>NC_088841.1:25809377-26282343 GCF_904066995.2 Poecilia reticulata
ACGTTCCACCCTCATCTATGGTCATGAGCTTTGGGTCATGACCGAAAGAACGAGATCACGGGTACAAGCGGCCGAAATGGGTTTCCTCCGCAGGTGGCTGGGCTCTCCCTTAGAGATAGGGTGAGAAGCTCGGTCATCCGGGAGGGACTCAGAGTAGAGCCGCTGCTCCTCCACGTCGAGAGGAGCCAGTTGAGGTGGCTCGGGCATCTGGTAAGGATGCCTCCTGGACGCCTCCCTGGTGAGGTGTTCCGGGCACGTCCCACCGGGAGGAGGCCTCGGGGAAGACCCAGGACACGCTGGAGGGATTACGTCTCTCGGCTGGCCTGGGAACGCCTTGGGATTCCCCCGGAGGAGCTGGAAGAAGTGGCTGGGGAGAGGGAAGTCTGGCCTCCCTTTTGAAGCTGCTGCCCCCGCGACCCGACCCCGGATAAGCGGAAGAAAATGGATGGATGGATGGATGGATGGATGGATGTAACAAGTACAACAGTCAACACAGTTGTATCTCATAAAACGATACAATAACAGTAAACAGTTTCTATTTTTGTTTGTTCTGGCTGTGAACTTCTAAACATTTCCTACAGTCATTTTTACTTTACCTCTTCTGATTTATTATGTCAGCTAACAATTAACATGTTAATTATGGCAAAACAAAAGTCAGCTACATTTTATTGTCTGGCATCATGGCTTTCCAGAGATAGAATTTTTAACTGCTCCCCTGAAAGTTAGCAGATCTGAAAATGCAGAACTTGTGCGTGTGGTAGAATATCTCTACTCTTTAAGATGTTTATTTGGCAAAAATAATTAAGTTAATTGTCATTAAATGCTGTACATTTTTGACTAAAACCAGGGAAAGAGCAAAAAATGAAAAACAAGTTAAGTTGCCATATTTATTTTCTGTTTGTGATAATGTGGACAATGTCAATTCTGTTACAAATTCTTAACATTTTGTACTTATCCTAACAGTAAGTATTGACTCTGTTTTTTGTATCAAAAATCACTACAGATTCCAAATTATTGTTATTTTTTAGAATTGTGCTAAGAAGCCTTGTTGAGTTTTGACAACCTACCCTTGAACAAACCAACAACGGTGCTACACAAATCAGCATTTGCCTCTCATAAAAAGTTGATCCTTTTTATTACATCTGGAGAAAGTTTGGGAAGGGTAACATCACCCAGATAAAATTTTGTCTCTAAAACCTTAAACTCTGTCAAGGAAATTTGGGGAAAATCCTCAAAACATCTACTTAGATCTTGATAGGCAACATGTTACTTTAAATAGCCACCTTAATCTTTTTTAGGAGTTCCACAACTGTGTAGCTCCACCCACTAATTCCATCACTTTCAAAACTTTAAATAATGTCCATGACCCATACATTAGACTCAAAAACTTTGTTCATTTCAGCACTGAAATCTGGATAGCTGTCATAATAGATTGACAGCTCAAGGACACAGCTACATGTGTGAGCCACAGGTCTTCTGAGAAACCCTTGAATCTTTGTGAAATCGATAATAATTTTCTTATCCAGGAACAGGTCTGAGCCTGTGCAGAACCTTAGAAACAAGGACAGATGCTGCAAATCTGCATTCCTGATATACGTGCTAACGTACTTTTGAATATCCTTCTGATGGATATTCATTTCCTGAGGAAAGACAATGGACTTCAAAACTTTTCTTGCATTTGGTTGCAAGTTTTCATACAATGAAGAAAGGTCCTGGAAGCTGTTCCCGGTGATACTGAGTGTTTTGGCCCACTGTTCAAACGTAAGCAGGCTCTTGGACAAGTGTTTTGTGTGCAAGCTCCTGAAGGATTTCATTTACATTGCTGGCAGTGGGCATTCGTCTGCAACTGTAGTTATCAAGAATCTCTATCAATTCTTTGTCAACACTGCTGAAGTCTGACTGCCATGACTGAAACACAAAACGATCAGATTCAGGCATGCACTTAAGAAAATTCTCACCACCTTTCTTTTTACCTGTCCAAAAGCTGCTTGCTCTAGTATGACAGGTGCAATCTTCATAGGAAGATATTTCTCTCTTGTCCATCAAAGACAATTATTCGCCTACACTCTCCCACTGCTGCTGTCCATAATCATGTCTCAGAAAAGGCACTTTGTAAGTGTTTCCTGTAGTACACTGGTCATAGAATTCTTTCCAGAATTCAGAAAGACAGTCTCTAACGACTCCTCCGTCATCATAACCCATCTCAGGTGTTCATCTGGCAGGACAAGTTGGATTTTGAAGTCCCTATCTAGAAGTCCATCATCACAGAAGTGTGCTATGAGCTCAGAAAGTACCTGACCTCTGTGAACTACCAGTATCTTCTTCACTGCTTGACAGATGATGTGGATTGAGGGGATAGTGGCAAAGTGTCACCCAAAATCTGTGGCTCACTGTCAGAAAACGGTCCTAGAAACACTATGTTACTGCTATCCAAATCCGCCTCCCTGAGCTCTGCAGAATGAAGTGAAAAGTTAATATTGTCATGATTTGTTATGTTTCCAACAAATAGGAAGTCAGAAGTTACTGTGGATATTGCAGATTGGCTGGTTGTTGCAACATTTACAGCAGATGAAGAGGAAGGCTGACTCAGAGAACTGTCTTGATCCTGAAAAAATGGTGAAGACAAAACTTCAACTTGACTGACTGACTGGTTAGCCTTCTTTTTACGTGTGGTCAGGTAAAACCTGAGAACAGTCAGTTTTGTAACATGAAACATTTGTCCAACAGAGATTTTGTCATCAATTGGCACTTCCTGATAATCTTTCAGATCTATTTCAAAATCTGTTATGGACCCTTCTCTATTTCTCCCATTTGGAAAGAAAAGGCCAAGAGCCATCTGGATTAGCTCACATTTTTAGCATCCTTTGATACATCACCTTCCTTGTTCTACCACCTCTTCTTGCTCTTACTTGTTTAAAAGCCTGTTGTTCTTCATCATGAAGCAGCCAGCCTATTTCTATTTTTCTCTTTGACTTCAGAGCATTTTTCTTTACAGTTGTTTCAGATTGCTCTTCTTTTTCCATACCACAGCCATCTTCATGAGCAGTTCTTCTTTTTCCCAGCTTTGATTTCAAGCGCTCAAACAGTTTTGATTTGCGACTGTTTGGGGGCCATTTTCCTTTCTTTTACAGTATCCCAATAGGGCTATGCGGTCTCCATATGATGGCAAATAATTCTTTAACTCTTCATCTGTCATGAGCTGGATGACGTTGGTATCAATCTAAATAAGGACAATAAAAAATTATTTCTTTAAAACTACAAAAATGGAACTAGAATTGCATGCATATTATTTTAATTAAATTAGATGACACTGTTAGACACATGCTTTAAAAAAAACTGTAGTTTTTGAAATGCTGACTTTTTTCAGCTAGTACCTTCTCTCTCAGCATGGTCTCGATAGTTTCCTCAGGAATATTCCTTTGTTTCAGGAAATCAATCAGGTCATCCATTCTGTGATCTTACAAAGAAGAGAAGATACACAAGACCATCATCAGATGTTTCCAATAAAATGTAAAGCAAGTCATACTACAAAATATAATTTTATCTGGAAAACTAATAATAATATAGTCATTCATAATGCCATCCATCAATGCATCAACACCCTCATCCCTAGTAGGGTATGGAGGGGTCTGGTGTCTATCTACATAAAACGAGAGGTGGGTTCACCCTGAACAGGTCGCCAGTCTGTCGCAGGGCAACACAGAGACAGACAGGATAAACAACCCTGCACACACACACACGCACGCACACACACACACACACACACGCACACGCACACACACACACACGCACACGCACACACACGCACACACACCTAGAGAGAATTGAGAGAGACCAATTAACCTGACAGTCATGTTTTTGGACTGTGGGAGGAAACCGGAGTACCCGGAGAAAACCCACCATGCACATGGATGCATGGTGGGTGCACAGGTGGGCTTTCTCTGCATGGAGAGAGCCCGGGGTCTTTCTCCATCCAGAACGACCCTGGGCTGGGACACTCATAATGCCTTTAAGTACTATGATTTTTTGTCAAATATTTTACTAAGGTTAAACTCAAACTATTTCAATGTTACAAATAAAATGTTTCACCAAAATATTTATTTTTTAAATTTAAAACTTTTGTTTTATAATAACTATAAACCACAGTTATTTGTATAATTACACAAATATATGCATATACAGTGGTTTTACTTTTAAAACCTCTTTAAATTCACAGAAAAGATAAGAAAGCATTTATTGGTAATAAAGAACTGTATCGTTCCATATTGACCTTGTCTTTAGCAGTAGAAAAGGAAATACACTGAAAATTAAGCCATCTGAGGAGAATAGAGGTCTTTCAATAGAGAACGGGAGAAACACGCTATAGCAGAGAAGTCACTTACCTCTTGTGTGATCAGAAAAGGCTAGTGAAAATCCAGCTGTTCCACGCTGTCCAGCCTTTTGTCTTTCTGAAACAACACACTGTACAAAAGCAAGCACATGACATAAAATGCCATGACATATTTAGTTTAACTTTTAAAAAATACATAGGCTCAGAGGTATCGTTTCGGTGTCGCAGTAGTTTGGGAGCGAGATCCAGCATCTACGAACTACTCACCAGTTATTACACCACGACTTTGTATTAATCTGAACATGTGTCATTACAGCAAATAAAAGTACCACACATCCTCGGCCGGTCTTGTGGGGAACAGAATTTCTCACAAGACCGGAAAGCTAGGACTGACGAAGACACAGAAAACGTTAGCTTCAAATATATTCATCTTCTTAAGCTATTCAAGATTAGCTAACGTCGTCAGTATGCCAAATTGATTACTTTATACTAGTTTATGCTAGCTTATATTACAGACTTAAATTAACAAAACCACATTTCTTACCGTTGTAAACAGCTATATTTAGCTGGATGCTTGCTGGCGCCAGGCACGACCGATGATAAAGTCAAACGGTACAGGTGGACTGAACTAATTCGAAAGGGGGGTTCAACCTCCACAGTCCCTAAACCTCCTGAGCCGATATAGACTATCTCGTTATTTTGAGATACTATCTCATTATAATGAGATACTATCTCATTATAATGAGATACTATCTCGTTATTTTGAGATACTATCTCATTATAATGAGATACTATCTCGTTATATTGAGATACTATCTCATTATAATGAGATACTATCTCGTTATTTTGAGATACTATCTCGTTATTTTGAGATACTATCTCATTATAATGAGATAGTATCTCGTTATTTTGAGATACTATCTCATTATAATGAGATAGTATCTCGTTATTTTGAGATACTATCTCACTACCTGTCCATTCAGATTGCAGAGGGTATTTCCAATTGACTTAATTTATAACCATGTATGTTAGTATTTGTCTTCATGATCAGCTTCTATTCAGCTAAATATGTATAAAATTGCTACCGTAACCTCGGAGTTGATTAGACTTTTCAGTTCAACTGAAACGGACTGTCAGCCGTAAGAGGCTGTTAGATAAACGCTGCTTTGTTCTTGGGTTGTGACTTGCAGAGCTGGCTTGCAATAATCAGAAAATGTAAGAGATGAAAGACGGTTTCATTCTTAAAGATATTAATAATCGCTTCTTAACGAATCGCCATACCATAATGAAGTTATAAACCGCTAACCCTCCTATTTCTGATGGGTGCCGACCGTTAGCATGATATGCTATCATTGACGCCTACTATATATCTTAACTGAAAACCATTCTATTCAGAATGAGGAATGTATAATAATTTAATTAACCTTATGCAGTATAATTTCCATAATCTAATTTATAACCATATATTGTTAGCATTTGTCTTTATGGTCATCTAAGTAGTTAAAAAGAAATGCAACCGCGGCAATTAATTGGACTTTGCGGTTAAAAAACGTTGCTTTCCGTTAACTGTTGGAATTCACCTAAATATACACAACGTGTTGTGTATTTTTCTGATCAAGTCAATAATTGTGAGATAACACACAGTGTCTTTTCACAGATGAAAGAAAACTGCTCACCAGCGTTCTTTGCCTGGTAAGTACATTGCAAAGTTCAGCAGCCTGTCGAGCGCAAATGTTTTTAACAATAAATTTGGAAATATACGATTAGACAGTGACAATGTGGAAAACCTGAATGTTTTTGACAGTTTCATTCTGAACCAACATTTTATGAACGCAGAAATCTCACAAATTGGACTGAAAATATTTAAAGCTTTTTAGCAAACTTCCTCATTTTGTTGAAATATTTTTTTCTGGACTGTGCTACCATCTTTGTGCACTAAACAAATGTGTAACAAGGTGGTGATCTTATGAGCTGTCTAAAATCCATATACATTACAATCTTAGTATCTAAAAAACAGACTCGATGTCTTTTTAAAAAATCCTCTTAGACAGAACCTTGTCTGAAAACATAAATAAGGTAATAGTGTCACTCCCAACTCTTCATTGCAATAGAATTTCAAATGCACTATTAAAATGGCCCTATTAGGGACAGACGCTCACAGCAGAAGCAGAGTGATGCAAACATAGGACTGCTGCTTTTTACGTTAGTCTGTTTTGTCTATGTGCCTTTGTTAAATAAATTCAATAAATTTAACTGTTATTTCCCTCCTTTCAGACAACCTAGATATTTCCACCAAATTCTGCTCAGTGAGGTGAGTACTAGCAGCATGTGGCTTTATTTGATTTAAAAAAGTTAGCTGAAACGTCCAGAAATGTCTAGATCAAAGCAGCTTGTGTACAGAGGACAAAGAACCTTAGCGGATATGTGTGTTCTGGACTCCTGAAGGTTTTCTGGTCAGCTACTAACAAACTGTTTCTACTCTCCCTCACAGAGAGAAGTGGACCCAAACACCTTCTTCCCTGGTGAGCGGATGTTTCAACGTGGATCAGCCGAGCTGTCACAGCTGATCCAACTTGACTCACACACAATTTGAATAAAATCATGTCCACAAACATTTGCTTTAAATTAGATTCAAACAGGATATGTTGGTTATGCTCACATGACGACCCTGTTGTCCAAAACCCTGTAAGAAACATGACTCAGTACTGCAACAACAATCTGAGTTGTTTTCTGTCACTCACTTTAATCTCTGTGATGAAGAAGGTCAAGTCAACATTAAATTCTGCTAAAGCAACTGGCTCTTTTATCTGTTGGTATGCTGGGATGCATCTTATTTCAGTAAGAATATCATAATCTACATTCATTGAACTATTTCATAAAGGTCATGAAACACAGCAACAACCCAATTCACACCACAAAGCTTAGTTCACAATAGTAGTAGGTATGAATCTTTTCACAGTTTGAACCTTTTCAGATGAAATCTGACCCAGAAGCTGCTCTGTGAGAATGTTTTATTTTGGATGTCTATTGGCTGTTCTTTGTCTCGCAGGTGTTCCACGGACCCTCTTTTCTAACCACTGTCGGAAGCATTTTAATTTTCCAACTGTGTTTTTCCTTTCCTCTTCCTTCCAACATATCTGGAAAACCATTTACTGTGCATTTTACTATCCCATCCCTAAACTCTCCTACGATTTCTTCAAAAACCAGCATCCCAATAGGTGGCCTGGTTTTTCCGAATTCAGGAGCCTGGTTTACCAGTAACCAGAGTTCCTTTATTCTTCAACCATCAGTTTACTGCCAAATTGATGTTTGCCTGTCTCTCTTAATCTAGTTTACCAGTAACTAGATCTGTTTTCCACTCACATCTTACGTCCTGTGACCTCTGAACAGTTCTTCTATTGATTTGTGACAGGATTTTGTGGCATTGATTTGTGGCTATATATTTGAGAAATCCTACTTCTATCGAGTTCATCAGTAACTCATCTGACTATCATTGAGAATCTGAGAGAATCTCCCCTCTCACTGCTCTGTCTTTCCTGTCTACCTCTCTCCACCGCAAGAGTAAATAACTGGAAGCTTCACACATCTAAGACGTCATTTTTGAGTAATCTCTTAAGTTTGAAAAGCTTCCATTAAAAATGGCCAAAATAAATACTCAAAACAGGTCAACTAAAAACTTGATCTGTATAAATTTGAAATTGAAAGCAAAGTTTGCTTTCTGCTGAACTACATTGCTCCAATTCTAATTGGACTTAAGTAAAGCTCTGGTCTGTCTGACAAAATAATTATAAGCACTATTGGCATAAAGTGAAAACGTAAAAAGAAAAAACGTAAAACTTTGATATTTCTAAGACGTCTTTTGAGTAATCTGATTTGGACCTGAAGTTTAAAACACTTCTATTTCAAAATTGGATTATAATTTTCTATTTTAATAATTTCTGAAACAGATCAACTAAATACTTGACTGTATACATTTAAAAACTGAAAATTAATCTTCTGAGCTAAATCTTTATTGAACAAAATTCCAATTGGACTGAAGTAAAGCTCAGTTTTTATCTGAGCTGCCTAATCTGTTCCTGCTTGCTGCTACTGACGTTGGACTGAACTTCAGGTTTGTTCACAGTTTGTACTGACTAGCTATTCAACACTAATACATTGATTGTAAGTGCATTGGTGTAGTTTTGTGTTGTATCTGCTTATCTTGAGATAAAAAGATCAACAACGACATTGGAGTTGCTGTTTCCTGCCTGACCTGTCCAGAATCTAATCAACAATGCCCAGAAAGAATCAGCGTTCCCAGGCTCAGAAGCTCAGATGGCAGAAGGAGAAACAGCCTCAGAGCGATAAAGTGACAGGTACTGACTCGGAGGACAAGTCAGTTGGAGAGTCTTTTGAACGACAGCAGGTAAACAATATAAGTGAAAACAGTTTATCCTCTGTGACACTATCTAATGGAAACACTGCCAAACCAGTATTTCAGCATAATGCAAGAGATACAAAAAGTGCATCACAAATGTCTTATGCTGACATGGTGAAAAGGGGACGTGGTTCAGCTCAGCAGTCTCGAGTTAATGTAGAACTTCAGCCATCAGTGATAAATGTGTGTGCCTCACGGAGTCAAGATTCGTTAAAATATGGAAAATACAGGAACAGTCAGTGTATGGCCAACAGTTTGGTTTTTCTGGCTTTTTTCCATGAGAATGAAACAATTACCAGACCAGATCTTGACCTCATTCTGGATAAAGGTGATGCCGTGTACAGACAGGCTAGAGAAAGATTTCCTCGTAGCATCCATTTGGCAACTGATGAACTACCAAATGAGGTACTGGCACGCAGGTCAACATATCAGATCGCCATGACTCCAGTACCCGTATGTGGAACATTTGGAGGTGGACAGAGTTTTCCAAGCCTGGAAAAAGCATTGAGACAATTGTCATCAGATGTACAATATGGGCTGCTGATCATGTCAGGCTTGGCCATTGGGGTTTTTAGAAGCAGATTTGGTGAGTATGGATACTTTGACCCACACACAAGGAACAAAAATGGAATGCCAATGACATGCAATCTTTTAAACTTTGGCACAGCAGTGATGCTGAAATTTTCCCGTCTTAGTGACATGATTCACAGATTAAAATCAGTGTACACAATGCTTAATGTTCCATCATCTTGTGCATTTGAATTCCAGCCCCTCTCATTTTACCAGAGAGACGCTTCAGACACAGTTGGCACCTCTCCACTGTTAAATGAATCCGAGACACCAATTGCTGTTCAGCAAGAGGTTGAGTCTGCTTCCCTGACACAAAACATTCCTGCTCTTGAGTCAAACATCAATGTTGAAGTCATGTGTCATGTTGCAAGTGGTCCTTCTGATGATGTAATTGAAGGTGTATCTAATGCAGTTAGTTTTATGTCGTCTGTCACACAAGAAAATATAGTACTCCCCATTTCCAGTGAAACAAAAAATGCAACAAGTGCACTTTTGGAAATGTCTTTGAAACTGTCAAAGTACCCTAAAGCGAAAAGACAAAAGATGAAGATGAGACTACTTAAGGCAGAGATACCGAAACAAAGAAAAGAGAATCAAAAAAGGAAGGAAAGAGAAAACTATGCATTAAGCGAGTCCTTCAGAGCAAAGAAAATATCTTATTCTCACAGGAATTTTCAAAACAACCCTGAAAGAAGCAGAAGAAAAACCTGTACATGAAAAATCTGTATAGACAGAGTTATGAGTTAAAGAGAAACAGAGATCACGCATCAGAACAGCATACAAAGAGAATGAAAAATTTAAACAGAGACATTAAAATACTCATGCGGAGTAATTTTATACAGAAATAATCCTAGATTTCAGGAACGACAGAAAAGCTACATCAGAAATTTATACAGAAATAATCCTAGATTTCAGAACGACAGAAAACTACATCAGAAATTTATACAGAAATAATCTAGATTTCAGGAACGACAGAAAGCTACATTCAGAAATTTATACAGAATAATCCTAGATTTCAGGAAACGACAGAAAAGCTACATCAAAAATTTATACAGAAATAATCCTAGATTTCAGGAACGACAGAAAAGCTACATCAGAAATTTATACAGAAATAGTCCTAGATTCAGGAACGACAGAAAAGCTACATCAGAAAATTTATACAGAAATAATCCTAGATTAAGGAACGACAGAAAAGCTACATCAGAAATTTATACAGAAATAATCCAACTTTAGACAGAGACAGAGGTCTTATATGACTGAGCTTTATGCAAAAAACAGAGAATTCAGGCTCAGACACAAAGAACTGATGAAATCCCTAATGAGAGACAAATACAATAAAGACAGTTCATTCAGGATGCTGCAAAGAACAGATGTGCACTGAATGTAAAAAGAAATACAGACAGATGAAAAGATTTCCTCAGAGAGAAACGGAGAATCTTGAAACATGTGTTGCACAAACTATACGCCAGAGAACGACTGATTAATGAAGCCATTTCAGTTTTCAGATTAAATATAAAGGCTGGCCCTACTTATGTGTGCACTGTGTGTCACAAGTCCTCGTTTCCCAACCAAGTTGAACTCTGTAAAAGGTCAATTATGTAAAGAAACCAGATGTGGTTGAACAGTGTCTAACAGGCAAGTATGTCCATGTTGCGATGAAGCTGCACGGATAGACAGTGTACAGTACCTCATGAGAGAAGTCAAGAGTGGATTTGTCACACCTGCCACAGACTCTAAAGAAAGGATACATGCCACCACTAGCAGCAGCAAACAACTTGACTTGGCAGAAATTCCCAGTGAACTGTCAGATTTGATATTCTGGAAAGACACCTGATTGCTAAGTGCATACCTTTCGCAAAGATCATTCCTCTTCCAAAGGCAGACAAAGATTATAAGGGGCAATTTTGTGTGTGTACCATCAGAGCTCCAAGAGACAGTCAATGCCTTGCCCCGGCTTCGGAGTGAGTCCCAAGTGATGAGAGTAAAATTGAAGCGACGTTTGTCCTATAGAGGTCATCAACTTTTTCAGACAGTAACTGGTCTAAACTATCTCTGCATTACTAAAACTGAAGCAGATTCATCCAGAGTATCGGGACATAAATATTAGACATGAAGCTGAGCTTTGTGGACCCTACACTTCCTGATGATGATGACGATGATGATGATGATGATAGCGAGTAAGTATGGATGAGGATGACTATGATGAAGCAGATCTGATGGAAATTGACGAGTATGAGAAAATGCTTTATGTGAGGCTGAAAATGATCAGGACATGATTGTGAACAACTCCAGCCACAGATGAATGACGGAGAAGAGGTGATTTGCCAAATGGAGGATTTGCTATAGAATCATGCCTTCAGCCTCCTGACATATCAGAAGAGATACTTTGTTTCTCTGAAAGTACATACTGCTTGGCGCCGGCACAATCAATTCACCCGTCAGCTTTTTTAAGACCCCAAATTTGGAATCCATGAGCTTCCCGGTACAATTTCCAACATCAGAGACCTTTGGAACAAGGAGACTCATTAAAGTGACACCAAGTGGATATTTCAAGTCACGGCTATTTCATGTTGATAATCGCTTTGCCAGAGACCCAACATACTTGTTTTTTGCACAGTTTGTGACGAGATACACTTGGCTAACAACAGCATGACGATTCAGCTACGAAAAGGAAGACCAGAACCAGAGATGGTCGCAGAATAACCTCAGGTATGTTGCAGGACAAACGAGAGGTTGAGAAACTGGTGAGAAATAAGACGCCATGAGATTCATGCAACCTCTAGAGGTACTCCAGCATACTGGAACAGAGCAACAAAGACTGTTCAGTTTAATTCGTCAAATTGGCACCCCCTGTTTTTTTGTCACGTTTTCAGCTGCAGAGTTCAGATGGCCTGAATCATTCAAGCCATAAGAGGCAACAAGGTGAGGAAATTGATGTCGACGCTCTTGACTGGACCGCAAGTCTGAGATTCTGCGATCCAATCCTGTCACCTGCATGCGTTTATTCGATAAACGAGTTGAGGCACTTTTCAGAGATTTGTTGCTGTCAGATGCTCAGCCTTTGGGAAGAGTGATTGACTATTTTTACAGAGTTGAGTTTCAGCACAGAGGAAGTCCACACATCCATGCGATGCTATGGGTTGAAGGAGCTCCACAGCTGGATGAGTCAGACGATCAAACTGTGTGTAATTTTGTTGATAAATACATCTCGGCACAGCTTCCTGATCCAGACAGAGAACCAGAACTGTATCGGAAAGTTTCTGAAGTTCAGAGACACAGTAAGATCACACCAGATCTTGTTTCAAGAGTGTGAACTCTGGTTGTCGATTTGGTTTTCCAAGCCCCCCTGCAGAAACACAGTGATCTCCAGACCAGGTGAGAACAATGACACTGAAACTGCCAAAGCCAAACTCAGACCTTTGATGCAACTCCTGAACGAACCTGAAGTCGCTTCCATGAGTTTAGAGCAGATCCTTTCTCGGTGTCACTTGACGCTAGAAGAGTATGAATCTTGTCTTCAGACCATGAACAAAAGACTGCCATCTACTTGAAGCGTGATCCCAAGATTGCTGGATAAATGCTTACAATCCACATCTGCTTAAAGCTTGGGACAGTAACATTGATGTGTCTTTCATACTAAATGCCTACTCATGTATACAGTATCTAACAAATACATCACAAAGAAAGAAAGTGGACTGTCAGAGTACCTGAAAACAGTGATTGACAATTCAAACATGGACCGAGTCAATGAGTGTGATGAAATGAAAGCGATCATGCAAGCGTACTCTAAAAGCGAGAAATTAGTGCTCAGGAGTGTGTTGCTCGAGCCTGTGGATTAAGATGAAAAACTGTTCCCGCAGTGTTGTGTTCATACCCACAGACGATAATCCTGTAAAGATGAGTCGACCAATGTCTTTCTTGGAGGATATCCATCGGATTCCTGCAATATATGGATGACCAGTTTGACGGATAAGTACAAAGCAAGGCCTGAAATACCCGAATATGAGGAAATGTGTTTGGCTGATTTCGCTGCTACCTGCAGGTTTGTAAGTTCAGAGAAGGCAAGCACTAATGGTGTTTTACCACTTTTAAATCAGCTGGGATTTGTAACAAGGCGAAAAAATGACAAGCCCTCCGTCATCCGCTACTATCATGTTCTAAAGAGAAGGAACCGGAGCAGTTTTATGCCAGATTACTGAGACTGTACCTTCCTCATCGGTCAGAGTTTGAAATTCGAAGCGTCAGTCTTCCTACCTACGAGTCCTTTTACTCCTCTGGCTGTGTCCGCCTACCAGGTTCAGACCTCCTTGAAACCGTCAAAAGTGTTGTCAAGAGAAACAGAGACAATATGAGAAAAACAGTGAGGAGATTGAGAGTGCCCTTGAAGAGTTTGAGGAAAGCAGAGACCATGTGATTGATGAGTGGGGTAATTTTGCTCCTGATTCTGAAGTTGTGAGGTTGCAGTGTGACGACGACCTTCAGCCGGCAGAGCCTGAAAACGAACAGGAAAAGTACCAGACTTTTGTCCTCAGTCTTCTGCCGTCAATGAAATGCGAGCCATCAGAGAACCTCCCGCTATGGATCCGAATTTGCTGAGACAAATGTATCAGAACCTGACCAGAGCAGCCTGTATGTTCTATGCCATCAGAGACTTCTGCCTTAAACTTGTGTGCGGTCTGAAACCAGAGCCATTTTTTCTGTATGTAAATGGTGGGGCAGGTACTGGAAAGTCGCATCTGATTCGATGCATTTACTCAGAGGCACGCAAAATACTCAGCAGGCTGCCACGCTTCTCAGAGGATGCTGATATTTCTGCTCCAACTGTTCTGCTCACTTCTTTCACTGGAACGGCAGCTTTCAACATCGGTGGAACAACACTGCACTCTTTGTTTAAACTTCCAAGGTCGTTAAAACCTCCAATTCAAGGTCTTGGCAATCAGTTGGATGAAATCAGGTCAGAACTATTCAACGTTCAAATCTTGATCATTGATGAGATCTCAATGGTTTCTAAGCCCCTCTTTGCTTATGTGGATGCACGCTCAAACAAATCAAGGAAGTCATAAACCATTTGGAGATGTATCTGTATTGGTGCTCGGCGATTACGCTCAGCTGAACCAATTCGCCAATCTACACCTCTTGTGTACACGACCCAGCGGATATTGACTTGTGGCAGGAACATTTTCAAATGACCTCTCTAACTGAGATTATGAGGCAAAAGATGATATTGCGTTTGCAGAGATGCTGAACAGAATTCGGGTGAAAGGAAAAACTGATGAATTGTCTCAGGCTGACAGAGATTGTTATCACAAGCCATCACAGAACCAAGTCTTTGCCCTGCTGACGTTTTGCACATTTTTGCAACCAATAAGTTGGTGGATGAACACAATTTGGCAACTCTGAACTTGTTACATTCCAACATCATCACCATCGACGCAGATGACTTCCAAAAGGATCACGAACAGGCAGAATGGCACGCAAAGAAAGACCATGCAAGGGAGGTAGAAATGATTAGCAGACACTTGAAAGTTGCCGTTGGAGCTCATGTCATGCTTACCAGAAAATATCGATGTTCAAAATGGACTAGTTAATGTGCATTTGGTGTCCTAACAGCTGTTGTAACTTCTGACACTGATGAACACAGCATCAGTAAGCTGGGCCTGACAATGGATAATCAAACAAGTGGGACCAGAAACCAAAGTGGACCTTCAGAGACTGCCAATCTTGTTTACATCGAGAGAGCGGAGGAGAATCTGAAGCTAAATGGAGTGGTACGTAGACAGTTTCCTGTGAAACTGGCTTTTGCTTGTACTATTCACAAAACCCAAGGCCTAACAACAAATGCAGCTGTGGTGTCTTTGAAGAAAATCTTTGAACCAGGTATGGCATACGTAGCTCTCAGCAGGGTAACGTCTCTCAGTGGACTCTACCTACTGGATTTCGACGAAAAAAAAATATTTGCCAATCCTCAAGTCACTGCAGCTCTTCAGACCATGAGACAAGCCAGCGTAGATGACATGATGCCTCTTCTTCAGGTGAAAGAAACTTTAACAGGCCAGAATCACTGGTAATTGTTTCGCATAACACCGAGGGACTCCCATCTCACATCTGTGACATAAGAAAACATCACGAACTGTGTCTGGCAGATGTGCTGTGTCTGACTGAAACTCACCTAAAAGGATCTTTTGTTTACGACAATCTGCATCTGGATGGCTACAATATGTTCAAACGAAACAGACATGTGTCATACTCAAATTTTCCCCAAATGGCTTCCAAAAGTGGAGGTGGTGTGGCGGTTTATGTGAGAAACCATATTAAGGTTAATGAAAGAAATATTTGCAAAATGTGACTGATCTTGAATTTGTGGCTTTGAAGGTTGAGTCTCCATTCAGGGCAGTGATTGCAGCTGTGTACGACCTCCCGACTACAGCCTGAGACCGTTCCTGGAAAATCTGGTAAGCCTTCTGGATGCACTGGAGATGTTGGACTGTCACCCTGTCATTGTATGTGGAGATTTCAACGAGAATCAGGTACGCAGTTCACCAGGGCAAATTCTGGAGCTGTTTCAGTCTCGGGGATATGTTCAGTTGATCACTTCTGCTACCACAGAGAAAACACATTGCTTGATCTAATTTTCATTTCTCAGCCACAGAAATCTTTACATTCAGGTGTGATGAGAACATACTACAGTTACCATGATCCTGTGTTCTGTGTCCTGTCCACAACCGAATCATCAGAGGTCTGTGAGTAAAAGCATGCCAAGGTAAACTTTTTTTAAAATGACTGTATTTCCTCTTAAATGTCTTACACACAGCGTTCCTAATTATATTTCTTCAAATCATTACATTATTCAGCCAATAAGAGTTATGCCATTTTTTAAATATTAGGAATCCAAACAGTTTATGTTTTAGAATATTGCAATTTTTCCAGTGATAAACTTTGTGGTAGAAACTATTAAAGTTTATATATGAGGCTTTTGTCACAAAATCTACCATTTGATTAACCTAAATAAGTCTGCTCATTTAGATTTGAGACTTTAAATTAAAGATTAATTTAATATAATATTAAATATATAAATATATAGTATGTAATATAGGATATGATTAATGTAAAATTAAATTCATAAAACTTTAAAGAAGTCGTGGCTTGTGCATTTATATTGATAAGTGCACAAACCACAACTCTTTCAGCAGTTCTAAACAAGCTGCTACAGTAGATCACAAAAAAATTCACCAGGAGGTCTGTGTGTAACACAGGCTTCTCATGAACCAATAACATATGCCAGCTGATGCCCCTTGGGATGAAAAATGGGAGTTTAGGAGGGTTCAGGCATAGTGGGTGGGTGGTGGGTGGGGGGCTTTGACTAGGAACATTTTAGTCTCAACATCAGTTAACACCACCTGAAAAACGACTGCAAGCTTCAACATCTCCTCCAGTTCACACTCGACCAAACAGAAGATCCTACTGCATCCTAACACGACAGTCGTTATTGAAGGCACAGGGTGAAATGCATCCTTTCAGCTCACAACTGAGCACTGGTGACCACTGAGGGAAAAAAGAACTTCCTTACACAGAAACATGTTCTCCAGCTTGAGCACTCAGAGACATGTCCTCTTGCTGCATCAGTCAGGGATATCCTACTGCTGCGGCTGAAGTGGAGCTATTTGATTTGTAAGTGTAATGTTCACTTCTTTTCTCTGAGAATGCTATTGTTACTCATGATAATCTCTTTGCATTACAGATTAAAGTGTCTTAAGTTGTAGCTCGGCCATCCACTCCAATCAAGCTGAGACTCTCACAGCTAAACATGAAGTTAACATCTGTTCATGAAACTTCACTTACAAGACATTGTGTCTCCTGCAGCAAGGTTGAAGGTAACTACCTATCATGTGTCATAGGACGTTTACCGTTTATAGGTCATCACACATGTTTTCTCTTGGTTTTCTCAGGAGGACTTTCCCATGCATGTCTGGTATCCCAAGGCATCCCTTTCACCAGCAGAGATGAGGTGCAGCCGACTCTGGTGAGAACTCAATATTGCTTCTGTTCAACTAACTGAGAAATAACTACAATCTTTGTCCAGCTGACTGTCGTATTTATTTTTTCATCTTTAGTGGCGTAATGTTAGCGTGATACGACAGCAAAAACGCGTTGTGACAGATGACATGATACAACAGTCAGCATTTCAGGACACCTGTGGAGGACTGAGGCTTCCATTTATTGATTTATTTTGAATATTACAGTATAAAATCATGCACAGGACAAGAAATCCAAAAGACAGATATTTTTGGACCACAGTTATCTTAACATTTGAAAGAAGTAGAAGAAGTAAGAAACTTGAACTGTTTGCTCAGAGGTTAAAGTGTCTCATTTTTTCCTGAAGATCTGCACCCATCTGTCCAATTGTTGCAAACACTGAGCAGGTTAAAGGAAGCTGCAGCGGCAATCAGAAAGACCCCATCGAGTGTGAACATTTATATCTTCACAGTGACTGATTTTTAATTATTATTTTAACTTGCATCACCAGAATATCTTCACAACAACCATGTAAATGTGAACTATACCAGTTTTGACAAATTTGTAATTAGCTCATTTCATTCTGCTAAAATCCTGTAGATTGCAGATTTACATCATGTTTACGTACAAATGTGTTTTTTTAATCAGGTTTCCACATGTTGGGTTAAAGTGTCAACTAGTGAAAGTTTAAATATGTAAGATATCAAATCTCAAGTGTTTTAGTTTAGCAGGATTATTTTCATCATACTAAAAGTGGGAATAAGACGGGACTCCTAGTGTGTAAACTTGTGACTTTATGCAATGAGTAATGCTTTGTCACCTGTTGATATTAATGAACATGGTGACAATAAAAAGGAAAGAAAAAACTAAATCTTTACGAGAAACCAAAAAAAAGTAAATTATGCTATTGTAATATTTTTAAAGTCACATATTACACAACTGTGAATCCTGTATTTATGTGGGGGAGGGGTATCAGCTGGTAAAATGTTATGGCAAAGGATTGCCACACTTATGCTATTTGAGCAGCTAATATAGACATCAGGGAAAAGAAAAGAGAAAAGCATTGTCAATTAATTTTAATCATTAGCAAAATTAGAATGAGGGTGTTGAACTAGTATAGTTTAGCAATAGGATAAACTACACTCAGATACTACATTTTAAACTGATTTGTTTCTTGGGGTGGGGTTTGGTCACATTCTTTTCAGTAGAGGCTTTGTAATCTTGACATTCCATTCTTTAAGCTTAAGAATGAAAATACAATACATTTCTAAATATAATTGACCATGTCCTCATAGGTTTTTTCTGTATCTGTGTAACTTGTACACCTCCAGTTTCACAATGTATTGCTACTACTGTGTTATGCTTTAGTGAGTTTTTTCTTTACTGAAGTATAAAGCATGAATCATTTTTGATCATTTTCATAATCAAAAATAATTCCGTTCTTTTTTTTGCACAGAAAGCTGTTTATTGTGCATGATTTGAGAAGACCTACTTCTCATATCATGTCTTCTAAAAAGCCCAGTCAGTCGTGGCAGATGGCTGCTTGTATCGAGCCTGGATCTGTCAGAGGTTTCTTCCTGTTGAAGGGAGTTTTTCCTCTCCACTGTTGCTCGGTACAAGGGATTGCAAAAAAGTCAATGATACACAGCAAATGTGTTTCACTTTTATGTCCCATTGAGGAGGAATAAATGGTAAATATCATTAAGGCAATGCAATCTTCTGGGTTTCTTTAGAAACTGTTTACTTTGAATAATTCAGAATATTGTACTGCTTGATAGTCTGAATCAAATGAAATGTTTGTATGACTTGACTGAAATGAAAAAGTTCTATGACATTTTACAAAATGTGTGACATTGTGTATTGACAGTATGTAAAAAAATAAATAGAACTGAGTACATTCTTAGTTTGCCTTTTGATGCATTATTACACTTAGTGCAGTTTTCCAGGTTTATATTCAATTTATTTATTTTGCATTTAATGTGAGTGTGGTTATGTTCATTTTTTGACCTCAAGTCCCAAATTTTCCAATCCATTTACAAATTAAAAATCTTTTGGTTTACAAAACTCATTTGGCTATTTTACAAAAATTAAATCCATGTAAGGTTTTCCATCACAAACATTAATTAATAAATGTACATCATATTAATGATGTACAAAAAATCTTTGTTGCATACAACAAAACAATGTCTTGTGCAGGAGACACAATGTCTCCTGACACCAACTGCCGCTTTTTTAGAGTGAGGAACATGGTGGAATTAATGTACATCATATATTAATGATGTACATTAATAAATGTACATCATTGCATCGTTGCATACAACAAAAAATCTTTGTTGCATGCAAATCTGCAAAAAACATTTTGTGCGGTGATATTTATAGCTGGTGAGGCTCCAATTTACTTATAATCAGATTTACAAATCTAAACCCTGCATGTTATTGTTTACATAAGGAAATTATGCGCATGCGTACAATGCTGGATGGCACGCTGCTATTACATCCATAGCAGCGCCGCCTTCGCAGAATAATTCTGTTATAATTCCGTCAAACAAACTTAGACATGTAGATATTATTAAATTCGTGCTGTGCTTAATAGCAAAGGGAGAAACCGTTAAAGTACAACTCAAAACCACGTCTTTCTCGCTCTCTGTATCAGCACAGCTAATGTGTGGCTAGCTCCGTGGTACTGTCTCTTACTCTGCAGTTGAGCTACAATATCTGGGCTCATGAGTGCCCCCAGCGATAAGGCACGAGAACTGCCTGCCTCAATTAAGAATCTGCATGCTGTTTGCTATCTTCAATAATTTGCCGTTAAAGATCGCTCCTCAGCAAACGAAGCACGTTACACACACAGTTGATGACAATAAAAACACAGTACATTAAATACATAGAATGAATTATGGAAAATCAGTTCATACATTAAATGTTTTTAACCATGTTATTTGCGACGTACAGACAGACGGAGCATCGCTCTCATAGAATAACAGCCAGTGCAGTTAGCGAGAAGTTGTGCAATCCCAGGTGCTGCATCACTGGCTTTGCTTGTTCAAATTAAATGATAAAGAGATACTTTATAATACAAATCACAGGGTGAACATATCTTTATAAATGGTTTCATTCTTATCTTTCAATGAAAATGTCTGTTACATGCTTCCTGTGATATACATATATATGTATCACATATATATATCTATATGTACATATATATATGTATATATATATAGATATATATACTTTTACTTCAATTTCGTAACTATTTTTTAAAGTCTTCTGCAAGATTTAATCAAGTTCAGTAAATCATGTATCAAACTGTTCTGCTTCTGCTGTTCGTTTATGCTTTTTTGTTTTGCTGTCTCACTTCTTCAAATATTTCTGGCTTTGTAATAATTACTGGTTCTCCTATTTTATTGTTTTTCCTGTCTTTCTATGTTTCACTGTTCAAACTGTTTCAACTTTTTCTGGTTTTAAAGTATTTTCCGCTACTGCTATATTTATACTTTTTGATTTGTTCCACTTTCCAATTATTTCCATTTCTTCTGCTTTCCTTCACTTCTTGTGCTTCTCTCTACTTTTTCTTGCATTTTTGCAGCAGAAATTCTGCAAATACTACCCTTTTTTATACTTATTACTGTTTCACTATTCAATTGTTTCAACTATTTCTGGGATTGCACTAATTTCCTGTTGTTGCAATTATGCTCTTTCTTAAACTCTGTTTCACTTTTTGACTTTTTCAAATAATTCAGGTTGCACACAAACTCCTGCTTCTGCTGATTTCTGCTATAATTTATATATTATATAATTTATACAGTATAATTCACTATTAATTCACTATTAAATATATTAATATAGTATATTCACTATTCAACTGATTCAACTATTTCTATTTCTTCTGCTTTCTTTCACTTCTTGTGCTTTTCTCTACTTTTTCTTGCATTTCTGCAGCAGTCATTCTGCAAATATGCATTCTCACGGCTGTTTCGCTAGGAACAGCTATTTTTCTAGTTATTAGGGGCATGCCATAGCAATGCATAAGGAGAGCAGTACTGCCTCCATGCATTGCATGGCAGGCACCTATTGTTCTACACCTAATAGAATGTCTCTTTATTAGGGGCATGCCATAGCAATGCATAAGGAGAGCAGGCACCTATTGTTCTACACCCAATAGAATGTCTCTTTATTAGGGGCATGCCATAGCAATGCATAAGGAGAGCAGTACTGACTTGCGAAGCAAGTCAGTACTGCCTCCATGCATTGCATGGCAGGCACCTATTGTTCTACACCCAATAGAACGCCTCTTTATTAGGGGCATGCCATAGCAATGCATAAGGAGAGCAGTACTGACTTGCGAAGCAAGTCAGTACTGCCTCCATGCATTGCATGGCAGGCACCTATTGTTCTACACCCAATAGAACGCCTCTTTATTATTATAGGTTTATTCTTCCGTCACCGTTAATGCGGCTCGTACCGCTGCGTGCCCACCCACAAAAGTGGTATCAAATCGTGCGGCTCGATGCCGAGAAGGGAGCTATTACTTTTATAGGGGATCGGAGTTACGACGGCGACGTAAAAAGCGAAAAACGAGCGAAATTTCCAACTGCCGAAACGTTAGAGTGTAACTGAAACCAACTGCCGCTTTTTAGAGTGAGAAAGAGGGTGGAATTTTGACCCAAAAATAATTTTGAAATCGTTCTCATTGCCGTAAAACTTGTGCTATTGGTATGAAAGTTGGTCAGGAGATAGCACCGCATGTCTGCTCCGGTAAAATGTTTTCAAAATTTCTCTAGGGCTTACGGTTTTCTGACCAGGTGCTTCAGAGCAAAGTTATGGGACATGACCAAATGACGCTCCCCCTCAGTGTTTAATATAGGTTTTTGAATAATTACTGAGCTCACCACACACCATATTTCTCTCATCACTGCAATTTCTGTGAATGACCTACAGATATGAATCACAGGACTATCAGAGACGACAAGTAGCCCTCTCATACGCTTCAAACGGTTTTTGGATCGGCATAACGGTTCCCGAACGGGAAGGGGTCGTTCAGACTGCTTTTTTCATTAAAAGTGACTGGGTGTTCTCAAAGTTGCATGAAGTGTCTCTCACACACACACAGCAGTTGGCAGAGGCTTGATCGCTATGGCAACTGCTGGTTTGGACTACAAGGTCTCTGTAGTTCTAAACATGGTGGAACACCTTAATACAGAGGGCAGAGCAGAAGGTCAGAACTACAACATGGGGGATCATTCAGTTATTACAGAGGAGGGCTGAGCTAGAATGTAGAGCTACTTGCTGTTTTGGGCATTATATTGGTGGATTAACCAAACCACTGTTACACATTGGATTAGTGTGTCTATTTAAAATGAAGCTTACTTAAAATTTCAAAATAAAAGCCCTGACATTTTTCACATCAGGTTATTGGTCTTTTGGGCTTTATGGGACTGGTTTAAACAAACCAGAGTTGCACATTGAATTAGCGTGGTCATTAAAATGAAGCTTACTGAAAGTTTCAAATTAAAAGTCTGCCTATTCCTCTAGTGTTAGTGCACCGCCGAAGGTGGTGCAATAATATTAGCCTTTTTTATGTTATTTATTTCTCAGGATAGTGAACTGCCTTGCGCAGCAAGGCAGTTCATTAACATTAGCACAAACATTAGCATTTGAGCCCCCTTGACTACATGCTTCACACGGTTTTCGGATCACTCTAAAAGATCCTGAATAGGATGGAGATGTTTGGACTGCTTTGTTCAGATAAACTAACTGCTTCAAACCGTTAGAATCTGTTTATCCCTTTGTGTCTCACTCACACGGTAGTTGAGCTGCTCTTTAGAACTACAATGACTGACGGTCAGAACTACAACATGGCGGAACTCCCAAATGTCACATAGGGATGAGCTGGCTCTTAGATCTGCTTGCTGTATGGGGCATTATTTAGCTGGATTAACCAAACCACAGTTACACATTGGATTAGTGTGTAATCCACTGTAAATAAAAAAGCTATTGTAAAGTTATTGTAAATAAAGCTTACTGAAAGTTTCAAAATAAAAGCCTTGACATTTTTCACATCAGGTCATTACTCTTTTGGCCTTTATGTGACTGGTTTAAACAAACTACTGTAACACAATGAATTGGTGTGGTAGTTAAAAAGACGCTAGCTGAAAGTTTCAAAATAAAAGTCTGCATATTCCTCTCGTGTTAGTGCACCGCCGTAGGCGGTGCAATAATATAAGCTTTTTTTATGTTATTTATTTCTCAGGATAGTGAACTGCCTTGCGCAGCAAGGCAGTTCATTAACATTAGCACAAACATTAGCATTTCACTTCCTTTGACTAGTGCACTAGTGCTTTTACCTAAAGTTAGCTTTTAGCTAATTTTCTCATTAATTAGACATGTTTAGTATACTGAATGGAGTAGTAAAATTAAAACAACATGGTCCTGTTGCTCCACATGCTACTGCCAGCATTTAAGCTAACATTAGCATATTGGCTAATTTTAGCTCATGCATCAATTTTAACATAATGAATGGTACAACTACAGCTTAGTCAACATGCTTCTGCCTCTCCACAGTTAATTGACTACGTTGCAGCTTTCTTTAGCATTAATGCTAATTTTTAACATCATAACGCTGCGTCAAAGCCGACGGGCACACTTTGGCATGCCCCTTTAAAATTTCTGCAGGAATTTTCTAGTTAGGGGCATGCCATAGCAATGCATAAGGAGAGCAGTACTGACTTGCGAAGCAAGTCAGTACTGCCTCCATGCATTGCATGGCAGGCACCTATTGTTCTACACCCAATAGAATGTCTCTTTATTATTTATTATTCTTCCATCACCGTTAATGCGGCTCGTACCGCTGCGTGCCCACCCACAAAAGTGGTATCAAATCGTGCGGCTCGATGCCGAGAAGGGAGCTATTACTTTTATAGGGGATCGGAGTTACGACGGCGACGTAAAAAGCGAAAAACGAGCGAAATTTCCAACTGCCGAAACGTTAGAGTGTAACTGAAACCAACTGCCGCTTTTTAGAGTGAGAAAGAGGGTGGAATTTTGACCCAAAAATAATTTTGAAATCGCTCTCATGGCCGTAAAACTTGTGCTATTGGTATGAAAGTTGGTCAGGAGATAGCACCGCATGTCTGCTCCGGTAAAATGTTTTCGAAATTTCTCTAGGGCTTACGGTTTTCTGTCCAGGTGCTTCAGAGCAAAGTGATGGGACATGACCAACTGACGCTCCTCCTCAGTGTTTAATATAGGTTTTTGAAAAATTACTGAGCTCACCACACACCATTTTTCTCTCATCAGTGCAATTATTGTGAATAACCTACAGATATGAATCACGGGAATATCAGAGACGACAAGTAGCCCTCTCATACGCTTCAAACGGCTTTTGGATCGGCATAACGGTTCCTGAACTGGAAGGGGTCGTTCAGACTGCTTTTTTCATTAAAAGTGACTGGGTGTTCTCAGAGTTGCATGAAGTGTCTCACACACACACAGCAGTTGGCAGAGGCTTGATCGCTATGGCAACTGCTGGTTTGGACTACAAGGTCTCTGTAGTTCTAAACATGGTGAAACACCTTAATACAGAGGGCAGAGCAGAAGGTCAGAACTACAACATGGCGGATCATTCAGTTATTACAGAGGAGGGCTGAGCTGGAATGTAGAGCTACTTGCTGTTTTGGGCATTATATTGGTGGATTAACCAAACCACTGTTACACATTGATTAGTGTTTCTATTTAAAATGAAGCTTACTGAAAATTTCAAAATAAAAGCCCTGACATTTTTCACATCAGGTTATTGCTCTTTTGGGCTTTATGGGACTGCTTTAAACAAACCAGAGTTGCACATTGAATTAGCGTGGTCATTAAAATAAGGCTTACTGATACTTTCAAAATAAAAGCCTGCATATTCCTCTCATGTCAGTGCACCGCCGAAGGCGGTGCAATAATATTAGCCTATTTTATGTTATTTATTTCTCAGGATAGTAAACTGCCTTGCGCAGCAAGGCAGTTTATTAACATTAGCACAAACATTAGCATTTGAGCCCCCTTGACTATATGCTTCACACGGTTTTCGGATCACTCTAAAAGATCCTGAATAGGAAGGAGATGTTTGGACTGCTTTGTTCAGATAAATTAACTGCTTCAAACAGTTAGAATTCTGTTTCTCTCTTTGTGTCTCACTCACACGATAGTTGAGCTGCTCTTTAGAACTACAATGACTGAAGGTCAGAACTACTCTCAAATAGCACATAGGGATGAGCTGGCATTTAGACCTACTTGCTTTTTGGGCATTATATAGCTGGACTGTTACACGTTGGAATAATGTGGCCATTAATCCAATGTGTAACAAAAGTGAAGCTTACTGAAAATTTCAAAATAAAAGCCTTGACATTTTTCACATCAGGTATTTCCTCTTTTGTGCTTTATGTGACTGGTTTAAACAAACTACTGTTACACATTGAATTGGTGTGGTAGTTAAAAAAAAGCTAACTGAAAGTTTCAAAAGAAAAGTCTGTATATTCCTCACGTGTTAGTGCACCGCCGTAGGCGGTGCAATAATATTAGCTTTTTTTATGTTATTTACTTCTGAGGATAGTGAACTGCCTTGCGCAGCAAGGCAGTTCATTAGCATTTGTACAAAAGTTAGCATTTCACTGTCTTTGACTAGTGCACTAGCACTTTTACCTAAAGTTAGCTTTTAGCTAATTTTCTTATTAATTAGACATGTTTAGTATACTGAATGGAGTAGTAAAATTAAAACAACATAGTCCTGTTGCTCCACATGCTACTGCCAGCATTTAAGCTAACATTAGCATATTGGCTAATTTTAGCTTATGCATCAATTTTAACATAATGAATGGTACAAGTACAGATTATTCTACATGCTTCTGCCTCTCCACAGGTTATTGACTACGTTGCAGCTTTCTTTAGCATTAATGCTAATTTTTAGCATAAAAACACTGGCTCAAAGCCGACGGGCACACTTTGGCATGCCCCTTTAAAATTTCTGCAGGAATTTTCTAGTATTATTTATTATTCTTCCATCACCGTTAATGCGGCTCGTACCGCTGCGTGCCCACCCACAAAAGTGGTATCAAATCGTGCGGCTCGATGCCGAGAAGGGAGCTATTACTTTTATAGGGGATCGGACTTACAACGGCGACGTAAAAAGCGAAAAACGAGCGAAATTTCCAACTGCCGAACCCTAGAGTGTAACTGAAACCAACTGCCGCTTTTTTAGAGTGAGAAACAGGGTGGAATTATGACCCAAAAATAATTTTGAAATCGCTCTCATGGCCGTAAAACTTGTGCTATTGGTATGAAAGTTGGTCAGGAAATAGCACCGCATGCCTGCTCCGGTAAAATGTTTTCAAAATTTCTCTAGGGCTTATGGTTTTCTGTCCAGGTGCTTCAGAGCAAAGTGATGGGACATGACCAACTGACGCTTCATCCCCAGTGTTTTATATGGGTTTTTGAAAAATTACTGAGGTCACCACACACCATATTTCTCTCATCACTGCAATTCCTGTGAATAACCTACAGATATGAATCACAGGACTATCAGAGACGACAAAAGCCCTCTCACACGCTTCAAACGGTTTTTGGATCGGCATAACGGTTCCTGAACTGGAAGGGGTCGTTCAGACTGCTTTTTTCATTAAAAGTGACTGGGTGTTCTCTAAGTTACATGAAGTGTCTCTCACACACACACAGCAGTTGGCAGAGGCTTGATCGCTATGGCAACTGCTGGTTTGGCCTACAAGGTCTCTGTAGTTCTAAACATGGGGAAACACCTTAATACAGAGGGCAGAGCAGAAGGTCAGAACTACAACATGGCGGATCATTCAGTTATTACAGAGGAGGGCTGAGCTGGAATGTAGAGCTACTTGCTGTTTTGGGCATTATATTGGTGGATTAACCAAACCACTGTTACACATTGGATTAGCGTGTCTATTTAAAATGAAGCTTACTGAAAGTTTCAAAATAAAAGCCCTGACATTTTTCACATCAGGTTATTGCTTTTTGGGCTTTATGGGACTGGTTTAAACAAACCAGAGTTGCACATTGAATTAGCGTGGTCATTAAAATGAAGCTTACTGAAAGTTTCAAATTAAAAGTCTGCCTATTCCTCTAGTGTTAGTGCACCGCCGAAGGCGGTGCAATAATATTAGCCTTTTTTATGTTATTTATTTCTCAGGATAGTGAACTGCCTTGCGCAGCAAGGCAGTTCATTAACATTAGCACAAACATTAGCATTTGAGCCCCCTTGACTATATGCTTCACACGGTTTTCGGATCACTCTAAAAGATCCTGAATAGGAAGGAGATGTTTGGACTGCTTTGTTCAGATAAACTAACTGCTTCAAACAGTTAGAATCTGTTTCTCTCTTTGTGTCTCACTCACACGATAGTTGAGCTGCTCTTTAGAATTACAATGACTGAAGGTCAGAACTACAACATGGTGGAACTCTCAAATAGCACATAGGGATGAGCTGGCATTTAGACCTACTTGCTGTTTTGGGCATTATATAGCTGGACTGTTACACGTTGGAATAATGTGGCCATTAATCCAATGTGTAGCAAAAGTGAAGCTTACTGAAAATTTCAAAATAAAGCCTTGACATTTTTTACATCACGTATTTCCTCTTTTGTGCTTTATGTGACTGGTTTAAACAAACTACTGTTACACATTGAATTGGTGTGGTAGTTAAAAAGAAGCTAACTGAAAGTTTCAAAATAAAAGTCTGCATATTCCTCACGTGTTAGTGCACCGCCGTAGGCGGTGCAATAATATTAGCTTTTTTTATGTTATTTATTTCTCAGGATAGTGAACTGCCTTGCGCAGCAAGGCAGTTCATTAGCATTTGTACAAAAGTTAGCATTTCACTGTCTTTGACTAGTGCACTAGCACTTTTACCTAAAGTTAGCTTTTAGCTAATTTTCTCATTAATTAGACATGTTTAGTATACTGAATGGAGTAGTAAAATTAAAACAACATGGTCCTGTTGCTCCACATGCTACTGCCAGCATTTAAGCTAACATTAGCATATTGGCTAATTTTAGCTTATGCATCAATTTTAACATAATGAATGGTACAAGTACAGATTATTCTACATGCTTCTGCCTCTCCACAGGTTATTGACTACGTTGCAGCTTTCTTTAGCATTAATGCTAATTTTTAGCATAAAAACACTGGCTCAAAGCCGACGGGCACACTTTGGCATGCCCCTTTAAAATTTCTGCAGGAATTTTCTAGTTAGGGGCATGCCATAGCAATGCATAAGGAGAGCAGTACTGACTTGCGAAGCAAGTCAGTACTGCCTCCATGCATTGCATGGCAGGCACCTATTGTTCTACACCCAATAGAATGTCTGTTTATTATTATAACATCTTCTTCCATTACCGTTAATGCGGCTCGTACCGCTGCGTGCCCACCCACAAAAGTGGTATCAAAACGTGCGGCTCGTACCCAAGAAGGGAGCTATTACTTTTATTGGGGATCGGAGTTAGGATGGCGACGTAAAAAGCGAAAAACGAGCAAAATTTCCAACTGCCGAAACCCTAGAGTGTAACTGAAACCAACTGCCGCTTTTTAGAGTGAGGAACAGGGTGGAATTTTGACCCAAAATAATTTTGAAATCGCTCTCATGGCCGCAAAACTTGTGCTATTGGTATGAAAGTTGGTCAGGAAATAGCACCGCATGTCTGCTCCGGTAAAATGTTTTCAAAATTTCTCTAGGGCTTACGGTTTTCTGTCCAGGTGCTTCAGAGCAAAGTGATGGGACATGACCAACTGACGCTTCATCCCCAGTGTTTTATATAGGTTTTTGAGTTACTACAGATGGAGGGTGAACAGAATGTTAAATCTACAGGCAGGGCAGAGTTTTCTTGGCATTATATCACTGGTTTAACCCAACCACTGTTACACATTGGATTAGTGTGGCCATTTAAAATTAAGCTTACTGAAAATTTCATAATAAAAGCCTGTATATTTCTTTGCAGCCTAACTAACTCCTAACTAAAGCCTTGACATTTTTCACATCAGGTCATTACTCTTTTGGCCTTTATGTGACTGGTTTAAACAAACTACTGTAACACTATGATTTGGTGTGGTAGTTAAAATGAAGTTTACTGAAAGTTTCAAAATAAAAGTCTGCATATTCCTCTCACGTTAGTGCACCGCCAAAGGCGGTGCAATAATATTCAGCTTTTTTTACCTTTTTTTCGCTCAGGATAGTGAACTGCCTTGCGCAGCAAGGCAGTTCATTAACATTACCACAAACATTAGCATTTGACCCACCATATTAGTGCACCGCCATAGGCGGTGCAATAATATTAAAGTTTTTTGTTATTTATTTCTCAGGAAAGTAAACTGCCTTGCTGCGCAAGGCAGTTTACTGAAATAAATATCAATAAATATCTTGAGAAATAAATATCAGGGAAGACAAAAAGCCATCTCATACGCTTCAAACAGTTTTTGCATCGGCCATACGGATCTTGTAGGGGAAGGGGTCGTTCAGACTGCTTTTTTCATCAAATTTGACTTTGTGTTTACATCAGTCATTCTTAAAATAAGCATTTTACCCATTTTTGCTTTGGTCTCTGGTTAGTATATGTACCTAAGTCTTTCTTAAAATGAGCATTTTAAGCTAAGACCCTGTTCCTCCTTCTACTGAAGACAACTCCTGCAGGTAAAAAAATATTGTTACATCATATAACCCCTAAAGAACAATACTACTGATGCATTTTTGAAATAATAACTTTGTATTTAGGGAAAATTACAATTGATCACAAAAAAAATTAAATTAAATCTTTTAAAAAAAAAAAGATTTAATTTAAAAATTACTGAGCTCTGCACACACCATATTTCTCTCATCAGTGCAATTACTGTGAATGACGTACAGATATGAATCACTGTACTATCGGAGACGACAAATAGCCCTCTCATACGCTTCAAACGGTTTTCGGATCGGCCTTACGGATCTTGAATGGGAAGGGGTCGTTCAGTGTGCTTGTTTTAGTGAAACTGGCTGGCTCAAACAGATAGAATTGTCTCCCCCTGTGTGTCTCTCTTACAGCTGGCACCCTGTGGCCTATTTACCATAGCAACCGAACATGGCAACAGCTCCTGGGTCAGATAGCAAACATTCTATGGCAAACATACAGTTAAAGCAGAGGGCTACTATTTAAGTGGTTTAACACAACCACTGTTAAACATTGGATTAGTGTGGCCATTTACAATGAAGCTTAATAATTTTTTCAAAATAAAAGCCTTGATCATTTTACATACTGCAATTGCTCTACTGGTGATTTAAAAACTGGTGTTACCAAATTACTGTTACAGACTGGATTAGTGTAGCCATTGATTATGACGCTTACTGAAAATTTCAAAATAAAAGCTTTGGCCATTTTTACATCGAGCAATTGTTCTTTTGGGCCTTACATGACCACAGTTGCACATTGAATTACCATAGTCATTAAAATGAAGCTAACTGAAAGTTTCAAAATAAAAGCCTGCATATTCCTCTCGTGTTAGTGCACCGCCGTAGGCAGTGCAATAATATTAGTGTTTTTTATGTTATTTATTTCTCAGTATAGTGAACTGCCTTGCACAGCAAGGCAGTTCATTAACATTAGCACAAACATTAGCATTTCACTTCCTTTGACTAGTGTACTAGCACTTTTACCTATAGTTAGCTTTTAGCTAATTTTCTCATTAATTAGACATGTTTAGTGTACTGAATGGAGTAGTAAAATTTAAACAACATGGTCCTGTTGCTCCACATGCTACTGCCAGCATTTAAACTAACATTAGCATATTGGCTAATTTTAGCTCATGCATCAATTTTAACATAATGAATGGTACAACTACAGCTTAGTCAACATGCTTCTGCCTCTCCACAGTTAATTGACTACGTTGCAGCTTTCTTTAGCATTAATGCTAATTTTTAACATCATAACGCTGCGTCAAAGCCGACGGGCACACTTTGGCATGCCCCTTTAAAATTTCTGCAGGAATTTTCTAGTTATTTATTATTCTTCCATCACCGTTAATGCGGCTCGTACCGCTGCGTGCCCAACCACAAAAGTGGTATCAAATCGTGCGGCTCGATGCCGGCATTATTGCTATTACTTTTATTGGGGATCGGAGTTACGACGGCGACGTAAGAAGCGAAAAACGAGCGAAATTTCCAACTGCCGAACCCTTAGAGTGTAACTGACACCAACTGCCGCTTTTTTAGAGTGAGGAACATGGTGGAATTTTGACCCAAAAATAATTTTGAAATCGTTCTCATGGCCGTAAAACTTGTGCTATTGGTATGAAAGTTGGTCAGGAGATAGCACCGCATGTCTGCTCCGGTAAAATGTTTTCAAAATTTCTCTAGGGCTTACGGTTTTCTGTCCAGGTGCTTCAGAGCAAAGTGACGGGACATGACCAACTGACGCTCCTCCTCAGTGTTTAATATAGGTTTTTGAAAAATTACTGAGCTCACCACACACCATTTTTCTCTCATCAGTGCAATTATTGTGAATGACCTACAGATATGAATCACGGGACTATCGGAGACGACAAGTAGCCCTCTCATACGCTTCAAACGGTTTTTGGATCGGCATAACGGTTCCCGAACGGGAAGGGGTCGTTCAGACTGCTTTTTTCATGAAAAGTGACTGGGTGTTCTCAAAGTTGCATGAAGTGTCTCTCACACACACACAGCAGTTGGCAGAGGCTTGATCGCTATGGCAACTGCTGGTTTGGCCTACAAGGTCTCTGTAGTTCTAAACATGGTGGAACACCTTAATACAGAGGGCAGAGCAGAAGGTCAGAACTACAACATGGCGGATCATTCAGTTATTACAGAGGAGGGCTGAGCTGGAATTTAGAGCTACTTGCTGTTTTGGGCATTAACCAAACCACTGTTACACATTGATTAGTGTGTCTATTTAAAATGAAGCTTACTGAAAATTTCAAATAAAAGTCCTGACATTTTTCACATCAGGTTATTGCTTTTTTGGGCTTTATGGGACTGGTTTAAACAACCAGAGTTGCACATTGAATTAGCGTGGTCATTAAAATGAAGCTTACTGAAAGTTTCAAATTAAAAGTCTGCCTATTCCTCTAGTGTTAGTGCACCGCCAAAGGCGGTGCAATAATATTAGCCTTTTTTATGTTATTTATTTCTCAGGATAGTGAACTGCCTTGCGCAGCAAGGCAGTTCATTAACATTAGCACAAACATTAGCATTTGAGCCCCCTTGACTATATGCTTCACACGGTTTTCGGATCACTCTAAAAGATCCTGAATAGGATGGAGATGTTTGGACTGCTTTGTTCAGATAAACTAACTGCTTCAAACCGTTAGAATCTGTTTATCCCTTTGTGTCTCACTCACACGATAGTTGAGCTGCTCTTTAGAACTACAATGACTGAAGGTCAGAACTACAACATGGCGTAACTCTCAAATAGCACATAGGGATGAGCTGGCATTTAGATCTACTTGCTGTATGGGGCATTATATAGCTGGATTAACCAAACCACAGTTACACATTGGATTAGTGTGTAATCCACTGTAAATAAAAAGCTATTGTAAAGCTATTGTAAATAAAGCTTACTGAAAGTTTCAAAATAAAAGCCTTGATATTTTTCACATCAGGTCATTACTCTTTTGTGCTTTATGTGACTGGTTTAAACAAACTACAGTAACACAATGAATTGGTGTGGTAGTTAAATGACGCTAGCTGAAAGTTTCAAAATAAAAGTCTGCATATTCCTCTCGTGTTAGTGCACCGCCGTAGGCGGTGCAATAATATAAGGTTTTTTTATGTTATTTATTTCTCAGGATTGTGAACTGCCTTGCGCAGCAAGGAAGTTCATTAACATTAGCACAAACATTAGCATTTCACTTCCTTTGACTAGTGTACTAGCACTTTTACCTAAAGTTAGCTATTAGCTAATTTTTTCATTTATTAGACATGTTTAGTATACTGAATGGAGTAGTAAAATTAAAACAACATGGTCCTGTTGCTCCACATGCTACTGCCAGCATTTAGGCTAACATTAGCATATTGGCTAATTTTAGCTTATGCATTAATTTTAACATAATGAATGGTACAAGTACAGCTTAGTCAACATGCTTCTTCCTCTCCACAGGTTATTGACTACGTTGCAGCTTTCTTTAGCATTAACGCAAATTTTTAGCATCATAACGCTGGCTCAAAGCCGACGGGCACACTTTGGCATGCCCCTTTAAAATTTCTGCAGGAATTTTCTAGTTAGGGGCATGCCATAGCAATGCATAAGGAGAGCAGTACTGACTTGCGAAGCAAGTCAGTACTGCCTCCATGCATTGCATGGCAGGCACCTATTGTTCTACACCTAATAGAACGCCTCTTTATTAGGGGCATGCCATAGCAATGCATAAGGAGAGCAGTACTGACTTGCGAAGCAAGTCAGTACTGCCTCCATGCATTGCATGGCAGGCACCTATTGTTCTACACCCAATAGAACGCCTCTTTATTATTAGGGGCATGCCATAGCAATGCATGACTTGCGAAGCAAGTCAGTACTGCCTCCATGCATTGCATGGCAGGCACCTATTGTTCTACACCCAATAGAATGTCTGTTTATTATTATTAGGGGCATGCCATAGCAATGCATAAGGAGAGCAGTACTGACTTGCGAAGCAAGTCAGTACTGCCTCCATGCATTGCATGGCAGGCACCTATTGTTCTACACCCAATAGAACGCCTCTTTATTTATATATATCTTTATTTTTCTTCCATTACCGTTAATGCGGCTCGTACCGCTGCGTGCCCACCCACAAAAGTGGTATCAAATCGTGCGGCTCGATGCCGAGAAGGGAGCTATTACTTTTATTGGGGATCGGACTTACAACGGCGATGTAAAAAGCGAAAAACGAGCGAAATTTCCAACTGCCGAAACCTAGCGCGTAACTGACACCAACTGCCGCTTTTTAGAGTGAGAAACAGAGTGGAATTTTGACCCAAAAATAATTTTGAAATCGCTCTCATGGCCGCAAAACTTGTGCTATTGGTATGAAAGTTGGTCAGGAAATAGCACCGCATGTCTGCTCCGGTAAAATGTTTTCGAAATTTCTCTAGGGCTTACGGTTTTCTGTCCAGGTGCTTCAGAGCAAAGTGATGGGACATGACCAACTGACGCTCCCCCTCAGTGTTTAATATAGGTTTTTGAAAAATTACTGAGCTCTGCACACACCATTTTTCTCTCATCAGTGCAATTATTGTGAATGACCTACAGATATGAATCACAGGACTATCGGAGACGACAAGTAGCCCTCTCATACGCTTCAAACGGTTTTTGGATCGGCATAACGGTTCCTGAACTGGAAGGGGTCGTTCAGACTACTTTTTTCATGAAAGTGACTGGGTGTTCTCAAAGTTGCATGAAGTGTCTCTCACACACACACAGCAGTTGGCAGAGGCTTGATCGCTATGGCAACTGCTGGTTTGGCCTACAAGGTCTCTGTAGTTCTAAACATGGTGGAACACCTTAATACAGAGGGCAGAGCAGAAGGTCAGAACTACAACATGGCGGATCATTCAGTTATTACAGAGGAGGGCTGAGCTGGAATGTAGAGCTACTTGCTGTTTTGGGCATTATATTGGTGGATTAACCAAACCACTGTTACACATTGGATTAGTGTGTCTATTTAAAATGAAGCTTACTGAAATTTTCAAAATAAAAGCCCTAACATTTTTCACATCGGGTTATTGGTCTTTTGGGCTTAATGGGACTGGTTTAAACAAAGCAGAGTTGCACATTGAATTAGCGTGGTCATTAAAATAAGGCTTACTGATACTTTCAAAATAAAAGCCTGCATATTCCTCTCACGTCAGTGCACCGCCGAAGGCGGTGCAATAATATTAGCCTTTTTATGTTATTTATTTCTCAGGATAGTAAACTGCCTTGCGCAGCAAGGCAGTTTATTAACATTAGCACAACATTAGCATTTGAGCCCTCTTGACTACATGCTTCACCCGGTTTTCGGATCACTCTAAAAGATCCTGAATAGGAAGGAGATGTTTGGACTGCTTTGTTCAGATAAATGAACTGCTTCAAACAGAATTCTGTTTCTCTCTTTGTGTCTCACTCACACGATAGTTGAGCTGCTCTTGAGAATTACAATGACTGAAGGTCAGTACTACTCTCAATAGCACATAGGGCTGAGCTGGCATTTAGACCTACTTGCTGTTTTGGGCTTTATATAGCTGGACTGTTACACATTGGATTAATGTGGCCATTAATCCAATGTGTAACAAAGTGAAGCTTACTGAAAATTTCAAATAAAAGCCTTGACATTTTTCACATCAGGTATTTCCTCTTTTGTGCTTTATGTGACTGGTTTAAACAAACTACTGTTACACATTGAATTAGCATAGTCATTAAAATGAAGCTAACTGAAAGTTTCAAAATAAAAGCCTGCATATTCCTCTCGTGTTAGTGCACCGCCGTAGGCAGTGCAATAATATTAGTGTTTTTTATGTTATTTATTTGTCAGGATAGTGAACTGCCTTGCGCAGCAAGGCAGTTCATTAGCATTAGTACAAAAGTTATCATTTCACTGTCTTTGACTAATACACTAGCATTTTGACCTAAAGTTAGCTTTTAGCTAATTTTCTCATTAATTAGACATGTTTAGTGTACTGAATGGAGTAGTAAAATTAAAACAACATGGTCCTGTTGCTCCACATGCTACTGCCAGCATTTAAGCTAACATTAGCATATTGGCTAATTTTAGCTCATGCATCAATTTTAACATAATGAATGGTACAACTACAGCTTAGTCAACATGCTTCTTCCTCTCCACAGTTAATTGACTACGTTGCAGCTTTCTTTAGCATTAATGCTAATTTTTAACATCATAACGCTGCGTCAAAGCCGACGGGCACACTTTGGCATGCCCCTTTAAAATTTCTGCAGGAATTTTCTAGTTATTTATTATTCTTCCGTCACCGTTAATGCGGCTCGTACCGCTGCGTGCCCACCCACAAAAGTGGTATCAAATCGTGCGGCTCGATGCCGAGATGGGTGCTATTACTTTTATTGGGGATCGGAGTTACGACGGCGACGTAAAAAGCGAAAAACGAGCGAAATTTCCAACTGCCGAAACCTAGAGTGTAACTGACACCAACTGCCGCATTTTTAGAGTGAGAAACAGAGTGGAATTTGACCCAAAAATAATTTTGAAATCGCTCTCATGGCCGCAAAACATGTGCTATTGGTATGAAAGTTGGTCAGGAAATAGCACCGCATGTCTGCTCCGGTAAAATGTTTTCAAAATTTCTCTAGGGCTTACGGTTTTCTGTCCAGGTGCTTCAGAGCAAAGTGACGGGACATGACCAACTGACGCTCCCCCTCAGTGTTTAATATAGGTTTTTGCAAACTTACTGAGCTCACCACACACCATTTTTCTCTCATCAGTGCAATTCCTGTGAATGTCCTACAGATATGAATCACAGGACTATCAGAGACGACAAGTAGCCCTCTCATACGCTTCAAACGGTTTTTGGATCGGCATAACGGTTCCCGAACGGGAAGGGGTCGTTCAGACTGCTTTTTTCATTAAAAGTGACTGGGTGTTCTCAAAGTTGCATGAAGTGTCTCTCACACACATGCAGCAGTTGGCAGAAGCTTGATCGCTATGGCAACTGCTGGTTTGGACTACAAGGTCTCTGTAGTTCTATACATGGTGGAACACCTTAATACAGAGGGCAGAGCAGAAGGTCAGAACTACAACATGGTGGATCATTCAGTTATTACAGAGGAGGGCTGAGCTGGAATGTAGAGCTACTTGCTGTTTTGGGCATTATATTGGTGGATTAACCAAACCACTGTCACACATTGGATTAGTGTGTTTATTTAAAATGAAGCTTACTTAAAATTTCAAAATAAAAGCCCTGACATTTTTCACATCAGGTTATTGGTCTTTTGGGCTTTATGGGACTGCTTTAAACAAACCAGAGTTGCACATTGAATTAGCGTGGTCATTAAAATAAGGCTTACTGATACTTTCAAAATAAAAGCCTGCATATTCCTCTCACGCCAGTGCACCGGCGAAGGCGGTGCAATAATATTAGCCTTTTTTATGTTATTTACTTCTCAGGATAGTAAACTGCCTTGCGCAGCAAGGCAGTTTATTAACATTAGCACAAAAATTAGCATTTGAGCCCCCTTGACTATATGCTTCACACGGTTTTCGGATCACTCTAAAAGATCCTGAATAGGAAGGAGATGTTTGGACTGCTTTGTTCAGATAAATTAACTGCTTCAAACAGTTAGAATCTGTTTCTCTCTTTGTGTCTCACTCACACGATAGTTGAGCTGCTCTTAGAATTACAATGACTGAAGGTCAGAACTACAACATGGTGGAACTCTCAAATAGCACATAGGGATGAGCTGGCATTTAGACCTACTTGCTGGTTTGGGCATTATATAGCTGGACTGTTACACGTTGGAATAATGTGGCCATTAATCCAATGTGTAGCAAAAGTGAAGCTTACTGAAAATTTCAAAATAAAAGCCTTGACATTTTTCACATCAGGTATTTCCTCATTTGTGCTTTATGTGACTGGTTTAAACAAACTACTGTTACACATTGAATTGGTGTGGTAGTTAAAAGAAGCTAACTGAAAGTTTCAAAATAAAAGTCTGCATATTCCATACGTGTTAGTGCACCGCCGTAGGCGGTGCAATAATATTAGCTTTTTTTATGTTATTTACTTCTCAGGATAGTGAACTGCCTCATTAGCATTTGTACAAAAGTTAGCATTTCACTGTCTTTGACTAGTGCACTAGCACTTTTACCTAAAGTTAGCTATTAGCTAATTTTCTCATTAATTAGACATGTTTAGTATACTGAATGGAGTAGTAAAATTAAAACAACATGGTCCTTTTGCTCCACATGCTACTGCCAGCATTTAAGCTAACATTAGCATATTGGCTAATTTTAGCTTATGCATCAATTTTAACATAATGAATGGTACAAGTACAGCTTATTCTACATGCTTCTGCCTCTCCACAGGTTATTGACTACGTTGCAGCTTTCTTTAGCATTAATGCTAATTTTTAGCATAAAAACACTGGCTCAAAGCCGACGGGCACACTTTGGCATGCCTCTTTAAAATTTCTGCAGGAATTTTCTAGCTTTATTATTCTTCCGTCACCGTTAATGCGGCTCGTACCGCTGCGTGCCCACCCACAAAAGTGGTATCAAATCGTGCGGCTCGATGCCGAGATGGGTGCTATTACTTTTATTGGGGATCGGAGTTACGACGGCGACGTAAAAAGCGAAAAAGGAGCAAAATTTCCAACTGCCGAACCGCAGAGTGTAACTGACACCAACTGCCGCTTTTTTAGAGTGAGAAACAGGGTGGAATTTTGACCCCAAAATAATTTTGAAATCGCTCTCATGGCCGTAAAACTTGTGCTATTGGTATGAAAGTTGGTCAGGAAATAGCACCGCATGTCTGCTCCGGTAAAATGTTTTCAAAATTTCTCTAGGTCTTACGGTTTTCTGTCCAGGTGCTTCAGAGCAAAGTGACGGGACATGACCAACTGACGCTCCCCCTCAGTGTTTAATATAGGTTTTTGAAAAATTACTCAGCTTAGTGCACACCATAGCAAAGCAAGGCAGTACATTTACATCAGTCTTTCATACAATGAGCATTTTAGTTATTTTTTTGTCTTAGGTACATTTACCTCGTTTTTTTAAAAATGAGCATTATAGCTATTTTTTCCTCTCAGGGTAGTGGACTGCCTTGCGAAGCAAGGCATTACATTTACCTCATTTTTAAAAAAATGAGCATTATAGCTATTTTTTTCTCTCAGGTTAGTGGACTGCCTTGCGAAGCAAGGCAGTACATTTACCTCATTTTTTAAAAAAATGAGCATTATAGCTATTTTTTTCTCTCAGGGTACTGGACTGCCTTGCGAAGCAAGGCAGTACATTTACCTCATTTTTTTTTAAATGAGCATTATAGCTATTTTTTTCTCTGAGGTTAGTGGACTGCCTTGCGAAGCAAGGCAGTACATTTACCTCATTTTTAAAAAAAAAGAGCATTATAGCTATTTTTTTCTCTGAGGTTAGTGGACTGCCTTGCGAAGCAAGGCAGTACATTTACCTCATTTTTTAAAAAAAAGAGCATTATAGCTATTTTTTTCTCTCAGGTTAGTGGACTCATTTACATCAGTCTTTCTTAAAATGAGCATTTTAGCTATTTTTGCTGTCAATGCACACAGACCACTGATGTGGACACTAATGCATCATAAAATACAATATCAATCACTTGCCATCACCTGCAAATGAAAGAAATTTTTTTTAAAAATCCAATATTGCTGACAGACAAAAAAGCATGCTGATCGGTTCTTTCTTCTGCTGAAGACAACTCCTGCAGGTAAAAAAAAATATTGTTATATCATATAACCCCTAAAGAACAATACTACTGATGCATTTTTTAAATAAAAACTTTGTATTTGGAGAAAATTACAATTGATCATCAAAAAAATATAATAAAATCCCTTTTTTTCTTTGTTTTTTTTTTTACAAAAATATTTTCCTTCCTTTTTTATGCGTCAAGAAAATAAAAATAAAAAATTGGGAAAAAATCCTGACACAAATGATCACAATTCATTAATGCATGATCAAAATTCATGCACTAAAGGGTTAAAATAAGCATTTCAGCTATTTTTTCCCCTCTCAGGTTAGTGGACTGCCTTGCTCAGTCTTTTTTAAAATAAGCATTTTAATTATTGTTGTTGCCTTTTTAACATTTGTTGTTTAGCAAAGCTGACCGGTCAACAGAAGAGTATGTCATACTCGCTGGAAAATGCCAATCTCTGATTGGCTGACACCTAACATCTTGTATCTACGCCTGTGACGTAAGGTGCTAAATCTGCCAGCCAGCTGTGTTGACAGTCTCAAAAAAGCTATTTTGTTGCATTTTTTAAAATTGTTGTTTAGCTGAGCTGACTGGTCAGCTGTAGGACGCGTCATACACGCTGGAAAATGCCAATCTCTGATTGGCTGACATGAATTCCCAAGCCGCTGAAGCTTCTGGAACTTTCTGGCACTCTCTGCTTCCGAGTCTGCTACGGTCAAGGTAAGACGTGTTTGTGTTTTCTCCATAAAATATAGTATTTTAATTTTTAATTTGATTAGAATATTATTGTAAATGCTTACAGTTGTTAGATTTAATGTGTTGTTTGAGACAGTTGGTCGATTTTAAAAGTTTAATTGCTGTGGAATATTTCGTTGTGGTACTAGCTAGCTTGATGGAACCGGATTTTTCTGGATTTATACGGGAAGCTAAATGTTTATACGCCCACAAGACGCTAAAGAATAAATTGCTGTGGTGTTTTTAATTATCGTGTAATTTCTTTCGTATCTTTATATGTGATATATAGTCACATACCCACATTATGTGAGATATTTTTCCACCTGGGAGGGTGCGGTTTTTATTTTGCTTTAGTTAGAAGCACAGCAGTGGGCAGATCCCAATGACTTCATACTACTGCGAGTCCACACCGATCGATTTGAGTGTTAAGGGCGTCTGGTTTATAGTTGAAGCTTATGTAGCGACGTTTCGCGAAGATGGTGGTTCGCAGTTGAAGCCTTTCAGGTGTTTTTGGGTGCGTTCACCCTGCAGCCTGAAGTGATCCAATTCTGACTTTTTTGTTAATTCCGATTTTTATTTTGTTTTTACCCGGGCCGTTCACACTACCAGTAAATGCGACCTGTATGTGTTCTGCAGAGTGAACGGGCAAACGACCTGAAAGTGTCCCGCATGTGCAGTAGAGGGCGCAATAGCGTCCGCGTTCTCTGTGTTCCGCCAACCGCCATAAAAAGAAGAAGAGCTCAGTGTTTGCGGAAGTAAACATGGTTGCTAATGGTGGAGCATAGCTTACATATTTGAAGTTGTCTGACCGGAGCAGCATATTAACAGCTTAATCCTCATAGTCCTCATTTATTCATACAGTAAAAGACTTGGTTCATTTGGATAAAATCTATTTTTTAAATTAACATATTTAAAACCCTTTATATTTATTTGTTTAATCTCTGCTTTTTCATTATATTTTGAACCAAGTTGTAAAATGTATAGATGTTTGCAACAGTTATGAAAAGTATCTCTGTCCTGCTTACAAGCCTCAGAACTTCTAAAAAGTTTTTAAAATTATTTAAAAAATGTATTTTTACACCTCTTTTTTAATGGCCATTTATTTTGCTTCTCATTACAGCTTTTCACTTGTGCGAGACTGAGATTTGGAAGTTTTCCACTGCTGCTTGCTGAGATCCTAACTTCTGCATCACCACACCATCAGCTTAATCCATCTACATACATATAATTCTTAATCCTACACATACCTTATCTACATATTGAAATAAGTTTTTTGCACATAGTAACATTCACACATAGTCCTACAAACACTGTTTAATTTTAGATATTATTTGTAAATAATCAGCTTTTCCCCCCCAGGTGTCTTTTTTTGTTATTCTGGTCTTACAGGATGCCACGTCGAGGTCGTCGGTCTGAGGCTGCTAAGGTGAGATGGAGGAAGCTGGAGAGTGTGCCGGACGTCGCCAAGGTATATAAATTACACATCGCATTAATTGTTTTTGTCTTACAGTAGTTTTTACTGTAGTTTTGACTTTAAGCATGATCATAATTGTTTGTGTTGACAGCCGGGGACATCAGCGCTCACGCCTCGGGCTTGGACCACCACCGAGTCTCCGCCGAAGAAGGTATAGCTACCATTTTACTTTCATTAACTTATTGTTAGATGATAAAGTCTTTTGCTTTACTCATTCCATTTATGTCTTTAGACGTCGCGACTGCTGGAGGGTGGCCTGCCCGACCAGGTAAGTTCATAACAAGTTCAGGATCATTTATTTACAATAACCTAATCCAGTTATATTTGTGGTTAATCTAAACATTTTTTTAAATTATTTTTTTGTAGATGTCGCCTGCCGTGGTCCGCCAGGAGGATCCCCGTGCGCCATCGACCTCTTCTGGGTCACGTATGTGTATAAAATTTGTGTTGTTTTGTTGTTAAATTTTCAGAGGCCTGAAAGTCTAATCTTGATAATTGCATGTCTCTAAACAGGCCGTGGGACGGGGCGTCGCCATCGGGTGGAGACGTGGCCAGCTTCCCGGGTGACCAGACGTAGCTGCAAGTTGGTTCTGCCTACTGCCGAGGCTCTGGAGAAGAAGGTACTTTTTTTGTCAATTTCATATGCAAATCTTGGTTTGGATGATAAAATCAATCATCAAACTTTAATGGTTTTTCTTTCTTTTTTTTTCTTCAGTTTGCTCTTTTGGTTGGTGATTCTCATCTGCGTGCTATCGTGGATGGGTATTCTACCATGCCAAAGGGCGACTTCTCCTTAGGGTTGCTTGCATCCCCTGGAGCCTCTGCGGAAGAGTTGCGGCTTGAGGTCCAGAATACACTTCTGCCTCGGTCCCCCGAGGTGATCTGTCTTCTGGCCCCAAGCAACAACTTGACCGCCAGCAGGACCTTCGTGGAGGCCGGACGGGACTTTGCCAGGTTGTTGCGTACTGTCTGCGAACTCTCTGCTAATGTAAGTATAAGTATACTGCATTTATTCATGATCAAATAAATCTGAAAACTTGTCGTATGTTAATTTGGTTCTTTTATTTTGATTGAAATTGACAGGTGGTTGTTGTGGACTTTCCTCCACGACTTGTCGTGGACCAAAGTGCACAACATCTGCTGCGGCAGGAGTATCGCCGTGTGGCTGCTCAGAGAAGTAAGTGACGGACTCAATTTGTGTTTATACTAAAACTTCAGCAAATTAATATTTTATGGTGTTCAGGGTTCAGATGTATGAAAAATGTACTTATTTTTCCTTTTATATCTACTTAATCTCAAATTACTACACTGTTAGTGTGTATTAAGAATGACATTTGTTTTTATTTTCCTGTCCAGATGTTCGGTACCTGCCTGTTACTGAACATTTCCCGTTGAGCAGCCTGCACTTGTGGAGCAGGGATGGCGTAAGTTAAATAGATTTTTTTGTAATTTTAAAAATATTATTTAGGTGTACTGTATTTTATAAAATGTCTTTAACTGTTATAGGTTCACCTGAGCGACCATCCTGGGATGGAGGTCCTTGCTCAGTTGCTTCAGGCGGCGGTCTGCTCGCAACTTGAGTTAAGTGCACCGAAATCTCCAGCTCCCGTGACGTTGGCTCCTCCCCCTCCTGGGACGGCTTCCCCCCCTGCGGTGAGACGTCCCCTGCCCCGGCTGGTTGTGGTTGGCGAGGTCGCTTCTCCCCGTCGTTCGGACCCCTTCGACTGGACTGTGGTTGGTGGTCGGAAGGTACTGGATACATACTTAGTTGATTTAAGCAATATTTTTGCATGTTTAACTCTTTAAAAGTCCATGAATGTGTATATTTGTCTTTTTAACATGTCTGTTTTGTGATGGGGTAGTAGCAAGAGTCCGCCTCCCTGAGTGTTCATTTCAACTTTTGTTTAAAGTGCTGATTAGAAACTAAATAACTGTTTTTGTTTTAGTTTTTTTTTTTTAAATTGTGTTGAGGAGAAGAAAAACTGGAATTATGCTAAAATAATTAAGAAATCTTTTCCCCAGAAGATTAGGTAAATCTTAAAACCGGCATTTTGAAAATGTGAAAGGGAATTAGCTTACAAACAAAAAATATGGCGTGCTACATGACGTTCCTCTGTTATGTGAAATTTCACATCTTCAAAAAATAATTAGGCGTATTTTAAGAAACTGGGGAAAGTTGTCCAAGTAATGACGAAAAGAGCGACTGACAAGTTGGACTGGAGTAACAGCAAAAATGGCGAGATTGTGATATTGATTGGTGTGACAGAAGTCTGTCAAACACATTTTGTAATATGTAGTTTAGTGGTTTATGAAATAAAATGTAGTTTATTGATGCCCAAGTGGAAATGGCTTATGAAACCATAAGCAATATAAAGTTTATAGAAATGTATACATAACTGTTAAGTAGTTTAAATAAGTTGACTAAATATAAAATTAATAAATGAAATAACTAGAATACACATGAATATGTATAAATCTATAAATGAGTCAAGAAAAAACTTAAAGACACTCAGAGTTGGTTATTGTACATAAAGAATTATGTGACTAATAAATGTGCAGCATACAGGGGTGGTCTGTTTTTAACTGCAAGACAAAAAAGTGAAACTTGCAAAAAGAGTCTGAGGCACAGTGAAGATTGTGAAGATGATGATAGCGATGATGGCATTTGTATTAGAAATCTAGAGAATCAGAGACATAAAGGGTAAGATGAGGTCAAGACAGGCTTAGGGGATGCTACTCAGAGATCCAAGTTGAGGAATGACGGCGCTGCGCAGCTGTAAGGAGTCGATCACCAGGGGGTGAAGAAGAGCCACTCCCCAAGCAGCTAGTAAGCAGCATCCAGTTGTGGTGAGCTCCAGGAGTTAAGGTAGTAAACCTTTGTGAGCTCACAATAAAAAATTAAAAAATTTCCACCTTGAAATTTATGTAACTTTTGTATGTGTTTCCAAATGAAAAAAAAAATTGTAACATTGCACCCTTAAAGTTGTGTAGTAGAAAATACCACATAAAGCAATAATATGATTTCCTTGGTGGAAGTTCAAAAGTAAAATTAAAGTTTTTTTAAAATTACTATACATGTATACCCTGGATCCAGAGGGTTTGCTGCCACTGAAAATGATTTTTCAATGTTTACAGACATCGCGTGAGGTCCAGGGTGGTGATGGCTGTCCACACATCACAGGGAGGATGGTTGACCATCAGGTACGCTTTTCTTCACCTCAAAGCAAAACTTGTTGTGTCCTCAATGTACAAATGAATCTATTTTAAGCTATTTATTTTATTTTATAGGGAGACCTGTTGGACTCTTCCATCCCCCCGAATCCTGTGTGGTTCAGCCCAGCGTTGCTGGAGGAGATGGACCGGATCGTTCCTGCGTCTGGCCGTGACGCTCCGCTACCTACATGTTCTCCGAAGGGGAAGAAGGTATTTTATTCTATTCTTTTAAATAACCATGTGATTTTGATGTGCTACAATTGGTTTTAAAAATTATATATTTTGTTTTATTAGAAGGCGAGTCCGAGGCGTCGTCCAGTTTCTGATCCCTCCAAGCTGAGTCCGGTGGAGCAGCAGGTGTGACACCGTTTCAGAAAACATATAGATTTTAAGATGTATGTTCACTTTGCACCAAGTTGAGGGCTTCTGTTGATTTATAGATGGAGGGAGCGCCGAGAGAGACCACCAGCCCAGCTCGTCGCGAGGCACGGAGACCAGTCCCCCCGATGGACGTCGAGGCCCCTGCCGAGTCCTCTCCCGTGCCACCAGAGGACCATGTCCGGGATGGGAGCTGCCAGGTAATTCCTTCCTATCATCTCAGTCACAACAAATGGGCGGAACATTGCGACATGTGTAAAAAGTTGGCCTACGTGGTTCTGTGTATGACAAAGGTGCAAAACATCCCGTCACTCACATGAGGAAAAAAGCTACAAATGGTTGTGAATAGTGAGTTTATGTATCTAAAAAAATATATACTTTCAAGTTTTTGACTTGGTGGGCGTGATGCTTCATTTTTTGTGCCTTTTTAATTTTTATTTAATCCAATTTTTAAAAAAAAATTGGTTTTTGTTTTTCAGATTGGCTAAAAAACTTAGCCAATGTTGGATTAATTTCTAAAGTACAGAAAAGTTTGTTTGAGATGTACAAATATGAACATATGGATTTATTTTGTAATCCGATCCGAAACTGCTGTAATGACGGTATTTAACAATATGTTACTTTATTAAAATTTTATTTCAATTAATCTATTGATCATCAGAATAATTGATTTCTAAACTGCAAAAAACTTGTTTACAACAAGCCTAATTGGTGGTGGTAGGTAGTCATTAGTTGAATATTTGTATAAATACTGAAACGTTATTTTTTTATGTTACAGGTTTCTGCGCTGGAACCCGGGATCAGCGGTCCACCTGTCCTGTTGGTGAGTGCTACACATTCCCAGGCCGACAGAAGGTATGCTGCATTTTCCCGTAATCACCAGTGCACATGCATGGCACTCACATTTTTAGCTTACCACAATGAGGGGTTGCAGTTTGACACAGTGTTGCTTGACAGAGTGATTGAAAAAGGAGATGAACTTTATACCGGCGTTAAACAGCAACTGATCAGTGATGGAACATTTCGTGACAATCACTTGACTTTTGAAGAGATGCCTGACCATGTACTGACAGATGGGAACATCTATGCAGTACACACCACTGGTTTGAGAGTAGGTCATGTTTTTGCTCAGAGCCCTCAAGGAACTCGACAGTTGGGTTTGCCTCTTGCCCTGCAACTGGAATGTCTGTCGGAAAATGTCACCCATGCTTTTCTTTTGGTGACTCCTGAGTGCATTGCAGTCTTCAGGGACAGAAGCGGTCGGTTTGGAGTTTTTGATTCCCACTCAAGAAATTCAGCAGGTCTGCCGCATCCCAGTGGTACTGCAGTGATGATGACTTTCTGCAATCTGCCTGACATGGTCAACCATCTCCACAAGTTGTTTCGTAACCGCGGACCCAATGCCACCTATGAGTTTGTGCCAGTAGGTTTTGTCAGGGAAAATGATGGCTCTTTTCAGGATTCTGCCTTTCAGAACATTCCACCTCGGGGCACAAAAGTAAGTCCAACTGTTTCCAAAACAGAGAGCACCTCTGAAATTCCTCCTTGGCTTAGGGAAGTTGCAAACATATTAGAGGAGACTGTTCAAACCGTTCCAAATGTGTCAAAAATGTCAAAAGCTAAGAGAAGAAAAATTAGGGACAGGGTTAAAACGCAGCAGAGACAGGATGTAGAAAGAAAAATAAAGAAAAGTGCATATGAAAAAGACAAATATACAACATCTGCAACATTTAAGACTAAAAAACTGCAGGCCTTGAAAAAAACATACATTCTGAAACAGGCAGAGAGGAAGGATCAGATAAAAAATAGATACAGGACAGATGCATCTTTCCGTAAGAGACAAATAAATTACGCTAAGTACAGATTCATGTTTGACCACAGCTTCAGAGCCAGTCATAAAGCCAACATGGCTGAATATATGAGGAATCGGTTCAGAGATGATCCTGTCTTTAGAAGCAGAAAAAAATCGCACATCAAGAATCGATTCAGAGATGATCCAGTCTTCGGAAGCCAACACAAAAAAATAATGCGTAAATATATGAAGGAGAAGTATCATAGTGAGCTTGGTTATCAGGTCAAACATAATCAAAAATGTGCTGATAACAGAAGAGATAGACTATCAAAACAGGCACTTTCCACAAATTTCACACTGCAGCATGCTTTGCGAATCAGAAGGAAGTACAAAAGAAATGTAGGCTTCCACCACAAAACTCCACTGCCTCTGATGACAGAAGAAATGAAAGCAGCCATACAAAGATTTTGTCAAAATATTCAAAAAGCACCCACATATGTCTGCACTGTGTGTCACAGAGCTCTTTTTCCGAATCAAGTGAAGCACTGTCAAAGAGATAAATATACCAAGAATATGCGTGTAGTAGCTGATTGTCTAACAGGTACGTATGTTCACGTGTGTGAATCTGCTTGCTCAACTCCATGTTCTGTACCCGAAGAGAGGACAGGCGAGTGGATCTGCTACACGTGTGACAGCCACCTAAGCAGGGGAAAGATGCCATCGATTGCTGCTGCCAATAACCTTCTCTTAGCTCCTGTTCCCCCAGAGCTTGCGGAATTGAATGTACTTGAAAGGCAATTAATTGCAAAAATTCTACCCTTTGCAAAAATTGTTTCCTTGCCCAAGGGACAGCAAAGGGCAATACATGGAGCAGTTGTCTGTGTTCCTTCTGACATGGAAACTGTTGTAAACAGTCTTCCAAGGCCCCGTGCGGAAGCACAGCTTTTACAGGTGAAGCTGAAGAGGAAAACCAAGTACAAAGGTTATCAATACTTTTACACAGTCAACATGAAAAATGTATTAGCTGGACTGAGCAAGCTTAAAGAGAGTCATCCCGATTACAAAGACGTAAGTATAAATGAAAGTGCCACATTTGAGGGTTTCCAGGAGGACCAGCCAGTTGAGGACTTGGACACAAAAGCAGAGGAGACTGAAATGGATGCAGCAACAGCAGACCAGCAACCTGACCACATAGGGGCAGAGCATCAGGCACTTCGACCTGGTCTGATCTTGGACACTTGCATGCAGCCTCCTGACATAGCACAGGAAGTATTGTCTTATGGAAAGGGAATTTTTAGCATTGCGCCAGCCCAGGGGAACAAGCCCATCTCCTTCTTCAGTGTTCCAAGACTTGAAGCCAAAGCGTATCCTGTACATTTCCCCACTGGAATAAACACGTTAGATGAATCCCGCCGTGTTAAACTTTCTCCAAGTATGTATTTCAACGTACGTCTCTTCTCAATAGATAGTCGGTTTGCAAAAGACCAGAGTTACCTTTTCTTTGCTCAGTTTGTTACAGAAACTAATATTGCCAATAATAGTATGTCCATTCAGACAAGGAAAGGGAAACCAAGCACCAAAGATGGAAAAAACATTTCTAGCAAAATGCTACAGGACAAAGACGAGTTGGAAAAACTAATCCAGAACAAAGAGGCCACTCGCTTCATGCAACCATTAAGAGGAAGTCCCGCTTATTGGGAGAAAGGATTACGTGATTTGCACGCCATGGTGAGGCAACTTGGAAAGCCCACTTTCTTTTGCACCTTCTCTGCTGCTGAAATGAGATGGCCAGAGGTCATTGAGGCCATCAAAGGTCAACATGGAGAGCAGGTAAGTTTTTCTGAACTTGACTGGAATGCAAAGTGTGACATTCTTAGGAGCAACCCTGTCACTGTCATGCGCATGTTTGAAAAGAGAGTGGACGCACTGTTTAGAGACCTCATTCTTTCCCCTGCACATCCCATTGGAGAAGTTGAGGATTACTTTTATCGCGTGGAATTTCAGGCAAGGGGTTCACCCCATATACATGCTGTAATATGGATTAAGGACACACCTGAAATGGAAGACCCCTCATGTTGCGATGAAGTGATAAAGTTCATAGATCGTTACATATCCTGTCAGTTGCCTGATGAGACGAAAGATCCCGAGCTCCACAAAATTGTATCAGAGGTTCAAATGCACAGCAAAAAGCACTCAAAATCATGCAAAAAAGGTAATGTTGAATGCCGATTTGGATTCCCCAAATTACCAATGGAATGCACCAGAATCACGGTGCCTGTATTCGACTTTGATCTGGAAAATGACGACGAAAAACCAAAGCTAGAAAAGCAAAAGGGTAGGAGAAAGTCCAAAAAATCCAGATCAAAATTCATCTCAAACCTACAAAGAGAGGCTAAAAAGAAACTGAAACCAATAAGGGAATTACTGAAGGATGAGAAATCATCTTTCAGGGATTTAGAAGAGTTACTCCATGCTTGTAACATGACCAAAGTGGAGTACAATGGCCATGTTGATGCTCTGACTTCTGGAATGGTGGTAATGATGAAACGTGATCCCAAAGACAGCTGGGTGAATGCATACAATCCTGATCTTCTGCGGGCATGGAATGCCAACATGGACATTCAGTATGTGCTTGACGAGTATAGCTGCATTGAGTACATGATGTCGTACATAGCAAAGCCAGAGCACGAAATGGCACAGTTCCTCAAGTCTGTTGTTGATGATTTAAAGACGGCCAATGTGAACCAACGCGATGAGATGAAAAAAATAATGCAGGCTTATTCAAAACAGAGAGAGGTCAGTGCTCAAGAATCTGTTGCGCGCACTTGTAGCCTACCTCTAAAAAAATCCTCACGCAGTGTCCTTTTTCTTCAAACAGATGAAGACGGTATGAAAATGAGCCTTCCGATGAGTAAACTTGTGAACATGTCCCCAGATGAGGAGAATGTTTGGATGACAGGATTGCCAGAAAAATATCTCAACAGACCACAAACGCTGGAATTTGAACACATGTGCCTGGCAGAATTTGCGTCAGAATACAGGATTTTATATGGTAATCAAATTGAAGGGCCAAATGCAATTCCCCTCCTTAATGATGCAGGATACATCCAGAAAAGAACTATGGGCAAACCTGCAGTCATTAGATTTACTCGTTTCTCTGAGAAAAAAACCCCCGAAAAGTTTTACCGACGACTTCTGAAGTTGTATTTTCCACACAGAAGAGATGAGGACCTTAGAAACGAGGAACACACAACCTACGAAGCCTTTTACAACAATGGTTCCCGAGGTAGGTATCAGGTAAAACGGTATGTGGATTTCAACCGCAAAAGGTATGAAGGGCAAGGTAAGAAAATTGACAAGATTATGGAAGATCTGAAAAAGCAAGGCCCGGTTCGTAACGCTTGGAACACTTTTGCACCCGAGGTTGAGTTGGACCGTTTGGAATGCGCTGCTGAAAGACCACCAATGGAAGAAGAAGAAGAACAAGACCCTATTCCAGATTACGAAATTGATGTCAACAGTGCAGACATGCCAAAAATTGAAGCTCCTAAATTGAGCCCTGATTTCATCAGACAAATGTACAGGAGTTTAAATGAGACTCAAGCGTCTGTGTTTTACGCTATTCGCGATTGGTGCCTGAAGCGCGTCTGGGGTGATGACCCAGAACCATTCTTTTATTTCTTGACGGGAGGAGCTGGCTGTGGTAAATCTCATGTCATCAAATGTGTTTACCAGGAGGCAACCAAGCTCTTGCGCCAGCTTCCTAGACTTCTTGACATTGGTGACATGTCCAAGCCCACTGTGCTCCTCACAGCTTTTACTGGTACTGCAGCGTACAACATATCGGGGAAGACTTTACATTCCATCTTGAAACTGCCCAAGAGTTTAAAACCACCGTACAAGGGACTTGGAAATTCATTGGATGAAGTGCGGGCAGTTCTTTCCAATGTGGAAATCTTAATCATTGACGAAATCTCCATGGTCTCCAAAGACCTACTTGCATATGTTCACTGGAGATTTCAACAAATCAGGGGAAACACAAGGTTTATGGGGGGGGTCTCGGTTCTGGCCGTGGGAGACTTCTTCCAGTTGCCCCCCCTTGGACGAGCAAAACCTCTTTGTGTCGCAGAGGATGGCGTGCTTGATATCTGGAATGAGAATTTCCAGATGATCAGCCTAACAGAAATCATGCGGCAGAAAGACGACAGGGCATTTGCAGAGCTCCTGAACCGGATTAGAGTTAAAGGTAAAGGGGATTTGCTCAGTGAGGATGACAGGGCTCTTTTGATCCAAGCTGTTACTGACCCCAAAGAGTGTCCAATGGATGTCCTACACATTTTTGCTACAAACAAACAGGTGGACACCCATAACGCAGCAGTTGTGGCCTCTTTAGGTGCAGTAACAGTTGACATTCCGGCAGAGGACTACAAAAGGGTTACAAAGACGGGAAACATGATTAACTTGGGCTGTTGCATAGCGGGTAACAAACGAGACTTGTCTAACAGCATACAGGCTGGTTTGGGTTTTAGGGTAATGATTATAAGAAATTTGGATGTAGAGGATGGTCTTGTAAATGGAACATTTGGCACCATTGCTGATATTGTTACCAGTACCAAAGATGGAGCGACTAGTGTAAAGTTAATTGGACTCAAACTGGATAATCCCACAGCTGGACACACAAAAAGATTCGAGGTAAACCCGACGGCTTTGTTTACATTGAAAGATTTATGAAACAGTCTACAGTAAGGGGAGTAGTACGGCGGCAATTTCCAATGAAGTTGGCATTTGGATGTACAGCACACAAAGTGCAAGGGATGACCATGAAGTCTGCGGTAATTTCCTTGAAGCGGATTTTGAACCCGGAATGGCATATGTGGCCCTCAGTCGCACAACTTCTCTTGAAGGACTTAAAATCATTGATTTCGATGAAGGTAAGATCTACGCTGATGAAAACATCAGAGCAGCTATGGAATCAATGAGATCAGCATCGTTCTTGCACACCAGACCACTCTTGAATTTTCAGTCGGGTCATCAGGGTCCAACTTTAACAATTGTCCACCACAATGTCGAAGGTCTTGTCTGTCACTCTGAGGACATGAAACAACATCATGAACTTATGTTGGCAGATATCTTATGCCTAACGGAGACTCATTTATTTGGATCTTCTGTTCCAGCTTCTTGCCAACTGGAGGGCTATTGTTTCTTTTCACGGAACAGACATGTCTCCTACTCAAACAGAGTCGACATTGCTACCAAAGAGGGTGGGGGAGTAGCGACTTACTGCCGGAGTCTTCTCCAACCGCAGGAACGGAGATTCTTTAACGAGGTTACAGATCTTGAATTCAACGTTGTCAAAGTGGACTCCCCAATCACAGCCCTCATCGCGACCATTTACAGGCCACCAAGTTATGATCTTGGAACATTTTTAAGAAATCTTCAAAACCTCTTGGATGGCCTGAATTCAATGGATATTAAGCCCACTGTTATATTAGGCGACTTCAATGAGGACCTTATTCCTCCTGGTAAAAAATCCATCAATGAGTTGTTCAGAGCAAAAGGCTTTATTCAACTTATCTCTGATCCAACTACAGAAAAACGCACTCTTCTTGATCACATTTACATCTCCCATCCAGAATACTGTGTCCAGTCGGGTGTCTTGCAGACTTACTACAGTTACCACAATCCTATATATTGTGTGTTGACTTTAGTATAAGCTGCATCTACAGTGGTTTGCAAAACTAGTCATGTCCCTTGAAGTTTTTCATATTTTATCACATTACAACCACAAATGTAAAAATATAGTGGGGGAAACAAGTATTTAACCCTGGTGCGATCGTAACATTCTGTTTACTCCCCTTGTCCTACGGGTCAAAAAGCGGGTCAAAAAATGGGTAATAAAAAAGCCCCAAAATAAAGCAACTTACTTGAATTTGATATCCAAAATCTATTTTGCATGATAAAACAATCTGTTATCAATTAAATTAAGTTTAATTCATTTTTATAGTGTTTTTTTGTTACACAACATAAAAAGACAACCAACAGTATTAAACTTTTCTTTGTACGACCAACCAGTTGCCATAAGGTTTCTTTTACACTGTAAAGGTTTATTATTAGAATTATATAAATGTGAAGTAATTACTTCTGAATTAACTATACTGAAAGGTAAAAAAGTCAACAATCTAACTTTTCTGTCAACAGTTCATTCTTTTATATAGTTTAGGACATCAATTTTGAAAATACTTCTCTCATAAAACGTCCTTCAACATTATAAATTATAAAAGAGTGAACTGTTGACAAAAAAAGATCCAAATTGTTGACTTTTCCCCTTTCATTATAATTAATCCAGAAGTAATAACTTCAGATTTATATAATTTCGATAATAAATCTTTACTGTGTAAAAGAAAACTTATGACATATGGTTTGTGGTAAAAAGAAAAAAAAGGTGTAATGCTGTTCAAAGACAATTTTACATGATGAAAAAAATAATTAAACTTAATTGAATTAATAAATAACAGATTGTGTCATCATGCAAAATAAATTTTGGATTTAAAATTGTATCAATTTGTTTTATTTATGGGCTTTTGTTAGGGTGGGTCATTTTTGACCCGTAGGACAAGAGGAGTAAACGAGGAGTTACTATCGCACCAGGGTTAAGATATTTATTGTACAGCTAAACATGCCAATGGGTCGCTTTTGATCCACAAGACAACACTGATGATTTTTCCCTGGTAGTCTTTTCTGGGGTCCTGGAAAGGAGGGTCTGTAAGGTCCTGGAGAATGCATGGGAGTTTGTCCAAACAATCTACATGTGTTTTGTGGACTTGGAGTAGGCATTTGAGAGTGTCCCTCTGGGAACCTTCTGGGGGGTTCTCTGGGAGTATGACATCCAAGGTCTTTTGATACGGGTTGTAAGGTTTCTGTGTGACTGGTGCCAGAGTTTGGTCTGCATTGTTGACAGTAAGTTTGGTTCATTTCTGCTGAGAGTTGGGACTCCACCAAGTAAACGAGTCTGACTCTGCTGGCAATGCACACCAGACTCTGGTACCGGTCACACAGGAACCTAACAGCCTCTAACAAAGGGCCCGGTGCTCCATACTCCCAGAAGAACCCCCGCAAAGTGTTCCATGACCAGGGCGAAAACCACACTGCTCTTCTTGAATCCTACTTTTGACTATCCGATGGAGCCTCCTCTCCAGGACCCCCAAATAGACCTTGCCAGGGAGGCTTATTCGGATCCCACCATCCGGTTCCCCTTTCTGAAAAAAGGCACGGTAGGGTGTTCTCCGGTGACCTGTGTCTGAGTGAGGGAGCACTGAATCAAACGGTCTCACTCATCATAAGGTGGATTCAGTTTGGTCTTTCATATTACATTCCGATGAAATATATTTGTGGTTGTAATGTCTCAGTATGGAACAATTCAAGGGGTATAATTACTTTGTAAGCACTGTACATCTTAACCCTGAATTCATAACATGGGATTCTTTTTGGAGAAAATGTCAAGATCTCACTTCATTTTTAATGTCACTTTATCTGACTGTTTCCTTCGTACATGTGACAATCAGAAGGCATTGTGGATTGTTTTTCTTAAATCATTGTTGCAGTGGGTTTGATATATGTTTATTCATTGTGCACATTTGTGAATTATGGTGTATGCTTGTGGATTTTGCTGTAGGCTTACAAATATTCTTGTACACTTTGTGAATCTTTTTAGTACTTATTTAGTTCCATAGAAAGGAGGCTTCATAAATAGGTTTTGTATGTGCACATGAAAGTTTTTGAGCTTTGAGAATACGAAAGTGGCTGATCTTGAAACACTTGTCGGTTCTCTGTCAGAGGAGTTGTTGGAAATATTTCACCAGGGAGAAGTAGATAAAACAATCAGCTACTACATGTATATTATGTTCTATTTTGAAATAAAAATAGTTTTAAATAGGTCTTCAATGTGGCCCAGACTTTTCCTTATTTTTCTAATCCAGTTAGAGTACCTGTTGCCCTTCTTTGATAATTTTTTGCGAAACTCCTTTTTTATTCGTCACCATTTGCGTCATTTAATTAAAGCTCTCCTTTTTTCATCGCTCCCCAATCACACTGCACTTTCTACTGCTGCAGCCTCCTAGTAGTTACCTTCACTTCTCTAGCAGAACAAAAGTTAAACTCACATTTGTCCTGTTAGACTCCCTCCACATGGTGAGAATTTGTCTGGTTTTGGAGTTAACCCTTTTTCTCCCAGTTTTAGTCTGTTTTAGCAGGTTGTTTTGCAGGTAGTTTCAAGCGAAATGATCCTATGGAGGCTGCCCAAGAAGAGAGAGAGGAAACGAGACCTGGAGGTTAGGCCCATGAAATGTAGCAAATGTATCTAAATTGTAGCAACCTTAAAAGTAGTTACTTTTTCGTTGTTGTTGATGATGGCTGTCTATTGATGGAATGACTGTGTATTTTTAGTCCAAGACACTCTCGCCTACCTCATGGGCTTGGACACTCATCCAATCTGAGGAGAAGATGGAGTTCTTGTTTCTTTAGATGTCCCAGGTGGTGCAATCTGACCAGATAAGTACATGACTAATTAAGGCTAATATATTTGCAGATTTTGTTTATTTTAACTTGAGATTGATGATGTTGTATATGTAGTTTTGATAGGAGGAATCCAGTGTGTCTGCTCTTTTTTTCTTGGGTGATGTTTGTTATCTATGTTAATCAGAAACCTTTGTTTAAACAAAGTTTCATTTTTACTTTATTCATTCATAAATCAAATAGATGTTTAAAAATGTCATGTATATTAATTTGTTTTTTTTTTGTTTTGTCTTTTTTTTTTTTTTTTTTTTTACTACAGAGTCTGTGATGTGTCACTCCAGATTGGATGCCGAAGAACTACTTGGCCAAATAAAAGAGCTTTGGAGAAGAAGCAGTTTTTTATATTGTTTCAAATAGTTTTTCATGTATGTATATATTTAAAATAGTTTCATTTATACTGGAGAAACAGCAATATGTAAAATTAGATTGGATGTCTGAAAATAGAAATTAATCAAATCAAGTAGCTTGAAAAGAGCCGTAAAACTTTTTTTATAGTTTCAAATACTTTTCATATATGTATATGTTTAATAGTTTCATATTTATAACAAGTGGATCATTATGGCAGAAGCCATAATGTTTCGCTTGTGAAAGTAAAACTGTTGGGTCTCACCTTGACACTCAGAAAACAACCCTGAGTGCCACACGGCCGGACAGGACACATGTAAAATAAAATAAAAAAGATAGTAAAATATTTTTATTGCAGAGGCATCCAATTTTCAATTAAATTTGTTGTATTCTTTAAATGTTGTAATTTTTGTTCACTGTAATCTTCACCTGTAAAAAGTTTGTATAAATCTTTAACAAAAGCTCAATATATATATTTAAACTGTGACCAGTTTGTGTGGTTTTTTTTTAATTACAATTTTTATTTGTCACAATCATGAAGTCCATTAACTTACCTTTATACGTGACCATATTCACTGATAAATACATTTACAAATATTTTATTGATTTCAAAGAGGAATTAAGAGATAATTTTGTCTCCACCTGTGTCTAACTTGAATGACAGATGCAGTGTTCAATTATTACAGAGCAGGGCTGAGCTGGCATTTAGAACTACTTGCTGAATGGAGTAAGTCAATGATGGACAACATGTGAGTGATGTGCATTCTTCAGGCTAATATTAGCATTTAATTTTAGCATATGCATTCATTTTAACATATTTAATGGTGCAGGTAGGGCTTAGTCCACATGCTTCTGCCTCTCCACAGGTTATTGACTACGTTGCAGCTTTCTTTAGCATTAATGCTAATTTTTAACATCATAACGCTGCGTCAAAGCCGACGGGCACACTTTGGCATGCCCCTTTAAAATTTCTGCAGGAATTTTCTAGTTAGGGGCATGCCATAGCAATGCATAAGGAGAGCAGTACTGACTTGCGAAGCAAGTCAGTACTGCCTCCATGCATTGCATGGCAGGCACCTATTGTTCTACACCTAATAGAATGTCTCTTTATTATTATTATAAAAATAATTTATTATTCTTCCGTTACCGTTAATGCGGCTCGTACCGCTGCGTGCCGACCCACAAAAGTGGTATCAAAACGTGCGGCTCAATCCCGGCAAGTGAGCTATTATTTTTATTGGGGATCGGAGTTACGACGGCGACGTAAAAAGCGAAAAACGAGTGAAATTTCCAACTGCCGAACCCTTAGAGTGTAACTGACACCAACTGCCGCTTTTTTAGAGTGAGGAACAGAGTGGAATTTGACCCAAAAATAATTTTGAAATCGCTCTCATGGCCGCAAAACCTGTGCTATTGGTATGAAAGTTGGTCAGGAAATCGCACCGCATGTCTGCTCCGGTAAAATGTTTTCGAAATTTCTCTAGGGCTTACGGTTTTCTGTCCAGGTGCTTCAGAGCAAAGTGATGGGACATGACCAACTGACGCTCCCCCTCAGTGTTTAATATAGGTTTTTGAAAAATTACTGAGCTCTGCACACACCATATTTCTCTCATCACTGCAATTCCTGTGAATGACCTACAGATATGAATCACAGGACTATCAGAGACGACAAGTAGCCCTCTCATACGCTTCAAACGGTTTTTGGATCGGCATAACGGTTCCTGAACTGGAAGGGGTCGTTCAGACTGCTTTTTTCATGAAAAGTGACTGGGTGTTCTCAAAGTTGCATGAAGTGTCTCTCACACACACACAGCAGTTGGCAGAGGCTTGATCGCTATGGCAACTGCTGGTTTGGACTACAAGGTCTCTGTAGTTCTAAACATGGTGAAACACCTTAATACAGAGGGCAGAGCAGAAGGTCAGAACTACAACATGGCGGATCATTCAGTTATTACAGAGGAGGGCTGAGCTGGAATGTAGAGCTACTTGCTGTTTTGGGCATTATATTGGTGGATTAACCAAACCACTGTTACACATTGATTAGTGTGTCTATTTAAAATGAAGCTTACTGAAATTTCAAAATAAAAGCCCTGACATTTTCACATCAGGTTATTGGTCTTTTGGGCGTTATGGGACTGGGTTAAACAAACCAGAGTTGCACATTGAATTAGCGTGGTCATTAAAATGAAGCTTACTGAAAGTTTCAAATTAAAAGTCTGCCTATTCCTCTAGTGTTAGTGCACCGCCGAAGGCGGTGCAATAATATTAGCCTTTTTTATGTTATTTATTTCTCAGGATAGTAACAGCAAGGCAGTTCATTAACATTAGCACAAACATTAGCATTTGAGCCCCCTTGACTATATGCTTCACACGGTTTTCGGATCACTCTAATAGATCCTGAATAGGATGGAGATGTTTGGACTGCTTTGTTCAGATAAACTAACTGCTTCAAACCGTTAGAATCTGTTTATCCCTTTGTGTCTCACTCACACGATAGTTGAGCTGCTCTTTAGAACTACAATGACTGAAGGTCAGAACTACAACATGGCGGAACTCTCAAATAGCACATAGGGATGAGCTGGTGTTTAGATCTGCTTGCTGTATGGGCATTATATAGCTGGATAAACCAAACCACAGTTACACATTGGATTAGTGTGTAATCCACTGTAAATAAAAAAGCTATTGTAAAGCTATTCTAAATAAAGCTTACTGAAAGTTTAAAAAAAAAAGCCTTGACATTTTTCACATCAGGTCATTACTTTTTGGCCTTTATGTGACTGGTTTAAACAAACTACTGTAACACAATGAATTGGTGTGGTAGTTAAAATGAAGTTTACTGAAAGTTTCAAAATAAAAGACTTGGCATTTTTCACATCAGGTATTTCCTCTTTTGTGCTTTATGTGACTGGTTTAAACAAACTACAGTAACACAATGAATCGGTGTGGTAGTTAAAAAGACGCTAACTGAAAGTTTCAAAATAAAAGTCTGCATATTCCTCTCGTGTTAGTGCACCGCCGTAGGCGGTGCAATAATATAAGCTTTTTTATGTTATTTATTTCTCAGGATAGTGAGATAACATTAGCACAAACATTAGCATTTCACTTCCGTTGACTAGTGTACTAGCACTTTTACCTAAAGTTAGCTATTAGCTAATTTTCTCATTTATTACACATGTATACTGAATGGAGCAGTAAAATTAAAACAACATGGTCCTGTTGCTCCACATGCTACTGCCAGCATTTAGGCTAACATTAGCATATTGGCTAATTTTAGCTCATGCATTAATTTTAACATAATGAATGGTACAAGTACAGCTTAGTCAACATGCTTCTGCCTCTCCACAGGTTATTGACTACGTTGCAGCTTTCTTTAGCATTAACGCAAATTTTTAACATCATAACGCTGCGTCCAAGCCGACGGGCACACTTTGGCATGCCCCTTTAAAATTTCTGCAGGAATTTTCTAGTATTATTTATTATTCTTCCGTCACCGTTAATGCGGCTCGTACCGCTGCGTGCCCACCCACAAAAGTGGTATCAAATCGTGCGGCTCGATGCCGAGATGGGAGCTATTACTTTTATTGGGGATCGGAGTTACAACGGCGATGTAAAAAGCGAAAAACGAGCGAAATTTCCAACTGCCGAAACCCTAGAGTGTAACTGAAACCAACTGCCGCTTTTTAGAGTGAGAAACAGAGTGGAATTTTGACCCAAAAATAATTTTGAAATCGCTCTCATGGCTGCAAAACTTGTGTTCTTGGTATGAAAGTTGGTCAGGAAATAGCACCGCATGTCTGCTCCGGTAAAATGTTTTCAAAATTTCTCTAGGGCTTACGGTTTTCTGTCCAGGTGCTTCAGAGCAAAGTGATGGGACATGACCAACTGACGCTTCATCCCCAGTGTTTTATATAGGTTTTTGAGTTACTACAGATGGAGGGTGAACAGAGTGTTATATCTACAAGCAGGGCAGAGTTTTCTGGGCATTATATCACTGGTTTAACCCAACCACTGTTACACATTGGATTAGTGTGGCCATTTAAAATTAAGCTTACTAAAAATTTCATAATAAAAGCCTGTATAGTTCTTTGCAGCCTAACTAACTCCTAACTAAAGCCTTGACATTTTTCACATCAGGTCATTACTCTTTTGGCCTTTATGTGACTGGTTTAAACAAACTACTGTAACACTATGATTTGGTGTGGTAGTTAAAATAAAGTTTACTGAAAGTTTCAAAATAAAAGTCTGCATATTCCTCTCACGTTAGTGCACCGCCGTAGGCGGTGCAATAATATTCAGCTTTTTTTACCTTTTTTTTTCGCTCAGGATAGTGAACTGCCTTGCGCAGCAAGGCAGTTCATTAACATTAGCACAAACATTAGCATTTGACCCGCCATTTTAGTGCACCGCCGTAGGCGGTGCAATAATATTAAACTTTTTTGTTATTTATTTCTCAGGATAGTAAACTGCCTTGCGCAGCAAGCCTTGACATTTTTCAATGACTCTTTTGGCCTTTATGTGACTGGTTTAAACAAACTACTGTTACACATTGAAATGGTAAGGTAGTTAAAATGAAGCTTAATGAAAGTTTCAAAATAAAAGTGCATACTTCCCTGAGGTTAGTGCACCGCCGTAGGCAACGAATGCCTGCTCCGGTAAAATGTTTTCAAAATTTTTCTAGGGCTTACGGTTTTCTGTCCAGGTGCTTCAGAGCAAAGTGATGGGACATGACCAACTGATGCTGCTCCCCTTACATATATTTCTTAAAAATGTATACAACAGTGCTCAACATATTTCTCTCATCACTGCAATTACTTGGAATAAGCTGCAGATATGAATGACCGGACTATTGGAGATGACCAATAGCCCTCTCATATGCTTCAAACTGTTTTTGGTTAGGCCTTAACGATCCTGAAGAGGAAGGAGTTGTTCAGACTGCTTTTTTCATCAAAACTGACTGGGTGTTTAAATCAGTCTATTTTAAAATAAGCATTTTAGATATTTTTGTTTTGGTTTCAGGTTAGTGAACTGCAAGGCAGTACATTTACCTCAGTCTTTCTTAAAATAAGCATTTTAGCTATTATTTCCTCTCATGTTGGTGGACTGCCTTGCGAAGCAAGGCAGTACATTTACCTCAGTCTTTCTTAAAATAAGCATTTTAGCTATTATTTCCTCTCATGTTGGTGGACTGCCTTGCGAAGCAAGGCAGTACATTTACCTCAGTCTTTCTTAAAATAAGCATTTTAGCTATTATTTCCTCTCATGTTGGTGTACTGCCTTGCGAAGCAAGGCAGTACATTTACCTCAGTCTTTCTTTAAATAAGCATTTTAGCTATTATTTCCTCTCATGTAAGGCAGTACATTTACCTCAGTCTTTCTTAAAATAGGCATTTTAGCCATTTTTTCCTCTCATGTTGGTGGACTGCCTTGCGAAGCAAGGCAGTACGTTTACCTTAGTCTTTCTTAAAATAAGCATTTTAGCTATTTTTTTTCTCTTATGTTAGTGAGAGTTACGATGGCCGACAGACATAAGTCTTTCTTAAAATAAGCTTTTTTGCTATTTTTGTTCTGGTCTTAGGTTATTTTTGTTCTGGTCTTAGGTTCAGTCCACTAGGCATGTACTGCCTAGTGGACCGAAAATAAAAGGCATGTATTGCCTTTTATTTTAGAAAATATAAGGCATGTAGTGCCAAAAGAAAATACATGTACTGTAAACCCCAAGCCTGCTTACCAGTCTTTCTTAAAATAAGCATTTTACCTTTTTTTGCTTTGGCCTCAGTACATTTACTTCAGTCTTTCTTAAAATGAGCTTAAGCATCATTTTAAGTCAGTAAAATGATACTTAAGCAAGGCAGTAAATTTACACCAGTCTTTCTTTAAATAATCATTTTAGCTATTTTTTTCCCCTCTCGGTTTTCTTTGTTTTTATTGCATTTTAACATTTGTTGTTTTGCAAAGCTGACCCATCAGCAGACCAGTACATCATACTCGCTGGAAAATGTCAATCTCTGATTGGCTGACACTTAACATCTTGTATCTACGCCTGTGACGTAAGGTGCTAAATCTGCCAGCCAGCTGTGTTGACAGTCTCAAAAAACCTATTTTGTTGCATTTTTTAAAATTGTTGTTTTGCTGAGCTGACTGGTCAGCTGTAGGACACGTCATACACGCTGGAAAATGCGAATCTCTGATTGGCTGACATGAATTCCCAAGCCGCTGAAGCTTCTGGAACTTTCTGGCACTCTCTGCTTCCGAGTCTGCTACGGTCAAGGTAAGACGTGTTTGTGTTTTCTCCATAAAATATAGTATTTTAATTTTTAATTTGATTAGAATATTATTGTAAATGCTTACAGTTGTTAGATTTAATGTGTTGTTTGAGACAGTTGGTCGATTTTAAAAGTTTAATTGCTGTGGAATATTTCGTTGTGGCTCTGATTGCGTACTTGCTAGCTTGATGGAACAGGATTTTTCTGGATTTATACGGGAAGCTAAATGTTTATACGCCCACAAGACGCTAAAGAATAAATTGCTGTGGTGTTTTTAATTATCATGTAATTTCTTTCGTATCTTTATATGTGATATATAGTCATATACCGGCATTATGTGAGATATTTTTCCACCTGGGAGGGTCCGGTTTTTATTTTGCTTTTGTTAGAAGCACAGCAGTGGGCAGATCCCACTGACTTCATACTACTGCGAGTCCACACCGATCGATTTGAGTGTTAAGGGCGTCTGGTTTATAGTTGAAGCTTATGTAGCGACGTTTCGCGAAGATGGTGGTTCGCAGTTGAAGCCTTTCAGGTGTTTTTGGATGCGTTCACCCTGCAGCCTGAAGTGATCCAATTCTGACTTTTTTGGTAATTCCGATTTTTATTTTGTTTTTTGCCCGGGCCGTTCACACTACCAGTAAATGCGACCTGTATGTGTTCTGCAGAGTGAACGTTCAAACGACCTGAAAGTGTCCCGCATGTGCAGTAGAGGGCGCAATAGCGTCCGCGTTCTCGGTGTTCCGCCAACCGCCATAAAAAGAAGAAGAGCTCAGTGTTTGCGGAAGTAAACATGGTTGCTAATGATGGAGCATAGCTTACATATTTGAAGTTGTCTGACCGGAGCAGCAAATTAACAGCTTAATCCTCGTTATTGTCCTCATTTACTTGTACAGTAAAAGACTTGGTTCATTTGGTTAAAATTTACTTTTTCAATTTACATATTTAAAACCTTTTAGATTTATTTGTTTAATCTCTGCTTTTTCATTATATTTTGAACTAAGTTGTAAAATCTATAGATGTTTGCAACAGTTATGAAAAGTATGTCGGTCCTGCATACAAGCCTCAGAACTTCTAAAAAGTTTTTTAAAATTATTTATTTTTACACCTCTTTTTTAATGGCCATTTATTTTGCTTCTCATTACAGCTTTTCACTTGTGCGAGACTGAGATTTGGAAGTTTTCTGCTGCTGCTGCCAAGATCCTAACCTCTGCATCACCACACCATCAACTTAATCCATCTACATACATATACCTCTTAATCCTACACATACTTTATCTACATATTGAAATAAGTTTTTTGCACATAGTAACATTCACACATAGTCCTACAAATACTGTTTAATTTTAGATATTATTTGTAAATAACCAGGTTTCCCCCCCCAGGTGTCTTTTTTTTATTCTGGTCTTACAGGATGCCACGTCGGGGTCGTCGGTCCGAGTCTGCTAAGGTGAGATGGAGGAAGCTGGAGAGTGTGCCGGACGTCGCCAAGGTATATAAATTACATATTGCAGTAATTGTTTTTGTCTAACAGTAGTTTTTACTGTAGTATTGACTTTAAGCATGATCACAATTGTTTCTGTGTTGACAGCCGGGGACATCAGCGCTCACGTCTCGGGCTTGGACCACCACCGAGTCTCCGCCGAAGAAGGTATAGCTACCATTTTACTTTTATTAACTTATTGTTAGATGATAAAGTCTTTTGCTTTACTCATTCCATTTATGTCTTTAGACGTCGCGACTGCTGGAGGGTGGCCTGCCCGACCAGGTAAGTTCATGACAAGTTCAGGATCATTTATTTACAATAACCCAATCCAGTTATGTTTGTGGTTAGTCTAAAAAAATGTTTTATATAATTTTTTTGTAGATGTCGCCTGCCGTGGTGCGCCAGGAGGATCCCCGTGCGCCATCGACCTCTCCTGGGTCACGTATGTGGATAAAATTTGTGTTGTTTTGTGTTTAAATTTTCAGAGGCCTGAAAGTCTAATCTTGATAATTACATGTCTCTAAACAGGCCGTGGGACGGGGCGTCGCCATCGGGTGGAGACGTGGCCAGCTTCCCGGGTGACCAGACGGAGCTGCAAGTTGGTTCTGCCTACTGCCGAGGCTCTGGAGAAGAAGGTACTTTTTTTTGTCAATTTCATATGCAAATCTTGGTTTGGATGATAAAATCAATCATCAAACTTTAATGGTTTTTCTTTCTTTTTTTTCTTCAGTTTGCTCTTTTGGTTGGTGATTCTCATCTGCGTGCTATCGTGGATGGGTATTCTACCATGCCAAAGGGCGACTTCTCCTTAGGGTTGCTTGCATCCCCTGGAGCCTCTGCGGAAGAGTTGCGGCTTGAGGTCCAGAATACACTTCTGCCTCGGTCCCCCGAGGTGATCTGTCTTCTGGCCCCAAGCAACAACTTGACCGCCAGCAGGACCTTCGTGGAGGCCGGACGGGACTTTGCCAGGTTGTTGCGTACTGTCTGCGAACTCTCTGCTAATGTAAGTATACGTATAAGTGTACTGCATGTATTCATGATCAAATACATCTGAAAACTTGTCGTATGTTAATTTGGTTCTTTTATTTTGATTGAAATTGACAGGTGGTTGTTGTGGACTTTCCTCCGCGACTTGTCGTGGACCAAAGTGCCCAACATCTGCTGCGGCAGGAGTATCGCCGTGTGGCTGCTCAGAGAAGTAAGTGACGGATTCAATTTGTGTTTATACTAAAACTTCAGCAAATTAACATTTTATGGTGTTCAGGGTTCAGATGTATAAAAAATGTACTTATTTTTACTTTCGTTATCTTAAATTACTACATTGTTATTGTGACGGACATAAAGAATAACATTTTATTTTATTTTTTCCTGTCCAGATGTTCGGTACCTGCCTGTTACCGAGCATTTCCCGTTGAGCAGCCTGCACTTGTGGAGCAGGGATGGCGTAAGTTAAATAGATTTTTTTGTAATTTTAAAAATATTATTAATGGTGTACTGTATTTTATAAAATGTCTTTAACTGTTATAGGTTCACCTGAGCGACCATCCTGGGATGGAGGTCCTTGCTCAGTTGCTTCAGGCGGCGGTCTGCTCGCAACTTGAGTTAAGTGCACCGAAATCTCCAGCTCCCGTGACGTTGGCTCCTCCCCCTCCTGGGACGGCTTCCCCCCCGGCGGTGAGACGTCCCCTGCCCCGGCTGGTTGTGGTTGGCGAGGTGGCTGCTCCCCGTCGTTCGGACCCCTTCGACTGGACTGTGGTTGGTGGCCGTAAGGTACTGGATACATACTTAGTTGATTTAAGCAATGTTTTTGCATGTTTAACTCTTTAAAAGTCCATGAATGTGTATATTTGTCTTTTTAACATGTGTTTTGTGATGGGGTATTAGCAAGAGTCCGCCTCCCTGAGTGTTCATTTCAACTTTTGTTTAAAGTGCTGATTAGAAACTACATAACTTTCTTTGTTTAATTGTGTTGAGAAGAAAAATTGGAATTATGCTAAAATTATTGAGCCATTTTTTTCCCCAGAAGATCAGGTAAATCTTTAAAACCGGCATTTTGAAAATGTGAAAGGGAACTGGCTTACAAACATAAAATATGAAGTGCTACATAAGTCCCGTCTGTTATGTGAAATCTCACATCTTCAAACAGTAATTATGCATATTTTAAGAAACTGGGAAAAGTTGTCCAAGTAACGACAAAAAGCAACTATGACAAGTGGGACCGGAGTAACAGCAAAAATGGCGAGATTGTGATATTGATTGGTGTGAGAAATTTGTCAAACACATTTTGTAATGTATAGTTTAGTGGTTTATGAAATGTAGTTTATTGATGCCCAAGTAGAAATTGCTTATTTGCTGAAAAGGTAGTTTATCCAGGGTGTTAATATTAGTAAATGGAAATGAAACCATAAGCAATATAAAATTAATAGAATATAAAATGAATAAATGAAATGACTAGAGTGCACATGAATATGTATCAATCTATAAATGAGTCAAGAAAAAACTTAAACACTCAGAGTTGGTTATTGTACATAAAGAATTATGCAACTAATAAATGTGCAGCATACAGGGGTGGTCTGTTTTTTAACTGCAAGACAAAAAAGTGAAACTTGCAAAAAGAGTCTAAGGCACAGTGAAGATTGTGAAGATGATGATAACGATGATGGCATTTGTATTAGAAATCTAGAGAATTATAGGCATAAAGGGTAAGATGAGGTAAAGACAGGTGTAGAGGCAGCTACTCAGAGATCCAAGCTGAGGAATGGCGGCGCTGTGCAGCTGTAAGGAGTCGATCACCAGGGGATGAAGAAGAGCCACTCCCCAAGCAGCTAGTAAGCAGCATCCAGTTGTGGTGAGCTCCAGGAGTTAAGGTAGTAAACCTTTGTGAGCTCACAATAAAAAAATAAAAAAATTTCCAACTTGAAATTTATGTAACTTGTGTTTGTGAAATAAGTGTTTCCAAATGAAAAAAGAATTTGTAACATTACACCCTTAAGGTTGTGTAATTAGGCCCGAGCAGCTAAGCGCTGCGAAGGCCTATTGTAATCGTGCTGTTTATTAGGCCCGAGCAGCTAAGCGCTGCGAAGGCCTATTGTTTTTCGAATGTTTATTATTATTTTTCTTCTGTCAAATGAATTGCCTTTTTGGGGGCTTTAACATATTCAAAAACTCACCAAAATTGGTAGGCCCATAGAGACTGTGAAAAATTTACGTATTTTAAGGTCCGCGCAAAAATCGCAAAAAAAATGGCTCAACAGCGCCCCCTAGAAAATTTCAAAAGACCCTTTCCTATTCACTTACTTTATTGTAGAGACTTGAAATTTGGTACACTTTTAGAACTCCCCAAGGCACTCAGAATTTATAATTGTTCTCATAGTGTATGTCAAACAGGAAGTCGGCCATTTTGGATTGAATTTGCAAATTTCACCCCATTTTGGCCGTTTATAGCCTTCGCATTTGATCGAACTCCTCCTAGGGCTTTTGATGGATCGGCTTCAAACTTGGTCAGTTGGTTCAGAAGGCATGCCCGATTAAAAGTTATCAAAACGGTGAGTTTTCGTGCATGCTGAAGGGGTGATACTAGGGGTCAAAGTTCACTGACTCACCATAAAATAATAAACAGTTATATCTCCTACAAAGAAACTCACAGAGCCACCAACCTTTCTGTGTGTGATCACCTTTGAATGCCCTACAAGACCCAATTGTGAAATTTTGAGATCACATAAGCCACGCCCCCTTAGAACAGGAAGTTTCATGTTTTATTTTGATCGGTCCCTATCTGACCTCTTTAACCTAATCAACATGAAACTGTGTCCACAAACAGAAGACATGTTGGTGTGTTATGGTTTCCAACGCTGTTTGTTTTGGATGCAGCAAGTGTGCGTGGCGGCGTGGCGAATATACCTGTAACGCCGTGTCCATACGTTTGGCTGTTAATTCCACAATTGTGAGTCCAGCTGCACCAAACTCACTGAGATCGATCCTTATCCAACTCCGGACAGTAATCCAGTGCAATATTTGGTGGGCGTGGCCTAATGTCTCAACAGCGCCCCCTAGAAGACTTTAAATCATCAGCCCCAAGCCATGCTTTAACCTAGAATTATGAAACTTGGTACACATGTGTATCTTGTAAGGATGTACAAAAAAGTCTCTTGAAACCATGGTCCAAACCCAACAGGAAGTCGGCCATTTTGGATCAAAGCCGCCATTTCCGGTTTTTCATAGACGTCGCATCTGTTCGAACTCCTCCTACAGCTTTTGAGATACAGACTTCAAACTCGCTCAGCACACACTTAAGACATTGAAGGTGAAAAGTTATCAAAAGAATTCTCGTACATCAAAGCATGTGGGCGTGGCTAAGTGTCAAACTTTGGCTTTGTGCCATGAAATACTAAAATGCAATAACTTCTACAGGAAAAGTGACAACTTCATCAGACTTTCCATGTCTCATTATTGGCCAGCCTTGATCACATTCACAAGGTCATATGATGACATCACCTTAGCCACGCCCCCTCCAACAGGAAGTCACCTGTTTTTGTCTGCCGGAAGTCTTTCTTTTACTCTGACTCAAATGGGTTCAGTGCTGTGCAAATTGATATAAAATGACATGATGATGAACTATGTGTATGTTGGCTGCTAGCTGAAGCATGTGGACGTTCCTTATTAGCAAATAGCAATGCTAGCCATGTCTACGATCATCTCTAAATCAACCAGGCTTCATCCAATTTGCACCAGATTTTCTATGATCGACTGTGGTGATCCTCTAAAGCTTGGATTATAACTTGACTTCACTTCACTCCCTAGGTTAATCAAAAAGCTGTATCTTATCTCTACATTGGCTAATCTGCATGAGATGTTATGGGCTGCAGCAGGGAGCGCTGCTGTAAACACAATGCAGCTAATGTCAACACAAGTGACAAGATAGTATCAATCAAGCTGTTCAGATGCACATTCATTCTCCCAAAACTTAAACTGACATGATTTGTGGTTGTTGGTGGTGAGGCTGAACACTGACACCCAGGTGATGATGATGTTTATTATAATTTAATAAAAAGAAGCTCAAACACAGTCCAGAACGGGCAACATGGCAGGAAAACTTGCACACATCTAATACAGGTAGCCACTGAAACAACTGAAGACTGAATGCGACAGCTACATTATAACTTGATTCCACTTAGCCCTGTAGGTTAAGTGGAATCAAACCAAACCAACTTTATTTACAAATCACTTTAAAACAACCACAGCTGATACAAAGTGCTGTACATTAAAACACAACATAATAAAAAAAATAAAACATACAGCTTAAAAACAAAAACATATAATTTGAAACTAGATCACGCTGGTGATGAAAGTCATGTAAATTAGATGGTGCAGAAGTGTATGAACAGCAGCTGTGAAGGTTACCAGCCTGTTTAGTTCAACCTATCTCTGTGAATCAGCGTTTTCTGACATGAACTTCATCAAGAACAAACACAGAACATGCCTCACTGATGCACATCTGAAAGATGCACTCACAGTTGCACTTTCAAGTTACACACCACATTATGGAGTACTGGTGAACAGCAAGCAATGCCAGTCTTCTCACTAATAAGAAAACCAATACCAGATGTGAGTGGCAACATGGCAGTGTCATGGCAAAGTTGAATTAAAATATTGAGGAATTGTGTTCAATTTAAAAGTGTGTTCATGACATGCAAGAGTTACAATTTTCTTAAAAATGCAGCAGATTTGGTCATGAGTTCAAAATGTGATAAGATTGATTTAAAAATATGTAAGTTGATTCTTTTTTGAGGCAATATTCCATGTCCCCATGTTTTGCTTACAATTATTTTTTGTAAAATGTGCCAAATTTGTACAACAAAGTATTTAATTATACATTTAGATGCTTGCACGCTAGCTGGAGATGTGCATCAGCAACCCTCCCGACCACACTAAGGGAAAAGGGTGCAGGAAAATGGATGGATGGATGGATTGAGATGTTTACCATTATTCAAATATAAACAAAATGCCTTTTAAATATAATTTTGTTCTTTACACACCTTTTTGTTGATGGATATGTTCAATTTCATGTGTCCCCAGTGCAGCGTAATAGACTTAATCATGACATTTAAACTATAAAATATATTTTTATATTTATGTTTTTCTTCAATAAGTTAATTGACTGGACTAAACCTTATTTTAATATGCAATTTATACTACTGAAACTATTTTCTCATTTGATATTTTCTTCATATTATACATGTGCCAGTACTAACTTTCCACCCTGTTAGGATGTTTCAATTCTGCCTTCAAAAAGTCTAAAATTCCATAAAAACCATTTAATGTAAATGACATCAATTGGTTCTGATGTGAATTCAACCATGGAAAACAAAGTAAGCTTCAACTGTCACCATCTCTGTACTTTTCTTATTTTAAATATGTTAAACCTGTATATGTAAACTTAAAGTTCCGCCCTGTTAGGAAAGATTGTGAAAAATGTTTATTCAGTAGAATTAAAAAAACCTAATATTACAATTAGTCATTAAAGTTTTGTTATTTTGTTGAAGTTTAGCTAGCTAAATGTTGACCACATAAAGAGTTACAGGTAGATTAGTTAGACATCTACCTATAACTAGAATTCCTGTTTGGAACATACCAGAGTGTTATGTTCCACTCTGTTATGATCCACCCTGATAGGAAAGATTGTGAAAATGTTTAATCAGTAGAAATTAAAAAACATAATGTTAGATTTATTCACTAAAAGTTTGTCATTCGGTTGAATGTTAGCTAGCTAAATGTTGACCACACAAAGAGAAACAGGTAGATTAGTTAGAAAAGTTCCACCATGTTATTTTCCACCCTGTTATGTTCCACCCTGTTAGAAAAGATTGTGAAAAATGGTTATTCAGTAGTATTTAAAAAATATAATGTTAGATTTAGTCACTAAAAGTTTGTTATTCGGTTGAATGTTAGCTAGCTAAATGTTGACCACATAAAGAACTACAGGTAAATTAGTTAGAAAAGTTCCACCCTCTTATGTTCCACCCTGGTATGTTCTTGAACCAAATAAGGTAGAAATTAGGGTGAAAAGAAATAACTTTGTCAATTAAAAAATTTTGAGATGATGGAATAGAGTTGCAGAGTAGTCTGAGGTATTATCAGATGACTTTGCCATTTGTCTGTTTTCATTTAACTAGTTACCCCCATTGACTCTTGTGAGGGGAACAATGAGTACCTGTCATGGAAAAATCCACTACAGGGATATCACATGTTCTTGCCAAATAGAGCCAGGAAAAAATCTCTACATATACTTTGACTTCAAAGAGCAAATCCTGCAACTAATAATGAAAATCATCAGATTTTAGAATCAAAGACTTTGATTTTCCACCCTGTTATTGGAGAATACACCATGTTATGTTCCATTCCACAAAAGTTTTTATTAAATATTGTTACAGAAACATTAAGTACTGTGGATTTTTCTGAAGCATGTTGGGAGTTGAAGACCAATAAATGCAAATATTGGTATAAGTTCTTAAATTACCAATATTTTCAATGCTGTCAGTAATAATGAGTAAAAGAACAGATTTTTCTTTACAATAGTCATAAATGATTCGTAACGTCATGATGTGTTAGAATTTCAAGAATAAAACATATTATATAGTAAAAGGGAAAAACTCTATGTAAGAAATGTCATTATTTTTTAAAATTTAAATGTTTAACTATTTGTGGTCCATATCTAAATGTTCATAACAGGGTGGAACACATTCAGAGACAATGGTGAAAAAAACCCACATGTAATAATTAATTTATCCAATCCTGAGCTTGCCCATTATTAATTTCTTATTGTTAAACATGTCAGTGTTGTAACAAAATATTTAAAACTTAAAACAATACTTTTTTTTCAAAAATCCTGAGGCCGAAATGTTGCTGCAAAAAGAATCACACAAATACTGAGATTAAAAGAGATAAAGTGCTGAATATTGATATCTGTTTCCCACCTTGTTTTTGTTGCTAATTGTTGTGAGAAATCATTAACGTGAACAGTGCCTTCTCATGGATGAGTATTCTCATGGATCAGTAACATTAATCATTACTGATAATGTATAAGGCAAACTGAGTAAATTTGTTATTTCAGAAGAGCGTGTCAAACTGGTAGCCTTTATATGACTCGGTACCCATGAAGTAGCTCTCAGTTTCAAAAAGGTTGGTGACCCCTGATTTACTCGCTGCAGCCAATCAGCAACAGATTTCTGTGCATTGTCTGTGAGCAAAGCCAAACATGACACACTGAGTAAATTCAAGGAGGGCGGGCTCGGCTGCTCCGTCAGAGCATCGGCGGTGGCTGGGGGAAGGCGGTGCTGGGCACACGCGGTGGCTATAGGCCGAGCGGCGCTTGGCTGCGAGGGCCGCTCGATGCTCCGCGGAGCTTTAATTATATTATTATTTTTCTAACGACAAATGAATTGGCTTTTTGGGTGCTTTATCATATTCAAAAACTCACCAAACTTGGCGGGCGCATAGAGAACGTGTGAAATTTACGTATTTTAAGATCCTCGCAAAAATCGCACAAGAAACGGCTCAAGGGCGCCCCCTAGCAACTTTCAAAAGACCCTTTTCTATTCACTTACTTTATTGTAGAGACTTGAAATTGGTACAGTTTAGAGCTCCCCAAGACACTCAGAATTTACAATTAATGTCATAGTGCAACTATCCTAGGAAGTCGGCCATTTTGGTTTGAAGTTCCGATTTTGAGCCCATTTTGGTCGTTTACAGACGTCGCATTTGATCGAACTCCTCCTAGGGATTTCGATCGATTGGCTTCAAACTCGGTCAGATTGTTCATAAGGCATGGCCGATTCAAAGTTATCAAATTCGTGAGTTTTCGAGCATGTTGAAGGGGTCGTTCCAGGGGTCAAAGTTCACCGACTCACCAGAATGTAATAAACTGTTATATCTCTTACAAATAAACTCACAGAGCCATCAAACTTTCTGTGTGTGATCACCTTTGGATGACCTACAACACCCAGTTGTAAAATTTTGAGATTACCTAAGCCACGCCCCCTTACAACAGGAAGTGTCATGTTTTACTGCGAACGTTCACTATCTGACCCCTTTGACCTAATCAACATGAAACTGTGTCCACAGACAGAAGACATGTTGGTGTATTAGGGTGTCCAACCCCGTTTGGTTTGGATGCAGCAGGTGGGCGTGGCGGCGTGGCGAAGTGACCTTTAACGCCGTCTCCTTACGTTTGGCCTTGAATTCCACAGTTTAAAGCCCAGCTTCACCAAACTCACTAGGTTTGATCCTTGTGGGCCCCTGGACAGGAATCCGGTGTGATTTTTTGTGGGCGTGGCCTAATGTCTCAACAGCGCCCCCTTGAAGATTTTAAATAATCAGCCCCAAGCCATTCTTTAACCTAGAATTATGAAACTTGGTACACTTGTGTATCTTGTCAGGACCTACAAAAAAGCCTCTTGGAGCCATGGTCCAAACCCAAAAGAAAGTCGGCCATTTTGGATTAAATTCGCCATTTGCTGTTTTTCACAGACGTCGTATTTGATCGAACTCCTCCTACAGCGTTTGACATACAGACTTCAAACTCAGTGAGCAGAGAGTTCAGATATTAAAGGTCTAAAGTTATCACAGGAATTTTTGTATGTAAAAGCATGTGGGCGTGGCTAAGTGCAAAACTTTGACTATTCGCCATAAAACATCAAAGTGAAATAACTTCCACATACAAGGTCACAGCTGCTTCAGACTTCCTACCAACCCTCAATACATTTCATGGTCAGATGATGACGTAACCTTAGCTCCTCCCACTTTGAAGGAAGTCACCTGTTTTTTCTACTGTATGTCTTATTGTTACTGAGTAATACATATGGAATAATCTTCTACCTCCTGACATAATATGACCTGATGATGAACTGTGTGATGAACTCTGACTCATGAAGGCGTGGCAACTGGCTGTCTTCACCATATGCATGCAATTGTCTCTGAATCACACACGCTCTTCCGATTGCACCAAACTGGATAGTTTGACCTGTGTTCAATGCTAAAGAGCCCAACGGTTGAATTGTGTTTACTCTACAGCGCCCCTAGGTTATCCCATCACCAATATCTCCTCTCTACATCGAATGATCTGCACGAAATTTGTGGTGTGTCCTCAGGGAACCATGCCGAAGTGAACGTGCGAACTGCCTGGCGAGGCACGCCTCAACTGTGCTAAAGGGTACGCGGTGCAAGGCGAGCGGCGGTGCTGGGTACTCCGCGGTGGCTATAGGCCGGAGCGGCGCTTGGCTGCTCGGGCCGCTTGAGGCTCCGCGGAGCTTTAATTAGGCCCGAGCAGCTAAGCGCTGCGAAGGCCTATTGTAATCGTGCTGTAAATTATTATTATTAGGCCCGAGCAGCTAAGCGCTGCGAAGGCCTATTGTTTTTCAAATGTTTATTAGGCCCGAGCAGCTAAGCGCTGCGAAGGCCTATTGTTTTTCGAATGTTTATTATTATTATTTTTTTTTATTTTTAATTTTTCTCGCCTCAAATGAATTGCCTTTTGGGGGCTTAACATATTCAAAAACTCACCAAAATTGGTGGCCCATAGAGAGTCTGAAAAATTTACATATTTTAAGGTCTCCGCAAAAATCGCAAAAAAATGGCTCAACAGCGCCCCCTAGAAAATTTCAAAAGACCCTTTCCTATTCAGTTACTTTATTGTAGAGACTTGAAATTTGGTACACTTGTAGAACTCCCCAAGACACTCAGAATTTATAATTGTTCTCATAGTGTATGTCAAACAGGAAGTCGGCCATTTTGGATTGAATTTCCAAATTTCACCCCATTTTGGCCGTTTACACACGTCGCATTTGATCGAACTCCTCCTAGGGCTTTTGATGGATCGGCTTCAAACTTGGTCAGTTGGTTCAGAAGGCATGCCCGATTAAAAGTTATCAAAACGGTGAGTTTTCGTGCATGCTGAAGGGGTGATACTAGGGGTCAAAGTTCACTGACTCACCATAAAATAATAAACAGTTATATCTCCTACAAAGAAACTCACAGAGCCACCAACCTTTCTGTGTGTGATCACCTTTGGATGCCCTACAGGACCCAAATGTGAAATTTTGAGATCACATAAGCCACGCCCCCTTAGAACAGGAAGTGTCATGTTTTATTGTGATCGGTCCCTATCTGACCTCTTTAACCTAATCAACATGAAACTGTGTCCACAAACAGAAGACATGTTGGTGTGTTATGGTTTCCAACGCTGTTTGTTTTGGATGCAGCAGGTGGGCGTGGCGGCGTGGCGAATATACCTGTAACGCCATGTCCATACGTTTGGCTGTTAATTTCACAATTGTGAGTCCAGCTGCACCAAACTCACTGAGATCGATCCTTATCCAACTCCGGACAGTAATCCAGTGCAATATTTGGTGGGCGTGGCCTAATGTCTCAACAGCGCCCCCTAGAAGAGTTTAAATCATCAGCCCCAAGCCATGCTTTAACCTAGAATTATGAACCTTGGTACACATGTGTATCATGTCAGGATGTACAAAAAAGTCTCTTGGAGCCATGGTCCAAATCCAACAGGAAGTCGGCCATTTTGGATCAAAGCCGCCATTTCCGGTTTTTCATAGACGTCGCATCTGATCGAACTCCTCCTACAGCTTTTGAGATACAGACTTCAAACTCGCTCAGCACACACTTAAGACATTGAAGATGAAAAGTTATCAAAAGAATTCTCGTACATCAAAGCATGTGGGCATGGCTAAGTGTGAAACTTTGGCTTTGTGCCATGAAATATTAAAATGCAATAACTTCTACAGGAAAAGTGACAACTTCATCAGACTTTCCATGTCTCATTATTGGCCAGCCTTGATCACATTCACAAGGTCATATGATGACATCACCTTAGCCACGCCCCCCTCCAACAGGAAGTCACCTGTTTTTGTCTGCCGGAAGTCTTTCTTTTACTCTCAATCAAATGGGTTCTATGATGTGCAAATTGATATAAATGACATGATGATGATGAACTATGTGTATGTTGGCTGCTAGCTGAAGCATGTGGGCGTGCCTTATTAGCAAATAGCAATGCCAGCCATGTCTACGATCATCTCTAAATAAACCAGGCATCATCCAATTTGCACCAGATTTTCTATGATCGACTGTGGTGATCCTCTAAAGATTGGATTATAACTTGACTTCACTTCACTCCCTAGGTTAATCAAACAGCTGTATCTCCTCTCTACATTGGCCAAACTGCATGAGATGCTGCGGGCTGCACCAGAGAGCGCAGCTGTAAACACAATGTAGCTAATGTCAACACAAGTGATAAGATAAAGTATCAATGAAGCTGTTCAGATGCACATACATTCTCACAAACTTAAACTGTCATGATTTGTGGTTGTTGGTGGTGAGGATGAACACTGAGACCCAGGTGATGATGATGATGTTTATTATAATTTAATAAAGAGCAGCTCAAACACAGTCCAGCACGGGCAACACGGCAGGAAAACTTGCAACAGCTAATACAGGAGGGCACTGAAACAACTGAAGACTGAATGTGAAAGCTACATTATAACTTGATTCCACTTAGCCCAGTACGTTAAGTGGAATCAAACCAAACCAACTTTATTTACAAAGCACTTTAAAACAACCACAGCTGATACAAAGTGCTGTACATTAAAACACAACAATAAAAAATTAAGAAATACAGCTTAAAATACAACATACAATTTAAAACTAGATCCCGCTGGTGTTGAAAGCCAAGTAAAATAGATGGTGCTGTGTTGTATGCACAGCACCTATGAAGGTTACCAGCCTGTTTGGTTCAACTTATCTCTGTGAATCAGAGTTTTCTGACATGAAGTTCATCAAGAACAAACACAGAACATGTCTCACTGATGCACATCTGAAAGATGCACTCACAGTTACAGTTTCAAGTTACACACGACATGGAGTACTGGTGAACAGCATGCAATACCAGTCTTCTCATTAATAAGGAAACCAATACCAGATGTCAGTGGCAACATGGCAGTGTCATGGCAAAGTTTAATTAAAATATTGAGGAATTGTGTTCAATTTAAAAGTGTGTTCGTGATATGCAAGAGTTACAATTTTGTTAAAAATGCAGCAGATTTGGTCATGAGTTCAAAATGTGATAAGATTTATTTAAAAATATGTAAGTTGATTCTTTTTTGTGGCAACATTCCATGTCCCCATGTTTTGCTTACAATTATTTTTTGTAAAATTTGCAAAATATGTACAACAAAGTATTTTAATTATACTTTTAGATGTTTGCATGCCAGCTGGAGATGGGCGCCAGCAACCCTCCCGACCCCACTAAGGGACAAGGGTGCAGGAAATTGGATGGATGGATTTAGATGTTTGCCATTATTCAAATATAAACAAAATGGCTTTTAAATATTAACTTTTTCTTTATACACCTTTTTGTTGTCTGACATGTTCAATTTCATGTGTCCCCAGTGCAGCGTAATAGACTTCCTCAAGACATTTAAACTATAAAATATATTTATATTTGTTTTTCTTCAATAAGTTGATTGACTGGACTATACCTTATTTTAATATACAATGTAATCTACTGAAACTATTTTCACATTTGATATTTTCTTATTATACATGTCCCAGTACTAACTTTCCACCCTCTTATGATGTTTCATTTCTGCCTTGAAAAAGTGTAAAATTCCATAAAAACCATTTAAAGTGAGTGACATCAATTGGTTCTGATGTGAATTCAACCATGGAAAACAAAGTGAGCTTCAACTGTCACCATCTCTGTACTTTTTCCTTTCTTAAATATGTTAAACCTGTATATGTTAGGCTTAAAGTTCCACGCTGTTAGGAAAGATTGTGAAAAATCTTTATTCAGTAGAATTTAAAAAGCATAATTTAGATTTAGTCATTAAAGGTTTGTTATTTTGTTGAAGGTTAGCTAGCTAAATGTTTACCACATAAAGAGCTAAAGATGAATTAGTTAGAAAAGTTCCACCCTGTTATGTTCATGAACCAAATAAGGTAGATATTAGTGAAAAAAACCCACATGTAATTATTAATTTATCCAATCCTCAGCTTGCCCATTATTAATTTCTTATTGTTAAACATGTCAGTGTTGTAACAAAATATTCAAAACTTAAAACAATACTTTTTTTTCAAAATCCTCAGGCCGAAATGTTGCCGCAAAAAAAGAATCACCCAATCACTGAGATTAAAAGTGATAAAGTGCTGAATATTGATATCTGTTTCCCACCTAGTTTTCATGGCTAATTATTGTTAGAAATCATTAACGTGATCAGTTTCTTCATAGATGAGAATCATTAATCATTACTGATAATGTATAAGGCAAACTGAGTAAATTTGTTATTTCAGAACAGAGTGTAAAACTGGTAGCCTTTATATAAAACAGTACCCATGAAGTAGCTCTCAGTTTCAAAAAAGTTGGTGGTCCCTGATCTAATCGCTGCAGCCAAACAGCAACAGACTTTTGTGCATTGTCTGTGAGCAAAGCCAAACATGACACACTGAGTAAATTCAAGGAGGGTGGGTTCGGCTGCTCCGTCAGAGCATCGGCGGTGGCTGGGGGAAGGCGGTGCTGGGAACACGCGGTGGCTATAGGCCGAGCGGCGCTTGGCTGCTCGGGCCGCTCGATGCTCCGCGGAGCTTTAATTAGGCCCGAGCAGCTAAGCGCTGCGAAGGCCTATTGTTTTTCGAATGTTTATTATTTTTTTTTTATTTTTCTCGCCTCAAATGAATTGCCTTTTTGGGGGCTTTAACATATTCAAAAACTCACCAAAATTGGTGGGCCCATAGAGACTGTGAAAAATTTACGTATTTTAAGGTCTACGCAAAAATCGCAAAAAAATGGCTCAACAGCGCCCCCTAGAAAATTTCAAAAGACCCTTTCCTATTCAGTTACTTTATTGTAGAGACTTGAAATTTGGTACACTTGTAGAACTCCCCAAGACACTCAGAATTTATAATTGTTCTCATAGTGTATGTCAACAGGAAGTCGGCCATTTTGGATTGAATTTGCAAATTTCACCCCATTTTGGCCGTTTATAGCCTTCGCATTTGATCGAACTCCTCCTAGGGCTTTTGATGGATCGGCTTCAAACTTGGTCAGTTGGTTCAGAAGGCATGCCCGATTAAAAGTTATCAAAACGGTGAGTTTTCGTGCATGCTGAAGGGGTGATACTAGGGGTCAAATTTCACTGACTCACCATAAAAAATAAACAGTTATATCCCCTACAAAGAAACTCACAGAGCTATCAAACTTTCTGTGTGTGATCACCTTTGGATGCCTACAAGACTCAGTCGTGAAATTTTGAGATCACATAAGCCACGCCCCCTTAGAACAGGAAGTGTCATGTTTTATTGTGATCGGTCCCTACCTTACCTCTTTAACCTAATCAACATGAAACTGTGTCCACAAACAGAAGACATGTTGGTGTGTTATGGTTTCCAACGCTGTTTGTTTTGGAGGCAGCAGGTGGGCGTGGCGGCGTGGCGAATATACCTGTAACGCCATGTCCATACGTTTGGCTGTTAATTCCACAATTGTGAGTCCAGCTGCACCAAACTCACTGAGATGGATCCTTATCCAACTCCGGACAGTAATCCAGTGCAATATTTTGTGGGCGTGGCCTAATGTCTCAACAGCGCCCCCTAGAAGAGTTTAAATCATCAGCCCCAAGCCATGCTTTAACCTAGAATTATGAAACTTGGTACACATGTGTATCTTGTCAGGATGTACAAAAAAGTCTCTTGGAGCCATGGTCCAAACCCAACAGGAAGTCGGCCATTTTGGATCAAAGCCGCCATTTCCGGTTTTTCATAGACGTCGCATCTGATCGAACTCCTCCTACAGCTTTTGAGATACAGACTTCAAACTCGCTCAGCACACACTTAAGACATTGAAGGTGAAAAGTTATCAAAAGAATTCTCGTACATCAAAGCATGTGGGCGTGGCTAAGTGTCAAACTTTGGCTTTGTGCCATGAAATATTAAAATGCAATAACTTCTACAGGAATAGTGACAACTTCATCAGACTTTCCATGTCTCATTATAGGCCAGCCTTGATCACATTCACAAGGTCATATGATGACATCACCTTAGCCACGCCCCCCTCCAACAGGAAGTCAGCTGTTTTTGTCTGCCGGAAGTCTTTCTTTTACTCTGACACAAATGGGTTCAGTGCTGTGCAAATTGATATAAAATGACATGATGATGAACTATGTGTATGTTGGCTGCTAGCTGAAGCATGTGGGCGTGCCTTATTAGCAAATAGCAATGCCAGCCATGTCTACAATTGTCTCTAAATCAACCAGGCTTCATCCGATTTGCACCAGATTTTCTATGATCGACTGTGGTGATCCTCTAAAGATTAGATTATAACTTGACTCCACTGCACCCTTTTGGTTAATGAAATAGCTGTATCTCCTCTATACATTGGCCAATCTGCATGAGATGTTGCAGGCTGCAGCAGGGAGCGCTGCTGTAAACACAATGTAGCTAATGTCAACACAAGTGACAAGATAAAGTATCAATCAAGCTGTTCAGATGCACAAACATTCTCCCAAAACTTAAACTGTCATGATTTGTGGTTGTTGGTGGTGAGGATGAACACCGAGACCCAGGTGATGATGATGATGTTTATTATAATTTAAAAAAGAGAAGCTCAAACACAGTCCAGTAGGGCAACACAGCAGGAAATCTTGCACACATCTAATACAGGTAGCCACTGAAAAACTGAAGACTGAATGCGACAGCTACATTATAACTTGATTCCACTTAGCCCAGTACGTTAAGTGGAATCAAACCAAACCAACTTTATTTACAAAACACTTTACAACAAACACAGCTGATAAAAAGTGCTGTACATTAAAACACCACATAATAAAAAAATTAAGACATACAGCTTAAAAATACAACATACAATTTAAAACTAGATCCTGCTGGTGTTGAAAGCCAAGTAAAATTGATGGTGCTGTGGTGTATGCACAGCAGCTATGAAGGTTACCAGCTTGTTTGGTTCAACCGATCTCTGTGAATCAGTGTTTTCTGACATGAAATTCATCAAGAACAAACACAGAACATGTCTCACTGATGCACATCTGAAAGATGCACTCACGGTTGCAGTTTCAAGTTACACACCAGATTATGGAGTACTGGTGAACAGCATGCAATGCCAGTCTTCTCACTAATAAGGATACCAATACCAGATGTCAGTGGCAACACGGCAGTGTTATGGCAAAGTTTAATTAAAATATTGAGGAATTGTGTTCAATTTAAAAGTGTATTCATGACATGTAACAGTTACAATTTTGTGAAAATGCAGCAGATTTTGTCAATTCAAAATGTGATAAGATTTATTTTAAAAAATGTAAGCTGATTCTTTTTTGCGGCAACATTCCATGTCCCCATGTTTTGCTTACAATTATTTTTTGTAAAATGTGCCAAATATGTACAACAAAGTATTTTAATTATACATTTAGATGTTTTCACGCCAGCTGGAGATGGACACCAGCAACCCTCCCCTGCCCACTAAGGGACAAGGGTGGAGATAAATGGATGGATGGATGAATTAAGATGTTTGCCATTATTCAAATATAAACAAAATGCCTTTTAAATATTATTTTGTCGTTACACACCTTTTTGTTGACTGACATGTTCAATTTCATGTGTCCCCAGTGCAGCGTAATAGATTTCCTCATGACATTTAAACTGTAACATGAGTTGTTTCCTGTATTTTTACATATTGATTTTGAAATTTATAGTGTGTTAAAATTGTCAGGAGAAGTAATTGCCAGAATTTAAATATATTTAGGAAAGTTATACATTTTTTGGAATCTTGATTTGATATTTTGTAAATTGTAGCACAGGAACGAATGGATTACCTACATTTTATTGATAATAATTTAATATACATGAGTTGCTTGCTATATTTGTACATATTAATTTTGAAATATAGAATATACTTTAGAATTCTAAACCATAAAACGTAATTGTTATACATATTTGTGGGTTTAACAGTGACAAAAACAAAAACTTTTTCTACTCAAATTTTCTTTTTTTGTGTGATTTAGGCCCAAAATGCAATGTCAGTATGTCCAAATGACAAAAATACGTGTAAATTGACAAAGTTAAGGTTGTCCTAAAAAAATGTTAGCACATAAAGAAATATTCATGTTTTTTTATTAAGAAATATAAAGGTAAAATCAAAAATTAATAAAAAATGGCCATTTAGAACACTGAATCCCATGGGTTAATGGATTGTAATTCTGTTGATGGTTAGCTAGCTAAATGTTGACCACATAAAGAGCTAAAGGTAGATTAGTTAGAAAGTTCCATCCTGTTATGTTCCTCCCTGTTAAGAAAGATTGTGAAAAATGTTTATTCAGTAGAATTTAAAAAAGCATAATTTTAGATTTAGTCACTAAAAGTTTGTTATTCGGTTGAATGTTAGCTAGCTAAATGTTGACCACATAAAGAACTACAGGTAAATTAGTTAGAAAAGTTCCACCCTCTTATGTTCCACCCTTTTATGTTCATGAACAAAATAAGGAAGAAATTAGGGTGAAAAGAAATAATTTTAAGTCATATAGATATCACATGTTCTTTCCAAATAGAGCCAGGACAAGTACTCTACCTATACTTTGACTTGAAAAAGCCAATCCTGCAACTAATAATAAAAATTATCAGATTTTAAAATCAAAGACTTTGATTTTCCACCCTGTTATGGGACAATCCACCATGTTATGTTCCATTCCACACATTTTAATTAAATATTGTTACAAAAACATTAAGTACTGTGGATTTTTCTGAGCCATGTTGGGTGTTGTAGACCAATAAATGCAAATATTGGTATGAGTTTTTAAAATTACCAATATTTTCAATGCTGTCAGTTATAATGAATTAAAAAACAGATTTTTCTTTACAATACAGTCAGAAATGATTTGTAACTTCATGATATGTTACACTTTCTAGAATAAAACATATTATATAGTAAAAGGGACACACTCTTTGTAACAGGGTGGAACACATTGAGAGACAATGGTGAAACCCCCCACATATAATTATTAATTTATCTAATCCTGAGCTTGCCCAATATTAATTTCTTGTTGTTAAACATGTCAGTGTTGTAACAAAATATGTAAAACTTAAAACAATATATTTTTTTCAAAAATCCTGAGGCCGAAATGTTGCCGCAAAAATAGAATCACCCAATTACTGAGATTAAGAGATAAAGTGCTGAATATTGATATCTGTTTCCCACCGAGTTTTCAATGCTAATTATTGTGAGAAATCATTAACGTGATTGGTTTCTACCCATAGATGAGAATCATTAATGATAATGTCTAAGGTAAACTGAGTTAATTTGTTATTTCAGAAGAGCGTGTAAAACTGGTAGTCTTTATATGACTCGGTAGCCTCGAAGTAGCTCCCAGTTTCAAAAAGGTTGGTGACCCCTGATCTACATGCAGCAGCCAATCCTTAACAGATTTTTGTGCTTTTTCTGTGAGCAAAGCCAAACATGACACACTGAGTAATTCAAGGAGGGCGGGTTCGGCTGCTCCGTCAGAGCATCAGCGGTGGCTGGGGGAAGGCGGTGCTGGGACCACGCGGTGGCTATAGGCCGAGCGGCGCTTGGCTGCGAGGGCCGCTCGATGCTCCGCGGAGCTTTAATTAGGCCCGAGCAGCTAAGCGCTGCGAAGGCCTATTGTTTTTCAAATGTTTATTTTTTTTTTTATTTTTTTTTTATTTTTATTTTTCTCGCCTCAAATGAATTGCCTTTTTGGGGGCTTTAACATATTCAAAAACTCACCAAAATTGGTAGGCCCATAGAGACTGTGAAAAATTTACGTATTTTAAGGTCTGCGCTAAAATCGCAAAAAAATGGCTCAACGGCGCCCCCTCGAAAATTTCAAAAGACCCTTTCCTATTCAGTTACTTTATTGTAGAGACCTGAAATTTGGTACACTTGTAGAACTCCCCAAGCCACTCAGAATTTATAATTGTTCTCATAGTGCATGTCCAACAGGAAGTCGGCCATGTTGGATTGAATTTGCAAATTTCACCCCATTTTGGCCGTTCATAGCCTTCGCATTTGATCGAACTCCTCCTAGGGCTTTTGATGGATCGGCTTCAAACTTGGTCAGTTTGTTCATAAGGCATGCCCGATTAAAAGTTATCAAAACGGTGAGTTTTCGTGCATGCTGAAAGGGTGATACTAGGGGTCAAAGTTCACTGACTCACCATAAAATAATTAACAGTTATATCTCCTAAAAAGAAGGTCACAGAGCCACCAAACTTTCTGTGTGTGATCACCTTTGGATGCCCTACAAGACCCAATTGTGAAATTTTGAGATCACATAAGCCACGCCCCCTTAGAACAGGAAGTGTCATGTTTTATTGTGATCGGTCCCTATCTGACCTCTTTAACCTAATCAACATGAAACTGTGTCCACAAACAGAAGACATGTTGGTGTGTTATGGTTTCCAACGCTGTTTGTTTTGGATGCAGCAGGTGTGCGTGGCGGCGTGGCGAATATACCTGTAACGCCGTGTCCATACGTTTGGCTGTTAATTCCACAATTGTGAGTCCAGCTGCACCAAACTCACTGAGATCGATCCCTATCCAACTCCGGACAGTAATCCAGTGCAATATTTGGTGGGCGTGGCCTAATGTCTCAACAGCGCCCCCTAGAAGAGTTTAAATCATCAGCCCCAAGCCATGCTTTAACCTAGAATTATGAAACTTGGTACACATGTGTATCGTGTCAGGACCTACAAAAAAGCCTCTTGGAGCCATGGTCCAAACCCAACAGAAAGTCGGCCATTTTGGATTAAATTCGCCATTTGCTGTTTTTCACAGACGTCGTATTTGATCGAACTCCTCCTACAGCGTTTGACATACAGACTTCAAACTCAGTCAGCAGAGAGTTCAGACATTAAAGGTCTAAAGTTATCACAGGAATTTTTGTATGTCAAAGCATGTGGGCGTGGCTAAGTGCCAAACTTTAACTATTCGCCATAAAACATCAAAGTGACATAACTTCCACATACAAGGTCACTGCTGCTTCCGACTTCCTATGTCTCACTACTGACCAACCCTCATTACATTCACATGGTCAGATGATGACGTAACCTTAGCTCCGCCCACTTTTGAAAGGAATTCAGCTGTTTTTTCTACTGTATGTCTTATTTTTACTGAGTAATACATATGGAATTAATCTTCTACCACCTGACATAATATGAGCTGATGATGAACTGTGAGGATGAACTCTGACTCATAGGGGCGTGGCCAACTGTCTGTTCTTCACCATATGCATACAACTGTCTCTGAATCACACACGCATCTACCGATTGGCACCAAACTGGATACGTTTGAGCTGTGTTCAATGCTAAAGAGCCCATCAGGTTTGAATTGAGATTTTAATCTGCAGCGCCCCCTAGGTTATCCCGTCACCAATATCTCCTCTCTACATCGACCGATCTGCACCTAATTTGTGGTGTATCGCCAGGGAACCATGCCAAAGTCAATGGTGTGAACTGCCTTGCGGACGCGCGCCTCAACGGTGCGAAAGGGTACGCGGTGGCAGGCGGTCGGCGGTGCTGGGTCTCCCGCAGTGGCTATAGGCCGGAGCGGCGCTTGGCTGCTCGGGCCGCTTGAGGCTCCGCGGAGCTTTAATTATTTTTTTTTTTATTAGGCCCGAGCAGCTAAACGCTGCGAAGGCCTATTGTTTTTCAAATGTTTATTATTATTTTTTTTTTTTTTCTCGCCTCAAATGAATTGCCTTTTTGGGGGCTTTAACATATTCAAAAAGTCACCAAAATTGGTAGGCCCATAGAGACTGTGAACAATTTACGTATTTTAAGGTCCGCGCAAAAATCGCAAAAAAATTGGCTCAACGGCGCCCCCTAGAAAATTTCAAAAGACCCTTTCCTATTCAGTTACTTTATTGTAGAGACTTGAAATTTGGTAATCTTGTAGAACTCCCCAAGGCACTCAGAATTTATAATTGTTCTCATAGTGCATGTCAAACAGGAAGTCGGCCATTTTGGATTGAATTTTCAAATTTCACCCCATTTTGGCCATTTATAGCCTTCGCATTTGATCGAACTCCTCCTAGGGCTTTTGATGGATCGGCTTCAAACTTGGTCAGTTGGTTCAGAAGGCATGCCCGATTAAAAGTTATCAAAACGGTGAGTTTTCGTGCATGCTGAAGGGGTGATACAGGGTGTCAAAGTTCACTGACTCACCATAAAATAATAAACAGTTATATCTCCTACAAAGAAACTCACAGAGCCACCAACCTTTCTGTGTGTGATCACCTTTGGATGCCCTACAAGACCCAATTGTGAAATTTTGAGATCACATAAGCCACGCCCCCTTAGAACAGGAAGTGTCATGTTTTATTGTGATCGGTCCCTACCTGACCTCTTTAACCTAATCAACATGAAACTGTGTCAACAAACAGAAGACATGTTGGTGTGTTATGGTTTCCAACTCTGTTTGATTTGGAGGCAGCAGGTGGGCGTGGCGGCGTGGCGAATATACCTGTAACAACGTGTCCATACGTTTGGCTCTGTATTCCACAATTTTGAGTCCAGCTGCACCAAACTCACTGAGATGGATCCTTATCCAACTCCGGACAGTAATCCAGTGCAATATTTGGTGGGCGTGGCCTAATGTCTCAACAGCGCCCCCTAGAAGAGTTTAAATCATCAGCCCCAAGCCATGCTTTAACCTAGAATTATGAAACTTGGTACACATGTGTATCTTATCAGGATGTACAAAAAAGTCTCTTGGAGCCATGGTCCAAACCCAACAGGAAGTCGGCCATTTTGGATCAAAGCCGCCATTTCCGGTTTTTCATAGACGTCGCATCTGATCAAACTCCTCCTACAGCTTTTGAGATACAGACTTCAAACTCGCTCAGCACACACTTAAGACATTGAAGATGAAAAGTTATCAAAAGAATTCTCGTACATCAAAGCGTGTGGGCGTGGCTAAGTGTCAAACTTTGGCTTTGTGCCATGAAATACTAAAATGCAATAACTTCTACAGGAAAAGTGACAACTTCATCAGACTTTCCATGTCTCATTATTGGCCAGCCTTGATCACATTCACAAGGTCATATGATGACATCACCTTAGCCACGCCCCCCTCCAACAGGAAGTCACCTGTTTTTGTCTGCCGGAAGTCTTTCTTTTACTCTCACTCAAATGGGTTCAGTGCTGTGCAAATTGATATAAAATGACATGATGATGAACTCTGTGTATGTTGACTGCTAGCTGAAGCATGTGGACGTTCCTTATTAGCAAATAGCAATGCTAGCCATGTCTACGATCATCTCTAAATCAACCAGGCTTCATCCAATTTGCACCAGATTTTCTATGATCGACTCTGGTGGACCTCTAAAGATTGGATTATAACTTGACTTTACTTCACTCCCTAGGTTAATCAAACAGCTGTATCTTATCTCTACATTGGCTAATCTGCATGAGATGTGGGCTGCAGCAGGGAGCGCTGCTGTAAACACAATGCAGCTAATGTCAACACAAGTGACTAGATAAAGTATCAATCAAGCTGTTCAGATGCACCTACATTCTCCCCAAACTCAAACTGTCATGATTTGTGGTTGATTGTGAGGATGAACACTGAAACCCAGGTGATGATGATGACGATGATGATGTTTATTATAATTTAATAAAGAGAAGCTCAAACAGAATCCAGTACGGGCAACACCGGCAGGAATTCTTGCACACAGCTAATACAGGTAGCCACTGAAACAACTGAACAACAATGTTTTTTAATTATACATTTAGATGTTTGCACGCCAGCTGGAGATGGGCACCAGCAACCCTCCCGACCCCACTAAGGGACAAGGGTGCAGGAAAAAGGAAGGATGGATTTAGATGTTTACCATTATTCAATATAAACAAAATGCCTTGTAAATATTATTTTGATCTTTGCACACCTTTTTGTTGCTGGACATGTTCAATTTCATGTGTCCCTAGTGCAGCGTAATAGACTTCCTCATGACATTTAATTAGGCCCGAGCAGCTAAGCGCTGCGAAGGCCTATTGTAATCGTGCTGTAAATTATTAGGCCCGAGCAGCTAAGCGCTGCGAAGGCCTATTGTAATTGTGCTGTAAATTATTAGGCCCGAGCAGCTAAGCGCTGCGAAGGCCTATTGTAATCGTGCTGTTTATTATGATTCTAACGTAAAATAAATTGGCTTTTTGGGGGCTTTATCATATTCAAAAACTCACCAAACTTGGCGGGCGCATAGAGCCTGGTGAAAATTTACGTATTTTAAGGTCGTCGGAAATATCGCACAAGAAACGGCTCAAGGGCGCCCCCTAGCAACGTTCAAAAGACCCTTTTCTATTCACTTACTTTATCGTAGAGACTTGAAATTCGGTACAGTTGTAGAGCTCCCCAAGACGCTCAGAATTTACAATTAATGTCATAGTGCAAGTATCCTAGGAAGTCGGCCATTTTGGATTGAAGTTCCGATTTTGACCCCATTTTGGCCGTTTACACACGTCGCATTTGATCGAACTCCTCCTAGGGATTTCGATCGGTCTGCTTAAAACTCGGTCAGATCGTTCATAAGGCATGGCTGATTCAAAGTTATCAAATTCGTGAGTTTTCGAGCATGCTGAAGGGGTCGTACCAGGGGTCAAAGTTCACCGACTCGCCAGAATGTAATAAACTGTTATATCTCATACAAATAAACTCACAGAGCCACCAAACTTTCTGTGTGTGATCACCTTTGGATGACCTACGACACCCAGTTGTGAAATTTTGAGATTACCTAAGCCACGCCCCCTTAGAACAGGAAGTGTCATGTTTTACTGCGAACGTTCACTATCTGACCCCTTTGACCTAATCAACATAAAACTGTGTCCACAGACAGAAGACATGTTGGTGTGTTAGGGTGTCCAACCCCGTTTGGTTTGGATGCAGCAGGTGGGCGTGGTGGCGTGGCGAAGTGACCTTTAACGCCGTCTCCTTACGTTTGGCCTTGAATTCCAAAGTTTAAAACCCAGCTGCACCAAACTCACTAGGTTTGATCCTTGTGGGCCCCTCGACAGGAATCCAGTGTAATTTTTTGTGGGCGTGGCCTAATGTCTCAACAGCGCCCCCTTGAAGATTTTAAATAATCAGCCCCAAGCCATTCTTTAACCTAGAATTATGAAACTTGGTACACTTGTGTATCGTGTCAGGACCTACAAAAAAGCCTCTTGGAGCCATGGTCCAAACCCAACAGAAAGTCGGCCATTTTGGATTAAATTCGCCATTTGCTGTTTTTCACAGACGTCGTATTTGATCAAACTCCTCCTACAGCGTTTGACATACAGACTTCAAACTCAGTCAGCAGAGAGTTGAGACATTAAAGGTCTAAAGTTATCACAGGAATTTTTGTATGTCAAAGCATGTGGGCGTGGCTAAGTGCAAAATTTTAACTATTCGCCATAAAACATCAAAGTCACATAACTTCCACATACAAGGTCACAGCTGCTTCAGACTTCCTATGTCTCAATAGTAACCAACCCTCATTACATTCTCATGGTCAGATGATGACGCAACCTTAGCGCCGCCCACTTTTCACTGGAAGTCACCAGTTTTTTCTACTGTATGTCTTATTTTTACTGAGTAATACATATGGAATTAATCTTCTAACACCTGACATTATATGACCTGATGAGGAACTGTGAGGATGAACTCTGACTCATGGGGGCGTGGCCAACTGGCTGTCCTTCGCCATATGCATAAAATTGTCTCTGAATCAAACACGCATCTTCCGATTGGCACCAAACTGGATACGTTTGACCTGTGCTCAATGCTAAAGAGCCCAACGGCTTTGAATTGTGGTTTTACTCTACAGCGCCCCCTAGACTATCCATCATCAATATCTCCTCTCTACATCGACCGATCTGCTCCAAATTTGTGGTGTGTCCTCAGGGAACCATGCCGAAGTGAACGGTTCGAACTGCCTGACGGAGGCTCGCCTCAACTGTGCGAAAGGGTACGCGGTGGCAGGCGGGCGGCGGTGCTGGGTCCCCCGCGGTGGCTATAGGCCGGAGCGGCGCTTGGCTGCTCGGGCCGCTTGAGGCTCCGCGGAGCTTTAATTATTAGGCCCGAGCAGCTAAGCGCTGCGAAGGCCTATTGTTTTTCAAATGTTTATTTTTTTTTTTATTTTTTTTTTTTTTCTCGCCTCAAATGAATTGCCTTTTTGGGGGCTTCAACATATTCAAAAACTCACCAAAATTGGTGGGCCCATAGAGACTCTGAAAAATTTACGTATTTTAAGGTCTCCGCAAAAATCGCAAAAAAAATGGCTCAACAGCGCCCCCTAGAAAATTTCAAAAGACCCTTTCCTATTCAGTTACTTTATTGTAGAGACTTGAAATTTGGTACACTTGTAGAACTCCCCAAGACACTCAGAATTTATAATTGTTCTCATAGTGTATGTCAAACAGGAAGTCGGCCATTTTGGATTGAATTTCCAAATTTCACCCCATTTTGGCCGTTTACACACGTCGCATTTGATCGAACTCCTCCTAGGGCTTTTGATGGATCGGCTTCAAACTTGGTCAGTTGGTTCAGAAGGCATGCCCGATTAAAAGTTATCAAAACGGTGAGTTTTCGTGCATGCTGAAGGGGTGATACTAGGGGTCAAAGTTCACTGACTCACCATAAAATAATAAACAGTTATATCTCCTACAAAGAAACTCACAGAGCCACCAACCTTTCTGTGTGTGATCACCTTTGGATGCCCTACAGACCCAATGTGAAATTTTGAGATCACATAAGCCACGCCCCCTTAGAACAGGAAGTGTCATGTTTTATTGTGATCGGTCCCTATCTGACCTCTTTAACCTAATCAACATGAAACTGTGTCCACAAACAGAAGACATGTTGGTGTGTTATGGTTTCCAACGCTGTTTGTTTTGGATGCAGCAGGTGGGCGTGGCGGCGTGGCGAATATACCTGTAACGCCATGTCCATACGTTTGGCTGTTAATTTCACAATTGTGAGTCCAGCTGCACCAAACTCACTGAGATCGATCCTTATCCAACTCCGGACAGTAATCCAGTGCAATATTTGGTGGGCGTGGCCTAATGTCTCAACAGCGCCCCCTAGAAGAGTTTAAATCATCAGCCCCAAGCCATGCTTTAACCTAGAATTATGAACCTTGGTACACATGTGTATCATGTCAGGATGTACAAAAAAGTCTCTTGGAGCCATGGTCCAAATCCAACAGGAAGTCGGCCATTTTGGATCAAAGCCGCCATTTCCGGTTTTTCATAGACGTCGCATCTGATCGAACTCCTCCTACAGCTTTTGAGATACAGACTTCAAACTCGCTCAGCACACACTTAAGACATTGAAGATGAAAAGTTATCAAAAGAATTCTCGTACATCAAAGCATGTGGGCATGGCTAAGTGTGAAACTTTGGCTTTGTGCCATGAAATATTAAAATGCAATAACTTCTACAGGAAAAGTGACAACTTCATCAGACTTTCCATGTCTCATTATTGGCCAGCCTTGATCACATTCACAAGGTCATATGATGACATCACCTTAGCCACGCCCCCCTCCAACAGGAAGTCACCTGTTTTTGTCTGCCGGAAGTCTTTTACTTTGACTCAAATGGGTTCAATGCTGTGCTAATTGATATAAAATGACATGATGATGATGAACTATGTGTATGTTGGCTGCTAGCTGAAGCATGTGGGCATGCCTTATTAGCAAATAGCAATGCCAGCCATGTCTACGATCATCTCTAAATAAACCAGGCTTCATCCAATTTGCACCAGATTTTCTATGATCGACTGTGGTGATCCTCTAAAGATTGGATTATAACTTGACTTCACTTCACTCCCTAGGTTAATCAAACAGCTGTATCTCCTCTCTACATTGGCCAAACTGCATGAGATGCTGCGGGCTGCACCAGAGAGCGCAGCTGTAAACACAATGTAGCTAATGTCAACACAAGTGATAAGATAAAGTATCAATGAAGCTGTTCAGATGCACATACATTCTCACAAAACTTAAACTGTCATGATTTGTGGTTGTTGGTGGTGAGGATGAACACTGAGATCCAGGTGATGATGATGATGTTTATTATAATTTAATAAAGAGCAGCTCAAACACAGTCCAGTACGGGCAACACCGGCAGGAAAACTTGCAAACAGCTAATACAGGAGGGCACTGAAACAACTGAAGACTGAATGTGAAAGCTACATTATAACTTGATTCCACTTAGCCCAGTACGTTAAGTGGAATCAAACCAAACCAACTTTATTTACAAAGCACTTTAAAACAACCACAGCTGATACAAAGTGCTGTACATTAAAACACAACAATAAAAAAATTAAGAAATACAGCTTAAAAATACAACATACAATTTAAAACTAGATCCCGCTGGTGTTGAAAGCCAAGTAAAATAGATGGTGCTGTGTTGTATGCACAGCACCTATGAAGGTTACCAGCCTGTTTGGTTCAACTTATCTCTGTGAATCAGAGTTTTCTGACATGAAGTTCATCAAGAACAAACACAGAACATGTCTCACTGATGCACATCTGAAAGATGCACTCACAGTTACAGTTTCAAGTTACACACGACATGGAGTACTGGTGAACAGCATGCAATACCAGTCTTCTCATTAATAAGGAAACCAATACCAGATGTCAGTGGCAACATGGCAGTGTCATGGCAAAGTTTAATTAAAATATTGAGGAATTGTGTTCAATTTAAAAGTGTGTTCGTGATATGCAAGAGTTACAATTTTGTTAAAAATGCAGCAGATTTGGTCATGAGTTCAAAATGTGATAAGATTTATTTAAAAATATGTAAGTTGATTCTTTTTTGTGGCAACATTCCATGTCCCCATGTTTTGCTTACAATTATTTTTTGTAAAATTTGCAAAATATGTACAACAAAGTATTTTAATTATACTTTTAGATGTTTGCATGCCAGCTGGAGATGGGCGCCAGCAACCCTCCCGACCCCACTAAGGACAAGGGTGCAGGAAATTGGATGGATGGATTTAGATGTTTGCCATTATTCAAATATAAACAAAATGGCATTTAAATATTAACTTTTTCTTTATACACCTTTTTGTTGTCTGACATGTTCAATTTCATGTGTCCCCAGTGCAGCGTAATAGACTTCCTCAAGACATTTAAACTATAAAATATATTTATATTTGTTTTTCTTCAATAAGTTGATTGACTGGACTATACCTTATTTTAATATACAATGTAATCTACTGAAACTATTTTCACATTTGATATTTTCTTATTATACATGTCCCAGTACTAACTTTCCACCCTCTTATGATGTTTCATTTCTGCCTTGAAAAAGTGTAAAATTCCATAAAAACCATTTAAAGTGAGTGACATCAATTGGTTCTGATGTGAATTCAACCATGGAAAACAAAGTGAGCTTCAACTGTCACCATCTCTGTACTTTTTCCTTTCTTAAATATGTTAAACCTGTATATGTTAGGCTTAAAGTTCCACGCTGTTAGGAAAGATTGTGAAAAATCTTTATTCAGTAGAATTTAAAAAGCATAATGTTAGATTTAGTCATTAAAGGTTTGTTATTTTGTTGAAGGTTAGCTAGCTAAATGTTTACCACATAAAGAGCTAAAGATGAATTAGTTAGAAAAGTTCCACCCTGTTATGTTCATGAACCAAATAAGGTAGATATTAGTGAAAAAAACCCACATGTAATTATTAATTTATCCAATCCTCAGCTTGCCCATTATTAATTTCTTATTGTTAAACATGTCAGTGTTGTAACAAAATATTCAAAACTTAAAACAATACTTTTTTTTCAAAAATCCTCAGGCCGAAATGTTGCCGCAAAAAAAGAATCACCCAATCACTGAGATTAAAAGTGATAAAGTGCTGAATATTGATATCTGTTTCCCACCTAGTTTTCATGGCTAATTATTGTTAGAAATCATTAACGTGATCAGTTTCTTCATAGATGAGAATCATTAATCATTAGTGATAATGTATAAGGCAAACTGAGTAAATTTGTTATTTCAGAACAGAGTGTAAAACTGGTAGCCTTTATATAAAACAGTACCCATGAAGTAGCTCTCAGTTTCAAAAAAGTTGGTGGTCCCTGATCTAATCGCTGCAGCCAAACAGCAACAGACTTTTGTGCATTGTCTGTGAGCAAAGCCAAACATGACACACTGAGTAAATTCAAGGAGGGTGGGTTCGGCTGCTCCGTCAGAGCATCGGCGGTGGCTGGGGGAAGGCGGTGCTGGGACCACGCGGTGGCTATAGGCCGAGCGGCGCTTGGCTGCTCGGGCCGCTCGATGCTCCGCGGAGCTTTAATTATTTTTTTTTTTTTTATTTTTCTCGCCTCAAATGAATTGCCTTTTTGGGGGCTTTAACATATTCAAAAACTCACCAAAATTGGTGGGCCCATAGAGACTGTGAAAAATTTACGTATTTTAAGGTCTACGCAAAAATCGCATAAAAAATGGCTCAACAGCGCCCCCTAGAAATTTTCAAAAGACCCTTTCCTATTCACTTACTTTATCGTAGAGACTTGAAATTCGCTACAGTTGTAGAGCTCCCCAAGACACTCAGAATTTACAATTAATGTCATAGTGCAAGTATCCTAGGAAGTCGGCCATTTTGGATTGAAGTTCCGATTTTGACCCCATTTTGGCCGTTTACACACGTCGCATTTGATCGAACTCCTCCTAGGGCTTTTGATGGAACGGCTTCAAACTTGGTCAGTTGGTTCATAAGGCATGCCCGATTAAAAGTTATCAAAACGGTGAGTTTTCGTGCATGCTGAAGGGGTGATACCAGGGGTCAAAGTTCACTGACTCACCATAAAATAATAAACAATTATATCTCTTACAAATAAACTCAGAGCCACCAACCTTTCTGTGTGTGATCACCTTTGGATGACCTACGACACCCAGTTGTGAAATTTTGAGATTACCTAAGCCACGCCCCCTTAGAACAGGAAGTGTCATGTTTTATTGTGATCGGTCCCTATCTGACCTCTTTAACATAATCAACATGAAACTGTGTCCACAAACAGAAGACATGTTGGTGTGTCAGGGTGTCCAACCCCGTTTGGTTTGGATGCAGCAGGTGGGCGTGGCGGCGTGGCGAATATACCTGTCCTTACCTTTGGCTCTGTATTCCACCATTTTGAGTCAAGTTGCACCAAACTCACTGAGATGGATCCTGATCCATCTCCGGACAGTAATCCAGTGCAATATTTGGTGGGCGTGGCCTAATGTCTCAACAGCGCCCTCTAGAATATTTTAAAACATCAGCCCCAAGCCATGCTTTAACCTAGAATTATGAAACTTGATACACATGTGTATCTTGTCAGGATGTACAAAAAAGTCTCTTGGAGCCATCGTCCAAACCCAACAGGAAGTCGGCCATTTTGGATCAAAGCCGCCATTTCCGGTTTTTCATAGACGTCGCATCTGATCGAACTCCTCCTACAGCTTTTGAGATACAGACTTCAAACTCGCTCAGCACACACTTAAGACATTGAAGGTGAAATGTTATCAAAAGAATTCTCGTACATCAAAGCATGTGGGCGTGGCTAATTGTCAAACTTTGGCTTTGTGCCATGAAATACTAAAATGCAATAACTTCTACAGGAAAAGTGACAACTTCATCAGACTTTCCATGTTTCATTATTGGCCAGCCTTGATCACATTCACAAGGTCATATGATGACATAACCTTAGCCATGCCCCCCTCCAACAGGAATTCACCTGTTTTTGTCTGCCGGAAGTCTTGCTTTTACTCTGACTCAAATGGGTTCAATGCTGTGCAAATTAATATAAAATGACATGATGATGAACTCTGTGTATGTTGACTGCTAGCTGAAGCATGTGGGCATGCTTTATTAGCAAATAGCAATGCTAGCCATGTCTACGATCATCTCTAAATCAACCAGGCTTCATCCAATTTGCACCAGATTTTCTATGATCGACTGTGGTGATCCTCTAAAGATTGGATTATAACTTGACTTCACTTCACTCCCTAAGTTAATCAAACAGCTGTATCTTATCTCTACATTGGCTAATCTGCATGAGATGTTGTGTGCTGCAGCAGAGAGCGCTGCTGTAAACACAAAGCAGCTAATGTCAACACAAGTGACTAGATAAAGTATCAATCAAGCTGTTCAGATGCACATACATTCTCCCAAAACTTAAACTGTCATGATTTGTGGTTGTTGGTGGTGAGGATGAACACTGAAACCCAGGTGATGATGATGACGATGATGATGTTTATTATAATTTAATAAAGAGAAGCTCAAACACAGTCCAGTACGGGCAACACTGGCAGGAAAACTTGCACACATCTAATACAGGTAGCCACTGAAACAACTGAAGACATAATGTGACAGCTACATTATAACTTGATTCCACTTAGCCCTGTAGGTTAAGTGGAATCAAACCAAACCAACTTTATTTACATAGCACTTTAAAACAACCACAGCTGATGCAAAGTTCTGTACATTAAAACACAACAATAAAAAAATTAAGACATACAGCTTAAAAATACAACATACAATTTAAAACTAGATCCCGCTGGTGTTGAAAGCCAAGTAAAATTGATGGTGCTGTGGTGTATGCACAGCAGCTATGAAGGTTACCAGCCTGTTTGGTTCAGCCTATCTCTGTGAATCAGCATTTTCTGACATGAACTTCATCAAGAACAAACACAGAACATGTCTCACTGATGCACATCTGAAAGATGCACTCACAGTTGAAGTTTCAAGTTACACACCACATTATGGAGTACTGGTGAACTGCATGCAATGCCAGTCTTCTCACTAATAAGAAAACCAATACCAGATGTCAGTGGCAACATGGCAGTGTCATGGCAAAGTTGAATTAAAATATTGAGGAATTGTGTTCAATTTAAAAGTGTGTTCATGACATGCAAGAGTTACAATTTTCTGAAAAATGCAGCAGATTTGGTCATGAGTTCAAAATGTGATAAGATTTATTCAAAAATATGTAAGTTGATTTTTTTGAGGCAATATTCCATGTCCCCATGTTTTGCTTACAATTATTTTTTGTAAAATGTGCCAAATTTGTACAACAAAGTATTTAATTATACATTTAGATGTTTGCACGCTAGCTGGAGATGTGCATCAGCAACCCTCCCGACCACACTAAGGGACAAGGGTGCAGGAAAATGGAAGGATGGATGGTTTTAGATGTTTACCATTATTCAAATATAAACAAAATGCCTTTTAAATATAATTTTGTTCTGTACACACCTTTTGTTGATGGATATGTTCAATTTCATGTGTCCCCAGTGCAGCGTAATAGACTTAATCATGACATTTAAACTATAAAATATATTTTTATATTCATGTTTTTCTTCAATAAGTTGATTGACTGGACTTAACCTTATTTTAATATGCAATTTAAACTACTGAAACTATTTTCTCATTTGATATTTTCTTCATATTATACATGTGCCAGTACTAACTTTCCACCTTGTTAGGATGTTTCAATTCTGCCTTCAAAAAGTCTAAAATTCCATAAAAACCATTTAATGTAAATGACAACAATTAGTTCTGATGTGAATTCAACCATGGAAAACAAAGTAAGCTTCAACTGTCACCATCTCTATACTTTTCTTATTTTAAATATGTTAAACCTGTATATGTAAACTTAAAGTTCCACCCTGTTAGGAAAGATTCTGAAAAATGTTTATTCAGTAGAATTAAAAAAACCTAATATTATAATTAGTCATTAAAGTTTTGTTATTTTGTTGAAGTTTAGCTAGCTAAATGTTGACCACATAAAGAGCTACAGGTAGATTAGTTAGACATCTACCTATAACTAGAATTCCTGTTTGGAACATACCAGAGTGTTATGTTCCACTCTGTTATGATCCACCATGATAGGAAAGATTGTGAAAATGTTTAATCAGTAGAAATTAAAAACATAATGTTAGATTTAGTCACTAAAAGTTTGTTATTTGGTTGAATGTTAGCTAGCTAAATGTTGACCACACAAAGAGAAACAGGTAATTTAGTTAGAAAAGTTCCACCCTCTTATGTTCCACCTTGGTATGTTCTTGAACCAAATAAGGTAGAAATTAGGGTGAAAAGAAATAACTTTGTCAATTAAAAAATTTTGAGATGATGGAATAGAGTTGCAGAGTAGTCTGAGGTATTATCAGATGACTTTGCCATTTGTCTGTTTTCATTTAACTAGTTACCCCCATTGACTCTTGTGAGGGGAACAATGAGTACCTGTCATAGAAAAATCCACTACAGGGATATCACATGTTCTTGCCAAATAGAGCCAGGAAAAATCTCTACATATACTTTGACTTGAAAGAGAAATCCTGCAACTAATAATGAAAATCATCAGATTTTAGAATCAAAGACTTTGATTTTCCACCCTGTTATTGGAGAATACACCATGTGATGTTCCATTCCACAAAAGTTTTTATTAAATATTGTTACAGAAACATTAAGTACTGTGGATTTTTCTGAAGCATGTTGGGAGTTGAAGACCAATAAATGCAAATATTGGTATAAGTTTTTAAAATTACCAATATTTTCAATGCTGTCAGTAATAATGAGTAAAAGAACAGATTTTTCTTTACAATAGTCATAAATGATTCGTAACGTCATGATGTGTTACAATTTCAAGAATAAAACATATTATATAGTAAAAGGGAAAAACTCTATGTAAGAAATGTCATTATTTTTCAAAATTTAAATGTTTAACTATTTGTGGTCCATATCTAAATGTTCATAACAGGGTGGAACACATTCAGAGACAATGGTGAAAAAAACCCACATGTAATAATTAATTTATCCAATCCTGAGCTTGCCCATTATTAATTTCTTATTGTTAAACATGTCAGTCCATCCATCCATCCATTTTCTTGCACCCTTTTTCCCTCAGTGGGGTCAGGAGGGTGCTGGTGCCCATCTTCCGGGCGAGAGGCGGGTACACCCTGGACAGGTCGCCAGTCTGTCGCAGGGCAACACAGAGACACACAGGACACACAACCATGCACACACACACTCATACCTAGGGGCAATTTGGAGAGGCAATTAACCTGACAGTCATGTTTTTGGACTGTGGAGGAAACCGGAGTACCTGGAGAAAACCACCATGCACAGGGACAACATGCAAATTCCATGCAGAAATGCCCCAGGCCGGGAATCGAACCCAGAACCTTCTTGCTGCAAGGCAACAGCTCTACCAACTGCGCCACTGTGCAGCCCCTTAAACATGTCAGTGTTGTAATAAAATATTTAAAACTTAAAACAATACTTTTTTTCAAAAATCCTGAGGCCGAAATGTTGCTGCAAAAAAGAATTACACAATTACTGAGATTAAAAGAGATAAAGTGCTGAATATTGATATCTGTTTCCCCACCTTGTTTTTGTTGCTAAATGTTGTGAGAAATCATTAACGTGAAGAGTGCCTTCTCATGGATGAGTATTCTCATGGATCAGTATCATTAATCATTACTGATAATGTATAAGGCAAACTGAGTAAATTTGTTATTTCAGAAGAGCGTGTCAAACTGGTAGCCTTTATATGACTCGGTACCCATGAAGTAGCTCTCAGTTTCAAAAAGGTTGGTGACCCCTGATTTACTCGCTGCAGCCAATCAGCAACAGATTTTTGTGCATTGTCTGTGAGCAAAGCCAAACATGACACACTGAGTAAATTCAAGGAGGGCGGGTTCGGCTGTTCCGTCAGAGCATCGGCGGTGGCTGGGGGAAGGCGGTGCTGGGCACACGCGGTGGCTATAGGCCGAGCGGCGCTTGGCTGCGAGGGCCGCTCGATGCTCCGCGGAGCTTTAATTAGGCCCGAGCAGCTAAGCGCTGCGAAGGCCTATTGTAATCGTGCTGTTTATTATTATTCTTATGCCAAATGAATTGGCTTTTTGGGGGCTTTATCATATTCAAAAACTCACCAAACTTGGCGGGCGCATAGAGCCCGTGTGAAATTTACGTATTTCAAGGTCCTCGCAAAAATCGCACAAGAAACGGCTCAATGGCGCCCCCTAGCAACTTTAAAAAGACCCTTTCCTATTCACTTACTTTATCGTAGAGACTTGAAATTTGGTACAGTTGTAGAGCTCCCCAAGACACTCAGAATTTACAATTAATGTCATAGTGAAACTATCCTAGGAAGTCGGCCATTTTGGATTGAAGTTCCGATTTTGAGCCCATTTTGGCCGTTTACAGACGTCGCATTTGATCGAACTCCTCCTAGGGATTTCGATCGATCGGCTTCAAACTCGGTCAGATTGTTCATAAGGCATGGCCGATTCAAAGTTATCAAATTCGTGAGTTTTCGAGCATGCTGAAGGGGTCGTTCCAGGGGTCAAAGTTCACCGACTCACCAGAATGTAATAAACTGTTATATCTCTTACAAATAAACTCACAGAGCCACCAAACTTTCTGTGTGTGATCACCTTTGGATGACCTACGACACCCAGTTGTGAAATTTTGAGTTTACCTAAGCCACGCCCCCTTAGAACAGGAAGTGTCATGTTTTACTGCGAACGTTCACTATCTGACCCCTTTCACCTAATCAACATGAAACTGTGTCCACAGACAGAAGACATGTTGGTGTGTCAGGGTGTCCAACCCCGTTTGGTTTGGATGCAGCAGGTGGGCGTGGTGGCGTGGCGAAGTGACCTTTAACGCCGTCTCCTTACGTTTGTCCTTGAATTCCACAGTTTAAAGCCCAGCTGCACCAAACTCACTAGGTTTGATCCTTGTGGGCCCCTCGACAGGAATCCAGTGTGATTTTTTGTGGGCGTGGCCTAATGTCTCAACAGCGCCCCCTTGAATATTTTAAATAATCAGCCCCAAGCCATTCTTTAACCTAGAATTATGAAACTTGGTACACTTGTGTATATTGTCAAGACCTACAAAAAAGTCTCTTGGAGCCATGGTCCAAACTCAACAGGAAGTCGGCCATTTTGGATCAAAGCCGCATTTGCTGTTTTTCATAGACGTCATATTTGATCGAACTCCTCCTACAGCGTTTCAGACACAGACTTAAACTCAGTCAGCAGAGAGTTAGACATTAAAGGTCTAAAGTTATCACAGGAATTTTTGTATGTAAAGCATGTGGGCGTGGCTAAGTGCCAAACTTTGACTATTGCCATAAAACATCAAAGTGACATAACTTCCACATACAAGGTCACTGCTGCTTCAGACTTCCTATGTCTCATACTGACCAACCCTCATTACATTTCATGGTCAGATGATGACGTAACCTTAGCTCCGCCCACTTTTAACAGGAATTCAGCTTTTTTTCTACTGTATGTCTTATTTTTACTAGTAATACATATGGAATTAATCTTCTACCACCTGACATAATATGAGCTGATGATGAACTGTGAGGATGAACTCTGACTCATGGGGGCGTGGCCAACTGTCTGTCCTTTCCATATGCATACAACTGTCTCTGAATCACACACGCATCTTCCGATTGGCACCAAACTGGATACGTTTGACCTGTGCTCAATGCTAAAGAGCCCAAAAGGTTTGAATTGTGATTTACTCTACAGCGCCCCTAGACTATCCCATCATCAATATCTCCTCTCTACATCGACCGATCTGCACCAAATTTGTGGTGTGTCCTCAGGGAACCATGCCGAAGTGAACGGTGCGAACTGCCTGGCGGAGGCGCGCCTCAACTGTGCGAAAGGGTACGCGGTGGCAGGCGGGCGGCGGTGCTGGGTCCCCGCGGTGGCTATAGGCCGGAGCGGCGCTTGGCTGCTCGGGCCGCTTGAGGCTCCGCGGAGCTTTAATTATTATTATTCTTCCGTAAAGTAAATTGGCTTTTTGGGGGCTTTATCATATTCAAAAACTCACCAAACTTGGCGGCCGCATAGAGTCCGGTGAAAATTTACGTATTTTAAGGTCCTCGCAAAAATCGCACAAGAAACGGCTCAAGGGCGCCCCCTAGAAACTTTCAAAAGACCCTTTTCTATTCACTTACTTTATCGTAGAGACTTGAAATTCGGTACAGTTGTAGAGCTCCCCAAGACACTCTGAATTTACAATTAATGTCATAGTGCAAGTATCCCAGGAAGTCGGCCATTTTGGATTGAAGATCCGATTTTGAGCCCATTTTGGCCGTTTACAGACGTCGCATTTCATCGAACTCCTCCTAGGGATTTCGATCGATCGGCTTCAAACTCGGTAAGATTGTTCATAAGACATGGCCGATTCAAAGTTATCAAATTTGTGAGTTTTCGAGCATGTTGAAGGGGTCGTTCCAGGGGTCAAAGTTCACCGACTCACCAGAATGTAATAAACTGTTATATCTCTTACAAAAAAACTCACAGAGCAACCAAACTTTATGTGTGAGATGACCTTTGGATGACCTACGACACCCAGTTGTGAAATTTTGAGATTACCTAAGCCACGCCCCCTTAGAACAGGAAGTGTCATGTTTTACTGCGAACGTTCACTATCTGACCCCTTTCACCTAATCAACATGAAATTGTGTCCACAGACAGAAGACATGTTGGTGTGTAAGGGTGTCCAACCCCATTTGGTTTGGATGCAGCAGGTGGGTGTGGTGGCGTGGCGAAGTGACCTTTAACGCCATCTCCTTACGTTTGTCCTTGAATTCCAAAGTTTAAAGCCCAGCTCACCAAACTCACTACGTTTGATCCTTTGGGCCCCCGACAGGAATCCAGTGTGATTTTTTGTGGGCGTGGCCTAATGTCTCAACAGCGCCCCCTTGAAGATTTTAAATAATCAGCCCCAAGCCATTCTTTAACCTAGAATTATGAAACTTGGTACACTTGTGTATCGTGTCAGGACCTACAAAAAAGCCTCTGGAGCCATGGTCCAAACCCAACAGAAAGTCGGCCATTTTGGATTAATTTCGCCATTTGCTGTTTTTCCAGACGTCATATTGATCGAACTCCTCCTACAGCGTTTGACATACAGACTTCAAACTCAGTCAGCAGAGAGTTGAGACATTAAAGGTCTAAAGTTATCACAGGAATTTTTGTATGTGAAAGCATGTGGGCGTGCTAAGTGCAAAACTTTAATATTGCCATAAACATTAAAGTGACATAACTTCCACATATAAGGTACAGCTGCTTCAGACTTCCTATGTCTCATACTGACAACCCTCATTACATCTCATGGTCAGATGATGACGCATCCTTAGCTCCGCCCACTTTTGACTGGAAGTTACCTGTTTTTTCTACTGTATGTCTCATTTTTACTGAGTAATACATATGGAATTAATCTTCTAACACCTGACATTATATGACTGATGAGGAACTGTGATGATGAACTCTACTCATGGGGCGTGGCCAACTGTCTGTCCTTCGCCATATGCATAAAATTGTCTCTGAATCAAAGACGCATCTTCCGATTGGCACCAAACTGGATACGTTTGACCTGTGCTCAATGCTAAAGAGCCCAACGGGTTTGAATTGTGATTTTACTCTACAGCGCCCCCTAGACTATCCCATCATCAATATCTCCTCTCTACATCGACCGATCTGCACCAAATTTGTGGTGTGTCCTCAGGGAACCATGCCGAAGTGAACGGTGCGAACTGCCTGGCGGAGGCGCGCCTCAACTGTGCGAAAGGGTACGCGGTGGCAGGCGGGCGGCGGTGCTGGGTCCCCGCGGTGGCTATAGGCCGGAGCGGCGCTTGGCTGCTCGGGCCGCTTGAGGCTCCGCGGAGCTTTAATTAGGCCCGAGCAGCTAAGCGCTGCGAAGGCCTATTGTAATGCGAAGGCCTATTGTAATCGTGCTGTTTATTGACTACGTAAATGAAATTGGCTTTTTGGGGGCTTTATCATATTCAAAAACTCACCAAACTTGGCGGCGCATAGAGCCCGGTGAAATTTACGTATTTTAAGGTCCTCGCAAAAATCGCACAAGAAACGGCTCAAGGGCGCCCCCTAGCAACTTTAAAAGACCCTTTCTATTCACTTACTTTATCGTAGAGACTTGAAATTGGTACAGTTGTAGAGCTCCCAAGACACTCAGAATTTACAATTAATGTCATAGTGCAAGTATCCTAGGAAGTCGGCCATTTTGGATTGAAGTTCCGATTTTGAGCCATTTTGGCCGTTTACAGACGTCGCATTTGATCGAACTCCTCCTAGGGATTTCGATCGATCGGCTTCAAACTCTGTCAGATCGTTCATAAGGCATGGCCGATTCAAAGTTATCAAATTCGTGAGTTTTCGAGCATGCTGAAGGGGTCGTACAGGGGTCAAAGTTCACCGACTCACCAGAATGTAATAAACTGTTAGATCTCTACAAAATACTCACAGAGCCACCAAACTTTCTGTGTGTGATCTCCTATGGATGACCTACGACACCCAGTTGTGAAATTTTTAGATTACCTAAGCCACGCCCCCTTAGAACAGGAAGTGTCATGTTTTACTGCGAACGTTCACTATCTGACCCCTTTGACCTAATCAACATGAAACTTGTCCACAGACAGAAGACATGTTGGTGTGTAGGGTGTCCAACCCGTTTGGTTTGGATGCAGCAGGTGGGCTGGCGGCGTGGCGAAGTGACCTTTAACGCCGTCTCCTTACGTTTGGCCTTGAATCCACAGTTTAAAGCCCAGCTGCACCAAACTCACTAGGTTTGAGCCTTGTGGGCCCCTCGACAGGAATCCAGTGTGATTTTTTGTGGGCGTGGCCTAATGTCTCAACAGCGCCCCTTGAAATTTTAAATAATCAGCCCAAGCCATTCTTTAACCTAGAATTATGAAACTTGGTACACTTGTGTATCTTGTCAGACCTACAAAAAGTCTCTTGGAGCCATGGTCCAAACCAACAGAAAGTCGGCCATTTTGGATTAAATTCGCCATTTGCTGTTTTTCACAGACGTCGTATTTGATCGAACTCCTCCTACAGCGTTTGACATACAGACTTCAAACTCAGTCAGCAGAGTTCAGACATTAAAGGTCTAAAGTTATCACAGGAATTTTTGTATGTCAAAGCATGTGGGCGTGGCTAAGTGCCAAACTTTGACTATTCGCCATAAAACATCAAAGTGACATAACTTCCACATACAAGGTCACAGCTGCTTCAGACTTCCTATGTCTCACTACTGACCAACCCTCATGGTCAGATGATGACGTAACCTTAGCTCCGCCCACTTTTAACAGGAATTCAGCTGTTTTTTCTACTGTATGTCTTATTTTTACTGAGTAATACATATGGAATTAATCTTCTACCACCTGACATAATATACCTGATGATGAACTGTGAGGATGAACTCTGACTCATGGGGCGTGGCAACTGTCTTCCTTCGCCATATGCATACAACTGTCCTGAATCACACACGCATCTTCCGATTGGCACCAAACTGGATACGTTTGACCTGTGCTAAATGCTAAAGAGCCCAACGGGTTTGAATTGTGATTTTACTCTACAGCGCCCCTAGACTATCCATCATCAATATCTCCTCTCTACATCGACAATCTGCACCAAATTTGTGGTGTGTCCTCAGGGAACCATGCCGAATTAACGGTGCGAACTGCCTGGCGGAGGCGCGCCTCAACTGTGCGAAAGGGTACGCGGTGGCAGGCGGGCGGCGGTGCTGGGTCCCCGCGGTGGCTATAGGCCGGAGCGGCGCTTGGCTGCTCGGGCCGCTTGAGGCTCCGCGGAGCTTTAATTATTATTCTTGTGCCAAATGAATTGGCTTTTTGGGGGCTTTATCATATTCAAAAACTCACCAAACTTGGCGGGCGCATAGAACCCGTTTAAAATTTATGTATTTTAAGGTCATCGCAAAAATCGCACAAGAAACGGCTCAAGGGCGCCCCCTAGCAACATTCAAAAGACCCTTTTCTATTCACTTACTTTATCGTAGAGACTTCAAATTTGGTACAGTTGTAGAGCTCCCCAAGACACTCAGAATTTACAATTAATGTCATAGTGCAACTATCCTAGGAAGTCGGCCATTTTGGATTGAAGTTCCGATTTTGAGCCCATTTTGGCCGTTTACAGACGTCGCATTTGATCGAACTCCTCCTAGGGATTTCGATCGATCGGCTTCAAACTCGGTCAGATTGTTCATAAGGCATGGCCGATTCAAAGTTATCAAATTCGTGAGTTTTCGAGCATGTTGAAGGGGTCGTTCCAGGGGTCAAAGTTCACCGACTCACCAGAATGTAATAAACTGTTATATCTCTTACAAATAAACTCACAGAGCCACCAAACTTTCTGTGTGTGATCACCTTTGGATGACCTACGACACCCAGTTGTGAAATTTTGAGAGTACCTAAGCCACGCCCCCTTAGAACAGGAAGTGTCATGTTTTACTGCGAACGTTCACTATCTGACCCCTTTCACCTAATCAACATGAAACTGTGTCCACAGACAGAAGACATGTTGGTGTGTGAGGGTGTCCAACCCCGTCTGGTTTGGATGCAGCAGGTTGGCGTGGCGGCGTGGCGAAGTGACCTTTAACGCCGTCTCCTTACGTTTGGCCTTGAATTCCACAGTTTAAAGCCAAGCTGCACCAAACTCACTAGGTTTGATCCTTGTGGGCCCCTCGACAGGAATCCAGTGTAATTTTGTGTGGGCGTGGCCTAATGTCTCAACAGCGCCCCCTTGAAGATTTTAATAATCAGCCCCAAGCCATTCTTTAACCTAGAATTATGAAACTTGGTACACTTGTGTATCATGTCAGCACCTACAAACAGCCTCTTGGAGCCATGGTCCAAACCCAACAGAAAGTCGGCCATTTTGGATTAAATTCGCCATTTGCTGTTTTTGACAGACGTCGTATTTCATCAATCTCCTCCTACAGCTTTTGACATACAGACTTCAAACTCAGTGAGCAGAGTTCAGAGATTCAAGGTCTAAAGTTATCAGGAATTTTTGTATGTAAAAGCATGTGGGCGTGGCTAAGTGCCAAACTTTGACTATTCACCATAAAACATCAAAGTCAAATAACTTCCACATACAAGGTCACAGCTGCTTCAGACTTCCTATGTCTCACTACTGACCAACCCTCATGGTCAGATGATGACGTAACCTTAGCTCCGCCCACTTTTAACTGGAATTCAGCTGTTTGTTCTACTGTATGTCTTATTTTTACTGAGTAATACAGAGTAATACAAACTGAGTAAAAAACTCAGTTTTTTACTGAGTTTTTTACTCAGTAAAAAAAACCCCATCTCTAATGGTGATGTCACCCCCGTTTCCAACTGCTGATTTCAAGTGTGGCTTGAAATCAGCAGCTAAGCGCTGCGAAGGCCTATTGTTTTTCAAATGTTTATTATTATTTATTTTATTTTTATTTATTTTTTTTTTCTCGCCTCAAATGAATTGCCTTTTTGGGGGCTTTAACGTATTCAAAAACTCACCAAAATTGGTGGGCCCATAGAGACTGTGAAACATTTACGTATTTTAAGGTCTATGCAAAAATCGCAAAAAAAATGGCTCAACAGCGCCCCCTAGAAAATTTCAAAAGACCCTTTCCTATTCAGTTACTTTATTGTAGAGACTTGAAATTTGGTACACTTGTAGAGCTCCCCAAGACACTCAGAATTTATAATTGTTCTTATAGTGTATGTCAAACAGGAAGTCGGCCATTTTGGATTGAATTTGCAAATTTCACCCCATTTTGGTCGTTTATAGCCTTCGCATTTGATCGAACTCCTCCTAGGGCTTTTGATGGATCGGCTTCAAACTTGGTCAGTTTGTTCATAAGGCATGCCCGATTCAAAGTTATCAAAACGGTGAGTTTTCGTGCATGCTGAAAGGGTGATACTAGGGGTCAAAGTTCACTGACTCACCATAAAATAATTAACAATTATATCTCCTAAAAAGAAGGTCACAGAGCCACCAAACTTTCTGTGTGTGATCACCTTTGGATGCCCTACAAGACCCAATTGTGAAATTTTGAGATCACATAAGCCACGCCCCCTTAGAACAGGAAGTGTCATGTTTTATTGTGATCGGTCCCTACCTGACCTCTTTAACCTAATCAACATGAAACTGTGTCCACAAACAGAAGACATGTTGGTGTGTTATGGTTTCCAACGCTGTTTGTTTTGGATGCAGCAGGTGTGCGTGGCGGCGTGGCGAATATACCTGTAACGCCGTGTCCATACGTTTGGCTGTTAATTCCACAATTGTGAGTCCAGCTGCACCAAACTCACTGAGATCGATCCTTATCCAACTCCGGACAGTAATCCAGTGCAATATTTGGTGGGCGTGGCCTAATGTCTCAACAGCGCCCCCTAGAAGAGTTTAAATCATCAGCCCCAAGCCATGCTTTAACCTAGAATTATGAAACTTGGTACACATGTGTAGCTCGTCAGGATGTACAAAAAAGTCTCTTGGAGCCATGGTCCAAACCCAACAGGAAGTCGGCCATTTTGGATCAAAGCCGCCATTTCCGGTTTTCATAGACGTCACATCTGATCGAACTCCTCCTACAGCTTTTGAAATACAGACTTCAAACTCGCTTAGCACACACCTAAGACATTGAAGATGAAAAGTTATCAAAAGAATTCTCGTACATAAAAGCATGTGGGCGTGGCTAAGTGTCAAACTTTGGCTTTGTGCCATGAAATACTAAAATGCAATAACTTCTACAGGAAAAGTGACAACTTCATCAGACTTTCCATTTCTCATTATTGGCCAGCCTTGATCACATTCACAAGGTCATATGATGACATCACCTTAGCCACGCCCCCCTCCAACAGGAAGTCACCTGTTTTTGTCTGCCGGAAGTCTTGCTTTTACTCTGACTCAAATGGGTTCAATGCTGTGCAAATTAATACAAAATGACATGATGATGAACTCTGTGTATGTTGACTGCTAGCTGAAGCATGTGGGCATGCCTTATTAGCAAATAGCAATGCCAGCCATGTCTACAATCGTCTCTAAATCAACCAGGCTTCATCCAATTTGCACCACATTTTCTATGATCGACTGTGGTGATCCTCTAAAGATTGGATTATAACTTGACTTCACTTCACTCCCTAGGCTAATCAAAAAGCTGTATCTTATCTCTACATTGGCTAATCTGCATGAAATGTTGCAGGCTGCAGCAGGGAGCGCTGCTGTAAACACAATGTAGCTAATGTCAACACAAGTGACAAGATAAAGTATCAATCAAGCTGTTCAGATGCAAAAACATTCTCCCAAAACTTAAACTGACATGATTTGTGGTTATTGGTGGTGAGGATGAACACTGAAACCCAGGTGATGATGATGACGATGATGATGTTTATTATAATTTAATAAAGAGAAGCTCAAACACAATCCAGTACGGGCAACACCGGCAGGAATTCTTGCACACAGGTAGCCACTGAAACAACTGAACAACAAAGGTTTTTAATTATACATTTAGATGTTTGCACGCCAGCTGGAGATGGGCACAAGCAGCCCTCCCGACCCCACTAAGGGACAAGGGTACAGGAAAAAGGAAGGATGGATTTAGATGTTTACCATTATTCAAATATAAACAAAATGCCATTTAAATATTATTTTGATCTTTACACACCTTTTTGTTGCTGGACATGTTCAATTTCATGTGTCCCCAGTGCAGCGTAATAGACTTCCTCATGACATTTAAACTATAAAATATATTTATATTTATTTTTTTCTTCAACAAGCTGATTGACTGGACTACACCTTATTTTAATATGTAATTTAATCTACTGAAACTATTTTCACATTTGATATTTTCTTCATATTATACATGTCCCAGTACTAACTTTAAACCCTGTTATGATGTTTCATTTCTGCCTTCAAAAAGTCTAAAATTCCACAAAATCCATTTAATGTAAGTGACATCAATTGGTTTTGATGTGAATTCAACCATGGAAAGCAAAGTGAGCTTCAACTGTCACCATCTCTGTAGTCTTACATTTACTCTGACTCAAATGGGTTCAATGCTGTGCAAATTGATATAAAATGACATGATGATCAACTCTGTGTAAAACTGAGTTTTACACAGACTCAGTTTTGAGTCTGTGTTTTACACAGACTAATTTTGTGTAAAACACAAACTGAGTCTGTGTAAAACTCGGTTTTTTACTGAGTTTTTTACTCAGTAAAAAAAAACCCCATCTCTAATGGTGATGTCACCCCCGTTTCCAACTGCTGATTTCAAGTGTGCTTCAGCCGAAGCGTGCTGAAGCATGTGGCTTCAGCTAGCATTCTTCAGCACACATGCTAGCTGAAACGTGGCTTCAGCTAGCAGCCGAAGCCACATGCTTCGGCTGCTAGCTGAAGCATGTGGGCGTGCCTTATTAGCAAATAGCAATACCAGCCATGTCAACGATCGTCTCTAAATCAACAAGGCTTCATGTGATTTCCACCAGATATTTATGGCTGACTTCAGTGAACCTCTAAAGACCCCAATGGCATTAGATTATAACTTGACTCCACTTCCCCCTTCGGTTAATCAAATAGCTATATCTCCTCTCTACATTGGCTAATCTGCATGAGATGTTGCGGGCTGCAGCAGTGAGCGCTGCTGTAAACAGTGGTGGGAAGTACTGTACTTAAGTAGAGTTTTCGTGTTTCTGTACTTTACTTAAGCAGATTTAATAATGGGTTCTTTCTACTTTTACTCCACTACATTTTACAGTAAGAATCTGTACTTTCTACTTCACTACATTTCTACAAAACTGTCTCGTTACTCGTTACATCCAAGTTGCGTTGCTCTTTTCTTCCGTTAAAATGTGAAGTTCAGGGATTTAAGGTGGCGCCGTAAAATCCCAGCAATAACGTGACGTAGTGTCTGTTGTTACCCATCGGCTCCACCTTTACTCGCACGCGGAGCTCCACGACATGCGCAGTGGTTTCCTCTGAGCGGGTGAAGCTGCCTAATCATCAGTAATATAAAAGCGCTGCATAAATCAAAATAAATGGCGACATGTAAAATCAGCAGCGCTTCGCTTTCAGACGGCGGGGACTTCGTCCAACTTTTAGCGTCACTTGGAAGGATAGCTTAAAGAAAGGTAATATCTGTGGACGTGATGCTAGCTAAGCTAGCTGTACAGACACACATGTTGCATCTGATTAAAAAAAGTTGTCACTCATGCGCTGAATTATACAGTGTTGACTGAGGTGTCGCATATATGGGACAACGCTGTGACCAAAGTCTGCAATATAGTGATATAACATTCAGGAACGATCTGATTCTTCTGGACGGATCTTTACTAATTACTAAGGACTGAAGCCTCACTTAGAGCCCTTATTTGTTTATATATATATATATATATATATATATATATATATATATATATATATATATATATATATATATATATATACACATTTATTTAATCGCTGAATAAGTAAAAGTTGAACGTATGAACACAGAGCATGCTCATTGCTAATTGATTTCGTCTCCTATTATGATGGCAAACATTGCAGTGGGAGGGAGGATGAAAACAGTCACGATGCTCCTTCTGCTTGGTTACTTGTTGCGCCATTGGACAGTGGAAAGATTGTTAGGAAAGATTGTGAAAAATGTTTATTCAGTAAAATTTAAAAAGCATGTTAGATTTAGTGCCAGTACTAACTTTCCACCCTGTTAGGATGTTTCATTTCTGCATTCAAAAAGTCTAAAATTCCTTAAAAACCATTTAATGTAAGTGACATCAATTGGTTTTGATGTGAGTTCAACCATGGAAAACAAAGTGAGCTTCAACAATCACCGTCTCTGTACTTTTTCTTATCTTAAATATGTTAAACCTGTATATGTAAAGCTTAAAGTTCCACCCTGTTAGGAAACCTGCAACTAATAATGAAAATCATCAGATTTTAGAATCAAATACTTTTATTTTCCACCCTGTTATGGGACAATCCACCATGTTATGTTCCATTCCACACATGTTTTTATTAAATATTGTTACAGAAACATTAAGTACTGTGGATTTTTCTGAGCCATGTTGGGAGTTAAAGACGAATAAATGCAAATATTGGTATAAGGTTTTGAAATTACCAATATTTTCAATGCTGTCAGTAATAATGAGTAAAAAAAACAGTGTTTTCTTTGCAATACAGTCATAAATTATTCGTAACTTCATGATGTGTTACAATTTCAAGAAAAAAACGTATTATATAGTAAAAGGGACACACTCTATGTAAGAAAAAGTCATTATTTCTCAATATTTAAATGTTTAACTATTTGTGGTCCATATGTAAATGTTCATAAAAGGGTGGAACACTGAATTCAGAGACAATGGTGAAAAAACCCACATGTAATAATTAATTTATCCAATCCTGTGCTTGCCCATTATTATTAATTTCTTATTGTTAAACATGTCAGTGTTGTAACAAAATATTCAAAACTTAAAACAATACTTTTTTTCAAAAATCCTGAGGCCGAAATGTTGCCACAAAAAAGAATCACCCAATTAATGAGATTAAAAGAGATAAAGTGCTGAATATTGATCTGTTTCCCACCTAGTTTTCATTGCTAATTATTGTGAGAAATCATTAACGTGATCAGTGTCTTCTCATGGATGAGTATTCTCATGGATCAGTATCATTAATCATTATTGATTATATATAACTAAAGGCAAACTGAATAAATTTGTTATTTCAGAATAGTGTCAAACTGGTAGCCCTTTATATGACTCGGTAGCCATGAAGTAGCTCTCAGTTTCAAAAAGGTTGGTGACCCCTGATCTACTCGCTGCAGCCAATCTGCAACAGATTTTTGTGCATTGTCTGTGAGCAATGCCAAACATGACACACTGAGTAATTGAAGGGGGGAGGGTTCGGCTTCTCCGTCAGAGCATCGGCGGTGGCTGGGGGAAGGCGGTGCTGGGACCACGCGTTGGCTATAGGCCGAGCGGCGCTTGGCTGCTCGGGCCGCTCGATGCTCCGCGGAGCTTTAATTATTATTCTTCCGCCAAATGAATTGGCTTTTTGGGGGCTTTATCATATTCAAAAACTCACCAAACTTGGCGGCCGCATAGAGCCTGGTGAAATTTACGTATTTTAAGGCCTCGCAAAAATCGCAGAGAAACGGCTCAAGGGCGCCCCCTAGCAACTTTCAAAAGACCCTTTCTATTCACTTACTTTATCGTAGAGACTTGAAATTCGGTACACTTGTAGAGCTCCCCAAGACACTCAGAATTTACAATTAATGTCATAGTGCATCTGTCCTAGGAAGTCGGCCATTTTGGATTGAAGTTCCGATTTTGAGCCCATTTTGGCCGTTTACACACGTCGCATTTGATCGAACTCCTCCTAGGGATTTCGATCGATCGGCTTCAAACTCGGTCAGATTGTTCATAAGGCATGGCCGATTCAAAGTTATCAAATTTGTGAGTTTTCGAGCATGTTGAAGGGGTCGTCCAGGGGTCAAAGTTCACCGACTCACCAGAATGTAATACTCTGTTATATCTCTTACAAATAAACTCACAGAGCCACCAAACTTTCTGTGTGTGATCACCTTTGGATGACCTATGACACCCAGTTGTGAAATTTTGACATTACCTAAGCCACGCCCCCTTAGAACAGGAAGTGTCATGTTTTACTGCGAGCGTTCACTATCTGACCCCTTTGACCTAATCAACATGAAACACTGTCGAAAGACAGAAGACATGTTGGTGTTTAGGGTGTCCAACCCCGTTTGGTTTGGATGCAGCAGGTGGGCGTGGCGGCGTGGCGAAGTGACCTTTAACGCCGTCTCCTTACGTTTGGCCTTGAATTCCACAGTTTAAAGCCCAGCTGCACCAAACTCACTAGGTTTGATCCTTGTGGGCCCCTCGACAGGAATCCAGTGTGATTTTTTGTGGGCGTGGCCTAATGTCTCAACAGCGCCCCCTTGAAGATTTTAAATAATCAGCCCCAAGCCATTCTTTAACCTAGAATTATGAAACTTGGTACACTTGTGTATCTTGTCAGACCTACAAAAAAGCTCTTGGAGCCATGGTCCAAACCCAACAGGAAGTCGGCCCTTTTGGATCAAAGCCGCCATTTCCGGTTTTTCATAGACGTCGCATCTGACCGAACTCCTCCTACAGCTTTTGACATACAGACTTCAAACTCAGTCAGCAGAGTTCAGACATTAAAGGTCTAAAGTTATCACAGGAATTTTTGTATGTCAAAGCATGTGGGCGTGGCTAAGTGCCAAACTGACTATTCGCCATAAAACATCAAAGTGACATAACTTCCACATACAAGGTCACAGCTGCTTCAGACTTCCTATGTCTCACTACTGACCAACCCTCATTACATTCTCATGGTCAGATGATGACGTAACCTTAGCTCCGCCCACTTTAACAGGAATTCAGCTGTTTTTTCTAATGTATGTCTTATTTTGACTGAGTAATACATATGGAATTAATCTTCTACCACCTGACATAATATGAGCTGATGATGAACTGTGAGGATGAACTCTGACTCATGGGGGCGTGGCCAACTGTCTGTCCTTCGCCATATGCATACAACTGTCTCTGAATCACACACGCATCTTCCGATTGGCACCAAACTGGATACGTTTGACCTGTGCTCAATGCTAAAGAGCCCAACGGGATTGAATTGTGATTTTACTCTACAGCGCCCCCTAGGTTATCCCATCACCAATATCTCCTCTCTACATCGACCGATCTGCTCTAAAATTGTGGTGTGTCGCCAGGGAACCATGCCGAAGTCAACAGTGCAAACTGCCTGGCGGAGGCGCGCCTCAACTGTGCGAAAGGGTACGCGGTGGAAGGCGGGCAGCGGTGCTGGATCCCCCGCGGTGGCTATAGGCCGGAGCGGCGCTTGGCTGCTCGGGCCGCTTGAGGCTCCGCGGATTCTTCCGCAAAATAAATTGGCTTTTTGGGGGCTTTATCATATTCAAAAACTCACCAAACTTGGCAGGCGCATAGAGCCTGGTGAAAATTTACGTATTTTAAGGTCCTCGCAAAAATCGCACAAGAAACTGCTCAAGGGCGCCCCCTAGCAACTTTCAAAAGACCCTTTCCTATTCACTTACTTTATCGTAGAGACTTGAAATTTGGTACAGTTGTAGAGCTCCCCAAGACACTCAGAATTTACAATTAATGTCATAGTGCAACTATCCTAGGAAGTAGGCCATTTTGGATTGAAGTTCCGATTTTGCCCCAATTTTAGCCGTTTACACACGTCGCATTTGATCGAACTCCTCCTAGGGATTTCGATCGATCGGCTTCAAACTCGGTCAGATCGTTCATAAGGCATGGCCGATTCAAAGTTATCAAATTCGTGAGTTTTCGAGCATGCTGAAGGGGTCGTACCAGGGGTCAAAGTTCACCAACTCACCAGAATGTAATAAACTGTTATATCTCTTACAAATAAACTCACAGAGCCACCAAACTTTCTGTGTGTGATCACCTTTGGATGACCTACGACACCCAGTTGTGAAATTTTGAGATTACCTAAGCCACGCCCCCTTAGAACAGGAAGTGTCATGTTTTACTGCGAACGTTCACTATCTGACCCCTTTCACCTAATCAACATGAAAACTGTCGACAGACAGAAGACATGTTGGTGTGTCAGGGTGTCCAACCCCGTTTGCTTTGGATGCAGCAGGTGGGCGTGGCGGCGTGGCGAAGTGACCTTTAACGCCGTCTCCTTACGTTTGGCCTTGAATTCCACAGTTTAAAGCACAGCTGCACCAAACTCACTAGGATTGATCCTTGTGGGCCCCTCGAAGGAATCCAGTGTGATTTTTGTGGGCGTGGCCTAATGTCTCAACAGCGCCCCCTTGAAGATTTTAAATAATCAGCCCCAAGCCATTCTTTAACCTAGAATTATGAAACTTGGTACACTTGTGTATCATGTCAGACCTACAAAAAAGCCTCTGGAGCCATGGTCCAAACCCAACAGAAGTCGGCCATTTTGGATTAAATTCGCCATTTGCTGTTTTTCATAGACGTCATATTTGATCAAACTCCTCCTACAGCATTTCGGATACAGACTTCAAACTCAGTGAGCAGAGAGTTGAGACATTAAAGGACTAAAGTTATCACAGGAATTTTTGTATGTCAAAGCATGTGGGCGTGGCTAAGTGCCAAACTGACTATTCGCCATAAAACATCAAAGTGACATAACTTCCACATACAAGGTCACAGCTGCTTCAGACTTCCTATGTCTCACTACTGACCAACCCTCATTAGATTCTCATGGTCAGATGATGACGTAACCTTAGCTCCGCCCACTTTTAACAGGAATTCAGCTGTTTTTTCTATGTATGTCTTATTTTTACTGAGTAATACATATGGAATTAATCTTCTACCACCTGACATAATATGAGCTGATGATGAACTGTGAGGATGAACTCTGACTCATGGGGGCGTGGCCAACTGTCTGTCCTTCGCCATATGCATACAACTGTCTCTGAATCACACACGCATCTTCCATTGGCACCAAACTGGATACGTTGACCGGTGCTAAATGCTAAAGAGCCCAACCGGTTTGAATTGTGATTTTACTCTACAGCGCCCCCTAGGTTATCCCATCACCAATATCTCCTCTCTACATCGACCGATCTGCACCAAATTTGTGGTGTGTCGCCAGGTAACCATGCCGAAGTAAACGGTGCGAACTTACTGGCGGACGCACGCCTCAACTGTGCGACAGGGTACGCGGTGGAAGGCGGTAAGCGGTGCTGGGTCCCCCGCGGTGGCTATAGGCCGGAGCGGCGCTTGGCTGCTCGGGCCGCTTGAGGCTCCGCGGAGCTTTAATTATTATTATTCTTGTGCCAAATGAATTGGCTTTTTGGGGGCTTTATCATATTCAAAAACTCACCAAACTTGGCGGGCGCATAGAGCCCGTTTGAAATTTACGTATTTTAAGGTCCTCGCAAAAATCGCACAAGAAACAGCTCAATGGTGCCCCCTAGCAACTTTCAAAAGACCCTTTCCTATTCACTTACTTTATCGTAGAGACTTGAAATTTGGTACAGTTGTAGAGCTCCCCAAGACACTCAGAATTTACAATTAATGTCATAGTGCAACTATCCTAGGAAGTCGGCCATTTTGGATTGAAGTTCCGATTTTGCCCCCATTTTAGCCGTTTACACACGTCGCATTTGATCGAACTCCTCCTAGGGATTTCGATCGATCGGCTTCAAACTCGGTCAGATCGTTCATAAGGCATGGCCGATTCAAAGTTATCAAATTCGTGAGTTTTCGAGCATGCTGAAGGGGTCGTACCAGGGGTCAAAGTTCACCGACTCACCAGAATGTAATAAACTGTTATATCTCTTACAAATAAACTCACAGAGCCACCAAACTTTCTGTGTGTGATCACCTTTGGATGACCTACGACACCCAGTTGTGAAATTTTGAGATTACCTAAGCCACGCCCCCTTAGAACAGGAAGTGTCATGTTTTACTGCGAACGTTCACTATCTGACCCCTTTCACCTAATCAACATGAAACACTGTCGACAGACAGAAGACATGTTGGTGTGTCAGGGTGTCCAACCCCGTTTGGTTTGGATGCAGCAGGTGGGCGTGGCGGCGTGGCGAAGTGACCTTTAACGCCGTCTCCTTACGTTTGGCCTTGAATTCCACAGTTTAAAGCCCAGCTGCACCAAACTCACTAGGTTTGATCCTTGTGGGCCCCTCGACAGGAATCCAGTGTGATTTTTTGTGGGCGTGGCCTAATGTCTCAACAGCGCCCCCTTGAAGATTTTAAATAATCAGCCCCAAGCCATTCTTTAACCTAGAATTATGAAACTTGGTACACTTGTGTATCGTGTCAGGACCTACAAAAAAGCCTCTTGGAGCCATGGTCCAAACCCAACAGAAAGTCGGCCATTTTGGATTAAATTCGCCATTTGCTGTTTTTCATAGACGTCATATTTGATCGAACTCCTCCTTCAGTTTTTGGGATACAGACTTCAAACTCAGTCAGCAGAGAGTTCAGACATTAAAGGACTAAAGTTATCACAGGAATTTTTGTATGTCAAAGCATGTGGGCGTGGCTAAGTGCCAAACTTTGACTATTCGCCATAAAACATCAAAGTGACATAACTTCCACATACAAGGTCACAGCTGCTTCAGACTTCCTATGTCTCACTACTGACCAACCCTCATTAGATTCTCATGGTCAGATGATGACGTAACCTTAGCTCCGCCCACTTTTAACAGGAATTCAGCTGTTTTTTCTACTGTATGTCTTATTTTTACTGAGTAATACATATGGAATTAATCTTCTACCACCTGACATAATATGAGCTGATGATGAACTGTGAGGATGAACTCTGACTCATGGGGGCGTGGCCAACTGTCTGTCCTTCGCCATATGCATACAACTGTCTCTGAATCACACACGCATCTTCCGATTGGCACCAAACTGGATACGTTTGACCTGTGCTCAATGCTAAAGAGCCCAAAAGGTTTGAATTGTGATTTTACTCTGCAGCGCCCCCTAGGTTATCCCATCACCAATATCTCCTCTCTACATCGACCGATCTGCACCAAATTTGTGGTGTGTCGCCAGGGAACCATGCCGAAGTCAACGGTGCGAACTGCCTGGCGGACGCGCGCCTCAACTGTGCAACAGGGTACGCGGTGGAAGGCGGGCAGCGGTGCTGGGTCCCCCGCGGTGGCTATAGGCCGGAGCGGCGCTTGCTGCTCGGGCCGCTTGAGGCTCCGCGGAGCTTTATTATTATTCTTGTGCCAAATGAATTGGCTTTTTGGGGCTTTATCATATTCAAAAACTCACCAAACTTGGCGGGCGCATAGAGCCCGTTGAAATTTACGTATTTTAAGGTCCTCGCAAAAATCGCACAAGAAACAGCTCAAGGGCGCCCCCTACCAACTTTCAAAAGTCCCTTTCCTATTCACTTACTTTATCGTAGAGACTTGAAATTTGGTACAGTTGTAGAGCTCCCCAAGACACTCAGAATTTACAATTAATGTCATAGTGCAGCTGCACCAAACTCACTGAGATCGATCCTTATCCAACTCCGGACAGTAATCCAGTGCAATATTTGGTGGGCGTGGCCTAATGTCTCAACAGCGCCCCCTAGAAGAGTTTAAATCATCAGCCCCAAGCCATGCTTTAACCTAGAATTATGAAACTTGGTACACATGTGTATCTTGTCAGGATGTACAAAAAGTCTCTTGGAGCCATTGTCCAAACCCAACAGGAAGTCGGCCATTTTGGATCAAAGCCGCCATTTCCGGTTTTTCATAGACGTCGCATCTGATCGAACTCCTCCTACAGCTTTTGAGATACAGACTTCAAACTTGCTCAGCACACACTTAAGACATTGAAGATGATAAGTTATCAAAAGAATTCTCGTACATCAAAGCATGTGGGCGTGGCTAAGTGTCAAACTTTGGCTTTGTGCCATGACATACTAAAATGCAATAACTTCTACAGGAAAAGTGAAAACTTCATCAGACTTTCAATGTCTCATTATTGGCCAGCCTTGATCACATTCACAAGGTCATATGATGACATCACCTTAGCCACGCCCCCCCTCCGACAGGAAGTAACCTGTTTTTGTCTGCCGGAAGTCTTGCTTTTACTCTGACTCAAATGGGTTCAATGCTGTGCTAATTAATATAAAATGACATGATGATGAACTCTGTGTATGTTGACTGCTAGCTGAAGCATGTGGGCATGCCTTATTAGCAAATAGCAATGCCAGCCATGTCTACAATCGTCTCTAAATCAACCAGGCTTCATGTGATTTCCACCAGATATTTATGGCTGACTTCAGTGATTCTCTAAAGGACCCAATAGCATTAGATTATAACTTGACTCCACTGCACTCCCTAGGTTAATCAAACAGCTGTATCTCCTCTCTACATTGGCCAAACTGCATGAGATGTTGTGGGCTGCACCAGAGAGCGCTGCTGTAAACACAATGTAGCTAATGTCAACACAAGTGACAAGATAAAGTATCAATCAAGCTGTTCAGATGCACATACATTCTCCCAAAACTTAAACTGTCATGATTTGTGGTTGTTGGTGGTGAGGATGAACACTGAGACCCAGGTGATGATGATGATGTTTATTATAAATTAATAAAGAGAAGCTCAAACACAGTCCAGTACGGGCAACACCGGCAGGAAAACTTGCAAACAGCTAATACAGGTAGCCACTGAAACAACTGAACAACAAAGTATTTTAATTACACATTTAGATGTTTGCACGCCAGCTGGAGATGGGCACCAGCAACCCTCCCAACCCCACTAAGGGACAAGGGTGCAGGAAAATGGATGGATGGATTTAGATGTTTACCATTATTCAAATATAAACACAATGCCTTTTAAATATTATTTTGTTCTTTACACATCTTTTTGTTGACTGACATGTTCAATTTCATGTGTCCCCAGTGCAGTGTAATAGACTTTTTAATCACTTTTAAACTATATATATATATATATATATATATATATATATATATATATATATATATATATATATATATATATATATATATATATATATATATATGTTTTTCTTCAATAAGTTGATTGACTGGACTACACCTTATTTTAATATGTAATTTAATCTACTGAAACCATTTTCACATTTGATATTTTCTTCATATTATACATGTCCCAGTACTAACTTTAAACCCTGTAACGCCGTGTCCATACGTTTGGCTGTTAATTCCACAATTGTGAGTCCAGCTGCACCAAACTCACTGAGATCGATCCCTATCCAACTCCGGACAGTAATCCAGTGCAATATCTGGTGGGCGTGGCCTAATGTCTCAACAGCGCCCCCTAGAAGAGTTTAAATCATCAGCCCCAAGCCATGCTTTAACCTAGAATTATGAAACTTGGTACACATGTGTATCTTGTCAGGATGTACAAAAAGGTCTCTTGGAGCCATGGTCCAAACCCAACAGGAAGTCGGCCATTTTGGATCAAAGCCGCCATTTCCGGTTTTTCATAGACGTCGCATCTGATCGAACTCCTCCTACAGCTTTTGAGATACAGACTTCAAACTCGCTCAGCACACACTTAAGACATGGAAGATGAAAAGTTATCAAAAGAATTCTCGTACATCAAAGCATGTGGGCGTGGCTAAGTGTCAAACTTTGGCTTTGTGCCATGAAATACTAAAATGCAATAACTTCTACAAGAAAAGTGACAACTTCATCAGACTTACCATGTCTCATTATTGGCCAGCCTTGATCACATTCACAAGGTCATATGATGACATCACCTTAGCCACGCCCCCCTCCGACAGGAAGTAACCTGTTTTTGTCTGCCGGAAGTCTTACATTTACTCTGACTCAAATGGGTTCAATGCTGTGCTAATTGATATAAAATGACATGATGATCAACTCTGTGTATAACTGAGTTTTACACAGACTCAGTTTTGAGTCTGTGTTTTACACAGACTCATTTTGTGTAAAACACAAACTGAGTCTGTGTAAAGACTCAGTTTTTTACTGAGTAAAAAAAAAGCCATCTCTAATGGTGATGTCACCCCCCCGTTTCCAACTGCTGAGTTCAAGTGTGCTTCAGCTGAAGCGTGCTGAAGCATGTGGCTTCAGCTAGCAGCCGAAGCCACATGCTTCGGCTGCTAGCTGAAGCATGTGGGCGTGCCTTATTAGCAAATAGCAATGCCAGCCATGTCTACAATCGTCTCTAAATCAACCAGGCTTCATGTGATTTCCACCAGATATTTATGGCTGACTTCAGTGATTCTCTAAAGACCCCAATAGCATTAGATTATAACTTGACTCCACTTCCCCCCTTCGGTTAATCAAATAGCTATATCTCCTCTCTACATTGGCTAATCTGCATGAGATGTTGCGGGCTGCAGCAGGGAGCGCTGCTGTAAACAGTGGTGGGAAGTACTGCACTTAAGTAGAGTTTTGGTGTATCTGTACTTCACTTAAGTAGATTTTATAATAGGTACCTTCTACTTTTACTCCACTACATTTACAGTAAGTATCTTTACTTTCTACTTCACTACATTTCTACAAAACTGCAGCGTTACTGTTACATCCAAGTCGCGTTGCTCTTTTCTTCCGTTAAAATGTGAAGTTCAGGGATTTAAGGTGGCGCCTTAAAATCCCAGCAATAACGTGACGTAGTGTCTGTTATGACCCATCGGCTCCACCTTTACTCGCACGCGGAGCTCCAAGACATGCACAGTGGTTTCCTCTGAGCGGGTGAAGCTGCCTAATCATCAGTAATATAAAAGCGCTGCATAAATCAAAATATATGGCGACATGTAAAATCAGCAGCGCTTCGCTTTCAGACGGCGGGGACTTCGTCCAACTTTTAGCGTCACTTGGAAGGATAGCTTAAAGAAAGGTAATATCTGTGGACGTGATGCTAGCTAAGCTAGCTGTACACAGAGACAAATGTTGCATCTGATTAAAAAAAGTTGTCACTATGCGCTGAATTATACGGTGTTGACTGAGGTGTCGCTTATATGGGACAACGCTTGGACCAAAGTCTGCAATATAGTGATATAACATTCAAGAACGATCTGATTCTTCTGGATGGATCTTTACTAATTCCTAAGGACTGAAGCCTCACTTAGAGCCCTTATTTGTTTATATATATATATATATATATATATATATATATATATATTATATATATATATATATATATATATATATATATATATCATATATATATCTGATATATAATATCTGATATATATATCAGATATTAAATGTGTGTGTGTATATATATATATATATATATATATATATATATATATATATATATATATATATATATACATACACACACACCCACATTTATTTAATCGCTGAATAAGTAAAAGTTGAACGTATGAACACATAGCATGCTCATTGCTAATTGATTTCGTCTCCTATATAATGGCAAACATTGCAGTGGGAGGAGGATAAAAACAGTCACGATGCTCCTTCTGCTTGGTTACTTGTTGCGCCGTTGGACAGTGGAAAGATTGTTAGGAAAGATTGTGAAAAATGTTTATTCAGTAAAATTTAAAAAAGCATAATGTTAGATTTAGTCATTAAAGGTTTATTATTCTGTTGAAGGTTAGCTAGCTTGTGTTCAATTTAAAAGTGTGTTCATGACATATAACAGTTACAATTTTATTAAAAATGCAGCAGATTTGGTCATGAGTTCAAAATGTGACAAGATTTTTTAAAAAATATGTAAGTTGATTTTTCTTTAACATTACATAATTGATAACTTTTTGAAGCATGGTGCAACATAGTTCATGATTTGTTGAAAAAATTGTTTGAGTGGCTAGTGAAAATTGGATATTTTTCCTATGAAATGTAGAGATGTAAGTGGTTATCTAAAAATGTAACAGTTGGGTGATTGTTTTGCGGCAACATTCCATGTCCCCATGTTTTGCTTACTATTAATTTTTGTAAAATGTGCCAAATATTTACAACAAAGTATTTTAATTATACATTTAGATGTTTGTCATTATTCAAATATAAACGAAATGCCTTTCAAATATTTTGTTCTTTACACACCTTTTGTTGACGAACATGTTCAATTTCATGTTTGACCAGTGCAGCGTAATAGACTTCCTCATGACATTTAAACTATAAAATATATTTATATTTATGTTTTTCTTCAATAAGTTGATTGATTGGACTACACCTTATTTTAATATGCAATTTAATCTACTGAAACCATTTTCTCATTTGATATTTTCTTCATCTTATACATGTGCCAGTACTAACTTTCCACCCTGTTAGGATGTTTCATTTCTGCATTCAAAAAGTCTAAAATTCCTTAAAAACCATTTAATGTAAGTGACATCAATTGGTTTTGATGTGAGTTCAACCATGGAAAACAAAGTGAGCTTCAACAATCACCGTCTCTGTACTTTTTCTTATCTTAAATATGTTAAACCTGTATATGTAAAGCTTAAAGTTCCACCCTGTTAGGAAACCTGCAACTAATAATGAAAATCATCAGATTTTAGAATCAAATACTTTTATTTTCCACCCTGTTATGGGACAATCCACCATGTTATGTTCCATTCCACACATGTTTTTATTAAATATTGTTACAGAAACATTAAGTACTGTGGATTTTTCTGAGCCATGTTGGGAGTTGAAGACCAATAATTGCAAATATTGGTCTAAGTTTTTGAAATTACCAATATATTCTATGATGTCAGTAATAATGAGTAATAAAAAACAGGGTTTTCTTTACAATACAGTCATAAATGATTTGTAACTTCATGATGTGTGACAATTTCAATAAAAAAACATATTATATAGTAAAAGGGACACACTCTTTCTAAGAAAAATTCATTATTTTTTAAATTTAAATGTTTAACTATTTGTGGTCCATATGTAAATGTTCATAAAATGGTGGAACCCATTCAGAGACAATGGTGAACAAACCCCACATGTAATAATTAATTAATCCAATCCTGTCCTCGACCATTATTAATTCCTTATTATTAAACATGTCAGTGTTGTAACAAATATTCACAACTTAAAATACTTTTTTTTTCAAAAATCCTGAGGCCGAAATTTTGCCGCAAAAAAGAATCACCCAATTACTGAGATTAAAAGAGATAAAGTGCTGAATATATATTTGTTTCCCACCTTGTTTTCATTGCTAATTATTGTGAGATAATTAACGTGATCAGTGTCTTCTCATGGATGAGTATTCTCATGGATAAGTATCATTAATCATTATTGATAATATATAACTAACGGCAAACTGAGTAAATTTGTTATTTCAGAAGAGCGTCTCAAACTGGTAGCCCATTGTATGACTCAGTACCCATGAAGTAGCTCTGTTTTTTAAAGGTTGGTGACCCCTGATCTACTCGCTGCAGTCAATCAGCAACAGATTTTTGTGCATTCTCTGTGAGCAAAGCCAAACATGACACACTGAGTAAATTCAAGGAGGGTGGGTTCGGCTGTTCCGTCAGAGCATCGGCGGTGGCTGGGGGAAGGCGGTGCTGGGCCCACGCGGTGGCTATAGGCCGAGCGGCGCTTGGCAGCGAGGGCCGCTCGATGCTCCGCGGAGCTTTAATTATTATTATTATTATTATTATTATTATTCGAAAATGAATTAGTGTCTCCACATAAGTTGAAAAAACAATTAAAATATGTATTTAATTTGTCAAAATATATTTTAGTCCAACATACATTTTTAATCTAAAGCACTTTTTAAAATTTTATTTCATAAATAAAACATTTTAAAAATGTATTTACAATTCGGTAAATTGGGATATGTTTTCTGATTATGTTAATTTTTTAAAAGTACTTCTTGAAAATAACTTTAATCAATCAGGTTTATTTGTGCAGCACGTTTCAGCAACCAGGCAGTTCAAACTGCTTTAAGCACATAAAAAAATAATAAGTAATAAAACACCAACATAATCAAAGCCTTTAGAGGAAGTATTTAATATACTCTTAATTATACCAATATTTATTTATTAAATGTACTTTAGTTTTATTGGTCATTAGTCTAATTTTAAATATCTTCTTCTTGGCTGTAAATGAAGAAAATTACGTAACATTCATTGTTACATGATGTATCCAACAAAAAATAATTTTATCTATTTTTTGATAAAGCTTTGCCATTAAGGGCTGGATTTATGTTTTTATATCATCACAATAATTAATGTATCCAGTTGCAGTTGCTCAGTTTTGAGTATTTTCTTCATGAGTGAAAAATAACTGATTCATATTCAGTTTGCAGCAAATTCCCATTGAGTAAAATCACAGACCGATTTGTGGAAGTTTATTTTATTTCCTAATGTTGTTAAGGATTATGCAGTTATTACTTTATAAACATTCAACAGTTGTTGTGACTCCAGCTGAATTTGTACATTTCAGTCCGACTTTTAATAAAATAATGTTTTTGCACAGTTTTAGATCTCCATATTTAATTAAATTGAATGAAACTCCCTTTTATTTTTGGTTCGCTGAGCGGACTTCCGGTCGTTGTGCCGGCCCCTTGACGCCCCTCCCTCCCCCCCTCGCTCTCCGCCCCTGCTGCCTTCTGCCAAATAGTGCGACCGAGAGGAAACACAAGAACCCGGACTGACGCATTACGCTGTTTTTCCCTGCTGAATAGTGATCCGTCCTTCGGTTTATTGCGACAGCGTGTCTCTGCCAGGAGACAGAGACACGCTGGGAGACATGTCCACCTGTCCAAAGTGGTGAGTGGATAATAAACAGACTTAGTGACGGGATTTGAGGTGGAGATTATTTATTTTGTTCTCCGCTGCCGTATAAACCAAATCATCATGTTGGAATGTTCTTTTAAACAAAATTAAGGAAAATTGTGTTTATACATCAAATCTGAGGCAATTTTTCTTTTTTTTTTTCTTCTTAAATCAGCTTTTTAAGATGTAAAACAGTGAACTGTAGCTTGTTGTCATACATTCAAACTTATTTAATGCAATAATAGCAGAACAGGACTGAACTAAACACATGTTTAAAACATTTCCTGACCTTTGATTCTTGTTAAAGGAACTTTTTGCTCTACATTTCCTGCAGAATCCAAACGAAACATAAATCATCTTTTGCTTGTTGGTTTTCTTCCCGTAAATGTCTCAATTTGTCCCTAATTTCCTCCCTTATTCCTTTAGAAAATATTTATTCTTTAAAGCTGTACTATTTAACTTTTATTTTTTTAAAATGATATATTTTTGTTCATATTCGTTAAAATATTAATAATAATCTATGAAAAATCAAGCTCCTCCTCCACCTCTTCCCTGAGTTACAATCTTCAGAAACACACTGCTCCTACTCAAAAACAAAGGTCTTAGCGTTGTCAATCACCCCCATGTACTTGCTGCTCAGTTTGCTAATGATGGAGAAACAACTTACCGTTACAAGAAGATCGTTTATCTGCCGTCGTCTGATGCCGAGCTAACTAGCTATGCTAACTAGCTTTATTCATGACAGGTTGGTGAACAGAGAAGAGGGGAGGTTGAGAGCCATGCACATGAGGATGATTGACAGCGCTAAGACCCTCCTCCTGGCTCTGATTGGTTGTTTCTAATAGTTCAGAAAGGAGGTGGTGGAGCTTTATTGCTGGGTTTTTCATTCCACACCAAACATGACACTAGAACAGATTTTTAATTTTAGATTTAGTTCTGAATTATTTCTCATGTATTCATCAATTTCAGCTTCCTTCGTTTTCAGTATAATTATTACTCAACCCAACAGACGCCATCTTTGTTTAGACATCAACTTTTCAAAGTCTTTATTGTCAGAATCAAACAAACATTCTCTTTCAAGTAGCTTCATATTTTCATTATTTTTGTGTTTTCTACATCCCTTTCAACTGCTGCATGATGGACAGCAGATGTTTGCTGCGTTTCTGGATGTTGCTCTGCTCGTCCTTCAGCCTCTCCTGGTCCTGCAGAATCTCCTCCTGAGGAAACGGCGAGGGAACATACAGACCCAAAATGAAATAAAAACACTGTTTAAATGAAAATTAAGAGTAGAGGAGCTAGTCAGGATTGTGAGGAGTGTGTATATGTGTGTGTGTGTCTCTCTCTCTCTCTGTGTCTGACCCGCAGCCTGCAGAGCTCCCTCCTCTCTTGGTCGTTCTCCTCGGCTCTTGCCCAGAGCCAGGCCTCGTTCTGGGATCGTTGTTTCTCCAGCATTTCCTTCCGCTCCTAAAAACATTCGGGAAGGTAAATATTTTAATATCATAATCTGCAAACTGCAACCAGATTAGAACGACTGTAACCTGTTGCTATCTGATTATAACTGTTTTGATTAGAGACTTTAGACAAGCTGCTTAGTTTATGAGACCCCAAATCTTTTGAGATTAAATTATATTCTGTATGGTCTACAAATATTTCAGATTTTGTCATTTTAGAACTGATTACATTAGATCAGAGTTTGTCCTGTCCAGATTATGTCAAAGTTTCTCAGGATTAGATTAAATTACACAGGAGTCTCTTCAGACTGGATTACCTTTATTTGTCCAGGTTAGATCAGTTTCTCCAGGTTGGATTAGATTATACTGCACTAGTATTTGTCCAGATGATCTTAGAGGTTTTATAGATTAGATTAGAATAGATTAAAGTTTCTCCAGATTACATTATATTGTACTAAATTGGTGTGTTCCCAAATTAGGCGAGATTAAATTAAAGTTGATCAAGATTAGGTCAAATTTAAATTTGTCCAGATTAGGCTAAATAATTTCTTCAGCTTAGATTAGATTAGATTAAATCACCCAGAAGCCATATATAAACTGCCCCATATATTTTATTTATTTGTTGTAAATTTGAAGAGGATTAACCAGATCAACCTGTTGTTGTTGTCGTTTGTGATCTTCATGCTCTTCTTTGTCTCTTTGCAGAGCAGCAGCAGCTTTAGAAACGTCTAATTTATCCCTGAATAAAGAAAATAAATCAGCTTCTGAAACTACAGAGAGATGAATGAATGAATGAATGAATGAATGAATGAATGAATGAATGAATGAATGAATGAATGAATGAATGAATGAATGAATGAACCGATCAAGTTTCTGAAACTCCTGGTCCAACAGAGTGAAGGCTGCCTGGATCATTTTCATGGCCTGATCTCGGACGGTGCTGAAATCTCTGTGGACACAAACCTGCAGCAGGAAACGTTTGAGTCATGGCAGAGTTTCAACCCAAACCTGAAACAGAAATGTGTGTGTGTGTGTGTGTGTGTGTGTGTGTGTGTGTGTGTGTGTGTGTGTGTGTGTGTGTGTGTGTGTGTGTGTGTGCGCACGTGCGCATTTGTATGTAATAACTTGTGGGGACGATTGAGTCATTGTAGAGTTTCAACCTAAACCTGAAACAGAAATGTGTGTGTGTGCACGCGCGCGTTTGTTTGTAATAACTTGTGGGACAATTTCCCTGATGCATACTACGTTATGGGGACCAATTGCTCCTTGTGGGACCGAAGCCTGGTCCCCACAAGGAGAAATCCTGTTTTTGGGTCAGGGGTCAGAGTTAGGACTAAGGTGTGAATTGAGTATTGGTTAGGGTTAGGTATGTGATGGTTAGGGTTGGGAAAAGGGTAAAGGTAAGGTTTAGGCTGTAGAAATGAATGGAACTCAATGGAAAGTCCCCACAAAGATAACATGCGTGTGTGTGTGTGTGTGTGTGTGTGTGTGTGTGTGTGTGTGTGTGTGTGCGTGTGTGTGTGTGCGTGTGCATCTGTGTGTGTGTGTGTGTGTGTGTGTTTTCCACCTGTACATTAGCTGCTGCTGCTGTTCTGGGCTGGGTGGACAGAGCCGCGTTGCTCAGCTTGTAGCAAATGTTGGGAACCTTAGTGGGAGTGAAGCTGTTGTTGGTAAAACCAGAGTGAAAGAACGTTTTTAGAACTGAGAGATGAGACTCTGGTGGAGCGCGACGATCAGCTCCACCTGAAACAGAGAAACAGCTGCTGAACCACCGACCTGTGGCTGATGCCCTGAAGACCGAACTCAGAGAGGATCTCCTTCATCACTGGGGAAAAACCAGTTCATCAAAACCAGTCAGTCAACCAACCAACTAATCAGTCAACCAACCAACCAACTAACCAGTCATTCATCCCATCAACCAGCTTGTCAAAAACCAACCAAAGGTTCATCCAACCAAGTAGCCACCCAACTAATCAAACTCAACCAAAACCAAAGTTCATCCAATCATCCATTCAACCAATCAATTGGACATCAGGCATCCAAACAACCAACCACCAGTCAATACTCATCCATCCAACTGAACAACAAATTAATCACTGATTTTGAAATTATACAAAGCAAAGATCCAACCAACCAATGTATTCAGTTGACTTCTTCTCAGAACAATGTTACTTTTTATTGCTCTTTCTAAAAGTTGTAACATTGTTTTAATTCTGAAAATCTAAAATTGTTCAAATGTTGAAAGTAATGACAAATAAACTAAGAACACCTTTTATATGTATAATATCATCCAGCTTTAGTGTGATCCAAATATTTACTGCCTTTAAATCACATTAACATTGTTATTCTATGATATTATATATTCAGAGTAGAATGTGTTGTACACTATTTATGATTAAATAATGTACTATTAGGCATAGCACTTGAATTTTTAATTTTTTTAGTGTAAAATTACTTTATTGAAACTTGTATAAAGTAGTTTTTTCTACTTTGTTGACTCCAGACAGGAGTTTAATGTACCTGGTTGTCTCTCTGATGGGTTGATCAGCTTCATCACCTTCAAGTCGTTAAAATCCTGCTCTTCATTCTTCCCTCCCAACACATACAGCTGTGAACCAGCGAACAGAAACGTGGTGTTGGAGAACATGTGATGCCATTCTGATAAAGTTTATATGTGAGAAGCCATCTGACGTGACTGTGCAGGATGAAGGCAGCGTGGCTGTGCCGACGGGCCGGAGGAAGCCCAACATACAGAGAAACCTTCCACTTCATCTTGGCTGGAGACAGAATGAAATATTTCACTCTTCAAATTGACACAATTACAACCAACATACCAATACTGAGTTTATGGATTTCATTGGACAATGTTGCTGTCGAATCCTTATTGGAGATTTGTCCTCCAACAGATAGATGTCCTTCAAGGGAAGAAACACAACAAAGACGCTATAGAACAAATATCAGTGGTATGACACAGGATTTTATATTACAGTGTTTATTGATTGTAGCAGACAAAACAAGCTCAACATTTTAAAACTGTTAGCACACAGCTAAAGACCAGGACTAATGGTCAAAGTGACATTTGCTTCCAAAAGGTTCTATTCATGTGAAGCAAAAGCTAATACCAAATGAAAACTTGCAGGTTCTGCAACACTGCTGGGATCAATTTGATCACGTTTCATAAACTACACATAAATTTATACATCAGCTCCCTAAAACAGAAAAAAATATATATATCCAGAGACTAGAACAGAAACAAAGATCTCTCACTCCAAATGTTAGAATTATTATGTTTGTTATCATTCTTACATTTATAATTTTATGTTACTAGTTTTTATTTAGAGGTTTAGTGTTCAAATTTGTTGAAACTTGACAGACAAAATTAAATCTTCCTTAATCAAGCATGTTTGTACAGATGGTGACTTAGGTCTTCCTGGGAAAGTCCTGAGCTGTAAAACCTATCTATGTGTTAATTTAGTTTCTGTGTCTCCCCTCTGTCTGTCTGAATTCACATCCTACTGTGAAGATAGGATGTGGGTTTCACCCCTCCATTCCTGTTCACACCTTTCTCTCCCCTGCTAATAAAAGAGACAAACAAACTGAAGGTTAGCAGAACACATGGTGAGCGGTTGGAGGAGCAGTTCACTGTGTCTTCTCCTTCTGCAGAAGTTTGGCTAAAAACTCATATACGTTGTCTGTGGTTCTCTTTTTCCATGTAGGTTTCAGAAAATACCTAACAGTTGGTGCCGTGACCCGGATTCTCAACATACCCGTTCGCTGACAGACAAAGGATGACGCGCTGAAACCGTGCACGGCCAGAGTCAACAGAACCTGGAAACAAAGTACCGGGAAGTGAATTCTTCGCCAGGCCAGCGTCCTAGGTCCAACTTTGTCTGCCAACGATGGATTGACGAGATCCGAACAGACATAACGAACCAACAGAAACGTGAGTAAAATAGCTGTTCGGGGTGAGTCCCAAAATCGGGTTTGAGTCCCAAGGAAGGAGAGGTATATTTAGAGCCCCTCTCCGGATGAGGAAATCTCTTTGACCCTATAAAGCCTGGCCCATCAATAATAGTCTTAAAGCAAGAAAATAAATAAATAAATAAATAAAATTTGCCAGGTCATTTGTTTTACATAACATATAGGGTTAAAGGGATCCTCGCGTAGGCAGGGAAAGGAAAGAGAGGTATTTTAGAGCCCCTCTCTGGATGAGGAAATCTCTTTGACCCTATAAAACCTGACTATAAAATAATAGTCAGAAAATTCTAATCTTTTTAGAACTGGGATGATCTTCATTGTTTCACAAAACCTAGGGTTAAAGGGATCCTCGCGTAGGCAGGGAAAAGGAAGGAGGGGTAATTTAGAGTCCCCCTCTGGATGAGGTGGCCCTTAAAGGGATCCTCGCGTAGGCAGGAAAAGGAAGGAGGGGTAATTTAGAGTCCCCCTCTGGATGAGGTGCCCCATAAGGGAAGATCCTCGCGTAGGCAGGGAATATTCTTTTTTGTGTGTGTGTGTGCAAGTGTGAATGGTGCTCAACATTGAGAGTAAAACTTTCTGTCCTCGGAATTAGAATCCTAGGTGAAGAACCGGACCAGAACTAGTCTGGCCTAGAAGACTGTTCTTCAGGGGACACTAAGCGCTCATTTAGAGCACTCTTTTTGAAGAAAAAGCACAAAATACCAAGCCATTGTAAGCTAATTACAGTACTGAAATAATGGGAAATAAACATGTTTGTAATTCCTCACTTGCTGAGGGCCCTGACGGGGATGAAAAGTACATGCTGTCCAGGTTTCCTGGTAGCACTGTACACATAAAAAATGGAGAAAGAAATACAAAATAGATGGAAAGCTAAAAATCGATCAATGGCAAACAATTGTGGGAATTTTGGAGAATAGTGTAGAAAGAAAAATGGGAATAAAAAAAATCTAAAAAGGAGAATGAGCTGAGGTGTGCTAAATTATGGTTAAATGAATCTAAAAACTTAATTATAGAGACGGAAGAAAATAAAGTAATTCCAAGCACACGGAATGCTGTAGCGGTGAGAGGAGTGCAAGCTCCTGCAGCCACCCCTCCCCCTGCCGCTATAGCAGTTCCGTCTGCTCCAGTATCAGCCGCTGCTGTCCCAGCAACACGACTAGAGGAAGGGACACAAAACTTATATGTTTTTAGACCCTGTACCTTAGAAGAGGTCAGGAAGGCTGTGAAAGGATCAGATGTTTTTCACCTGTATAAATTTGGAGGTTTAGATACCTCTGCCTTTTCCATCGACCGGACAAAAGGCCGCGGAAGAGGCAGAGGAAGTCACAATAGGCGACGACCCCAAAATAACACCCCACAAAATCCACGGCATTCAAAAGGCTGCTGGATTTGTGGCAATATTGGTCACTGGGCAAGAAACTGCCCTTCAAAGAATGTTGCACGGGGCAACAAGAGGGGTGGTGGAGCAAGGAGACCACAAATAGGAGAAATCCTCAGCATGATCAGACTCTACCACACCCCAAAAACACAAACCACCAGACCAAATTGATGAAATGCTAGAGACATGTGCATGCAGTTTGGGACACGTTAAGTAAAACCATAAAAGAAATTGAATTCCTGTAAGAAATCAGTGTATGCAAAATAATTTTTAATGTTACTAAAAATTAGGTTTAAACCTCACAAGTGAGAAATAATTTGTTTTAAGAAATACTGATGTTTGTTTTGTTTTTCTTTTTGAGCATTCCTACACCTTTAAAGAAAAACCAGTAAAGAGAGGTCTCACTGAAATAAAAACATGGGAACAACTTCTTTGTATGCTAAAAGTGGAATCATGACTTTCCTGAAGGAGGAGAAGCTGGAAAATAAAACTAAATAATAAAATTCTCCTCAGAGAACAATGTTTAATGTATTGTGTCGTAATGAGATTATAACACCAACTTGGTGAAATGATCCTTAGCTGTCTATCTGGAGGGGTCAGCGGTCAGAGTAAGGTACCGACCTGGACATTATCCAGCCTCGTAACTCTCTTAGGCCTTGAGAGGAGGACTGCCTGCTGACTTCACAGTCTGCAGCACTGAGATCAACAAATTTAGAGAAATCCATTGTTCTCTGGTGAGATGTGTCTTAGATGAAGTTAACTTAAACGTACATTCTACATTTTCCAAGTTAATATTCTACAGGATAAAAGAGACTACAGCTTTTAACATGTTTCATGTTTATATGTGTTTGAATAAGGAAATGATTCATGACTTCTTGTAATGTTGGAGAATAAGCACTAAAAGAAATAATACGATAAAAAAAAAGAAAAGTTATATGGAAAATGTTTGTGTATAAAAAAAGAACACAGAAACACAAGCAAACACTAATTGACTCTTATTTGCTTCTTTCCTTTTCCTCTGTCTGAGCCTCGCTGCACTGCGTCTGACCTCTGACCTCAGCTCAGACCTGTCCTGCCAATCAGATGACATCCCTCTTTCATCACCAGCCAGTGGATAAAGAAGCGAAAAAGGACAGGACGATTTCTAACACCTGGACACTGAAGGCACTAAAGTGTCCACTGATCCTAATTCCTGGACATCTGGGAACTGCCATGCAGCAGTATGGAGACCTGCGGACTGGAACTATATCTCCATGTTTGGCTGCAGTGTGGAGAAGGAAAATAATGAGTTTTAAAGACAAAAGAAAGCAAACTGAACTGTTTTTCGCTTGTTTCATTGGTGGACAAAGGGACGGTCTGGACAACTTATAAATAATCCAACACCAGAGCCAGTTGGACTGACAGGGAGCTGGAGGAGAGGCGGAGGGAGGACCAGCTGCAGCGACGCCAGCAGCAGGAGGGGGAAGCGAGAAGCAAGACAGAAAAGAGAAATGCGAGATAAGTTATACACACACCGCTGTGATAAGAGAATGTGCTTACTAATCCTGTTTGCATATAGGAATTATCTATTTAGAAAAGAACATTTTGAAGGTTTTCAGGTACAATGTTAGATAGAATTGTTCATTTTGTACCCGTTAACTCAGTCCTTAACAGAAGGACCAGTGATCTCTCAGGGTCCACAAGCCATAGGTTGGGAAGCTGTGAAGGTAAAACTACAATCACTAAAAACTCAGCAAAGAACTAACAGACTTATACTAAAATATGATAATCAACTCAAATATGATAAACAATAAGCACCAAAGAAAGCAATAAGAACAGACTGAAAGTTTGACTGATAAAATTTTGACTGACTGCAAATCTGTTTTATGTTTCTGTTAGTGTCGCTTGTATGTGGAGGTGATTCTGAGGAATTAAACAAACTGTACTCTAGAACTGAGTAACTAATCAAATTATTAATCATTTACTTTAGAATAAAATAAAAAATTACATTGTCAGTTGGACCAAAATGCACAGTTAAGGGCAATTTGATATCTTAAGCCACCCTAGTGGATGTAACTAGTTACTCCAAACTGATGATTTTGAATTAAAGCAATATTTTCTAGACTAAAGTTTAACACCTTTAATCTAGGGTTGATTAATTGATGATTGTTACATTTATAAAGAAATAGAAAATTAAAGGATTTGAGGTTTTGGTTTAATTTCAGGATGGTCATTTTTATTTAGAAAGAGTTACGCTTTGATAAATTTGATAACATCTACAGGGAAACCAGTCACCCATGCATCCTTGCTTAAGAATCTTTTGCAGGCCATACATTTCCCAGCTAAACTAGCAGTTTGTAAGTGTGCAGCGCACACCAAGGGACAGGATGAGGTTTCAAATGGCAATAGATTAGCTGATAAAGTAGCAAAGGAAGCTGCAGCTGGGAAGCATGGGGAGACAATTTCTCAATACAGAGAGAAGATACTCAAGTAATAGACAAAGCTGTGTTAAAAGACATGCAAGATAATGCTCCAAACGCAGAAAAACAAATGTGGATAACTAAAGGGGCGACACTGAATAATGCTAAAATTTTTTCAGTAAATAGTACGCCGGTCCTTCCAAAATCTCTTTTTAGAGCAGCAGCGATTTTGACACATGGACATTGTCATGTGTCAACAGGGGGGATGATCTCTATGCTACAACAGCATTTACCACATATGGATTAAATTCTTACTTAAAAATGTTTTGTGCTGCATGTCCAGTTTGTGTCAGAAACAATCTTCAAGGAAACATTAGACCAAGAAGAGGAAGTTTGCCAAAACCCTCTCATCCATTTCAAACAATGCATATGGACTTTATTGAACTCACACAAAGTGGACCACATAAATATTGTTTGGTGATGATTGATGCTTTTTCTAAATGGGTTGAAATAGTTCCAGGAGAGCATGCAGATGCTTTGACAGTAGCTAAAGCTATATGTAAAACTATTATTCCAACACATGGCATCCCACAAACTATTTATAGTGACAATGGGCCACATTTTGTAAACCAAGTAGTACAAAACATGGCTACTCACTTAGGAATGACATTAAAGAATCACTGTGCCTACCACCCCCAGAGTGCAGGATTGGTGGAAAGAACCAATGGTACTGTGAAAAGCAGATTGAGGAAATACATGGAAACTACTGGCAAGCCAATGTCAGACTGTTTAGATTTGGTAAAACTATATATGAGAATTACACCCACACAGGAAGGGTTAACACCATTTGAAATAATTCATGGAAGATCATATAGATTACCTATATTTCCTTCAGATTTACAGAAAGCAGATAAGGAGCAAACTTTGGCAGATTATATGATCAGGATCCTGAAACAGAAAGAGGTGTTAAATGCAAATTTACTGCCGTCTGACTGTTCTCCTCTACAGGAAATAAATAAAACCACCCCCATCCAACCAGGAGACTGGGTCTACATAAAGGTCATCAAAAGAAAGAATGGGGCCAGCCCACGCTGGGAAGGACCCTTCCAGGTGCTGATGACCACACCAACAGTTGTAAAGACGGCTGAAAGACCCAGCTGGACATCTCAGTCACTGCAAGCTGCAGGGAGTGTTGAACCCCTAAGTAGGCGGAGGGAGGAAGGCCGGACTTCAAAGGGGGGCTATTTTTTAGGGTAGCTCTTCTCAAACCCGGTGAAGAAACGCTTAAGATCCCCCGTCTTTAGTTTGGGGGTTTTGACATCTCTGTACGCCGAGCAGCAATGGAGACTCCATATGCAAGATGGATCTTCTACTGCACTGTGACTGCAGCATGTCTGATGTTTGGAGGAGGAAGTGACATCACTTTCCACCCACATAACTACAGCACCAACCTGTGGTGGCAGCTGATGAACAGGACTGCTCATGAGGAGAAAGAGGTGAATTGCTATGTGTGTGCGCAGCTGCCAATTGCCACACACAACTCAGGTCTGTGTCCAGGGAGCATCACTGATGACAAACAGATGTGTCTCTATGGCCTGAGCACACAACCACGACTCAGCGTGCCAATGCGAAGAAAATGCAAATGGTGCAAAAAAGATTATTCTGTTCTACTTCGGACAGGAGATGCTGTAAAAGGACTTTTTGGATCTATGAACTGTTCCTTTAATTCTGACGTACTTCCGTATTCACCATTCCCACAAACCGCATGGAAGATACCAGAGACCATTTCTTTAGCAGGAGCTAAACCATGCTCTGAGGAACTGCGTGTTCAATAACGGACACGTTTCTCTTGGGATGTTACCTTGGAATTTGTGTAACATAGTTTACACATACTGCGAAACGACACCAGATTACATCGACTACATTGCCTGCAGGGGTCAGAGGGCGACCCCCGACTGCAAAGTCTGGAAGGACAACCCAGACTTTGACAACTTGCTTCAGGAGAGGAGTTTCAACATCACACATCGGACAGAGGACGACAGGAGACAACACTGTGCAGCGCCATAGTGCCAGGAGACTATGGTTCACGGGTGATGGCAGACTGGTACTTCCTGTGTGGAAATGGAGCTTAGCTGCCCGCTCCAAGCGTGCAGTTATGCCAGAGGTCAAGAAATGGGGAGGCCTCACTACAGACACTGGAGTTCCTTGGGAGTTCAAGATCTGGGGCAGAGGAGAGAAGTTTATGCAAGGGATGTTTCCATGGGTCGGAGTAGGAGAGGTTCGGGACCACGTTGAAATCAACAGATATGGATTACTGCGACTCATCAATGGCACACACCAGCTGACTGAACTGAGAAACATGGTTTTGCAAAATCGTGTTGTGCTGGACCTGCTCACAGCCTCTCAGGGAGGTGTTTGTAAAATCATTGGCCCAGCGTGCTGTACATTCGTTCCTGACGAAACAGGAACTGGTGGAACCATTTCTGACGTTTTACATGAACTGGAAGAACTTAAACATTGTGTGGAAAGTGGAATGAAAGGATCACATCCTTTTGACTTTCTGTCTTGGCTCACTTCTGGGCCATGGTGGAATTTACTGTTGAAGATTGTTACACCAATTCTGACTGTGTTGATTCTTTTTTGCCTATTTACAACTTGCATCATTTCATGCCTTCGTAGCATGATGCTAAAGACATTTAACACAGCCATGATCAACTATCAGATGGTCAGGGTAATCTCTGACACCGATGAAGATTACATGTCTCTTCAGAGGGATGAAGATGAACTGAAAAAAGGAAATGTATGACGATGTCCTGTAACTAATAAACAGATGAAATCAAATGTTTTATGACACCTACACTGAAAATGTGAAAACAAGTGGTGCTAGTGATGAAAGAAAATTGCATTTGGTTTTCTACTGTTTCATTTATAATTCATTTTTTTATATGTTCTTTTTCATTTTAAGATTTTGAGTGACTTTTGTATAAGAATGTTAAACAGGGGGGAAATGTTAGAATTATTATGTTTGTTATCATTCTTACATTTATAATTTTATGTTACTAGTTTTTATTTAGAGGTTTAGTGTTCAAATTTGTTGAAACTTGGGAGACAAAATTAAATCTTCCTTAATCAAGCATGTTTGTACAGATGGTGACTTAGATCTTCCTGGGAAAGTCCTGAGCTGTAAAACCTATCTATGTGTTAATTTAGTTTCTGTGTCTCCCCTCTGTCTGTCTGAATTCACATCCTACTGTGAAGATAGGATGTGGGTTTCACACCCTCCATTCCTGTTCACACCTTTCTCTCCCCTGCTAATAAAAGAGACAAACAAACTGAAGGTTTCCAGAACACATGGTGAGCGGCTTGGAGGAGCAGTTCACTGTGCCTTTCTCCTTCTGCAGAAGTTTGGCTAAAAACTCATATATGTTGTCTGTGGTTCTCTTTTTCTATGTAGGTTTCAGAAAATACCTCACTCCAAGGGCTTTGTTTAAAAGACCTTTAAAACAAAGACCACGTGTTTGAATTCAGACAAACTCCACGTTGGGTTATATATGTATCTTGTATTAATTTGTACCAAGCACCTTTCAGTGAGTTTATATAAATTCTTCCTACATATAAATACATCTTTTGTTGTTGTGTTTTGTCTTTTATCTCTCTTTCTGCAGGTGTAGAATCAAACTGTAAGGATGTTGACTTGTGTCCTCTCAGGCTTTTTCTCTCTCTGTTCTTCATGGTGAGATCATCAGAGCTGCTGCTTCATCACTGAGATCTTCATCGGTACGATCTTTAATGATTTAGTAGTGGTGAAGAATGGAAACATCTTGTGTGTGAAGGTGTGTATGTGTGTGTTAGTATCCAAATCAGAGAAGGACAGGTGATGGGTCCCTATAGACTTTTATAAAACATTTAAAAACAATCAGTCCTGCCTTAGAGATGTTTCAGGAGGCGTATTGTGATGGTGGCCAACCAAAATCTATGACAAGAGCTTTAACCTTTGTGCCACCAAACCAGGGAAGCCCAGCAATAAATATGAGAACAATAAGTTTGCTTAATGCTGACCTAAAAATACTCTGTAAATTATTAGCAATACGTCTACAAGACTCACTTCCTTCAGTGATACACAGGGGTCAGAATGTCTTTGTTTTGGGACGGCAGGGTCTACATAATGTGAGGAGCTTCTGAACATTATTCATGGCCTGGTGTTAAATCAGGAACTTCTTTCTCTGGATGGAGAGAAGACGTTGGACCGAGTCCAATAGCCCAATCTATTCAACATTTTAAATGGTTTTAGTTACGGAAATCATTTTAAAACTTGGATAAACCTACTATATATAAATCCTACTGCAGAAACATTAAATAAAAATGGGTTTAAACCAATTGTTATCAAACAACGACATCATCCAGGATGTCCTTTATCCTCTTTATTTACTTTAGCGTTGGAGCCTCTTGCTATAAGTGGAAGGTCCCATAAATCTGTAGCAGGCATTACAGTTAGACAAGCAGAACAAACTTTCATTATATGCAGATGATATAATCCTGTTCATTTCAAATAAAAAGAGTCTATTCCAGATTTTCTTCATTTAACTGAGGAGTTCAGTCATATTTCAGGGAATATAAATAAATCTAAATCCTGATTGTTATTATTAGATGAAAGAGAAAAATCCCCAGATATAAGTTCAGAATTCAAGGTTGTTAGAGAATTCACTTATTTAGGAATTAAATATTTTCACATTTAGATATGATTATCAACACAGAGAGCTCTGCCTCTGACCAGGATGACGATGATCCAGAAGGGCCAGTTGCAAGAGATCCCACTAACCTCTTCCCAGCTGCATCCAGCACTGCTTTTACTCTCCCAAAGGACCCAGTGGTAATTTCACTTTCACTAAAACCTGGAAGATCTGGAATATTTCAAGGTCAAAAGAACAGGGCCCCGATCAACCAAGTTCTACAAATTTCCCAGAACTCAGCCTGGATCATAGAAGAGATCATTTACCAGCTGCTGGTACAAAGACGGTTCTGCTGTAGAATATTCTGTTATCAGAGACTCTTCCTACTGCTTCACCTACAGGGATTTCCCTGGTCCAAAGCTCCAGACAGCGTCTTTACCTCAACTTCTGGCTTCTGCAATTATAGGCATTGTCCAAGGAGTCTGTGTTTCAACCTTTTTATTGAGGGATCAAACATGGTCTCACAGTGTCAGCAATACAAATTTGTCCTCATTTTCCTTATGTGAACATAAAACATAAAAAAGACAATACAAAAACAAAACAGAGGTTACATAAATAAGCAAGAACATTCCCATAACCCGCCCATCCCCTTTCCGTAGGACTTATATCTTATCACACCGAGGTTCAAATTAAATCCATATCAAATAGAGTTATCAATGTATTGCTGAAGGGGTTGCCAAGTGTTATTGAAACGCTTTAATTTATTTGCTAAAGAAAACCGAATTCTTTCCAAGTGAGAGAGTCTTACCAGTTCTTCCAGCCACAATTTAACAGATGGAACCTCTGTCTTCTTCCAAAACATCAGCACTAGTTTTTTTGCTATGATAAAGGCATAAGATAATAATTGCTGTTGGCATTTATTAAATTGAGAAAACTGAACAGAAACTCCAAGTACAATTAGAAATGGGTCCAGCCTCAGCTCTGTATGGAACATATCTGACAAAGTTTTGAATACGCCAGACCAAAATGGGGTTAATTTTGTGCACAAGAAATAAGAATGGAGTAGTGTGGCTTCTTCAACCTGGCATTTGTCACAGAGTGGGGATGTGTCAGGGAAAATTTTATGTAACTTCACCTTACAATAATGAAGCCTGTGTATGACTTTGAATTGAATAAGACAGTGTCTAGAGTTAGCAGAGCATTTGTGTATATTCTCTAAAGCGGCCTTCCAGAGTTCAATACTTATCTCCGTTCCCAGTTCCTGCTCCCAGCCTGTTTTAAGACCCTGTGTGAACGACGAGGATCTGGATAACAACACATTGTAAATCTGGGAGATTAAATGTCCTTCCTCACCACCCAACTGGAAGAGTTTGTCAAATTCATTAGGTATTATATTCTCTAAAGTGTTCATATGTTTTTTGTCATATGCCCTGACCTGTAGGTATCTAAAATGATCGTGTTTGTGGAGTCCAAATTTGGCCTGAAGTTGAGCGAAAGAGGCAAAGTTACCATCCACCAACAGATCACCAACCGTCCTGACCCCCAAATCTTTCCATTTTATATAACCTGCATCTAAAATGGAAGGGACAAATGAGGGATTTTTTGCTATTGGTAATAAGGTAGACATATACTCAATGCCGAATTGGGATTTTATCTGTTTCCAAATGCGTATAGTACTGTGGATGATGCGATTATTGTTGTATGCCGCGGTATCTGTACTTGTTGGTGACAAGATAAGAGCACCAATTTCATGAGGGCTGCAGTCCTCCTTTTCCATTGCGACCCACTTGGGCTGTGCATAATTATGATCTAGCCATATTGTCATAATGCGGAGAGCACAAGAGTAATAGTAAAATAAAAAATTTGGGAGGGCCAGACCGCCCTCCAATTTTGCCTTGCAGAGGTGAGCTTTGTTAATTCGGTGTGTTTTATAGTCCCAAAGGAATGGGATGATTATAGAATCAAGTTTTTTAAAGAATTTCTTAGGTAGAAAAATGGGAATATTTTGAAACAGGTAAAGGATCTGGGGGAGAAAAACCATTTTTATTGCATTAGTTCTTCCCACCAGGGATATGGGGAGAGATCTCCAAAACTGAATGTTATTTTGTAGTTTTATCATAAGGGGGGAGAAATTCGCTTCATAAAGTGAACTAAAATCCTTAGTAATCTCTATGCCAAGGTAGGTGAACCTATCATTAGCAATTTTAAAGGGCATATAATCCAAGATAGATGAATCTTTGAGCTTAATTGGCATCAGTTCACTCTTAGACCAATTGATCCTATAACCTGAGAACCTGCCAAACTGAGAGATTGTATCTAGGACAGCTGGAATAGTACCTTGAAGATTGGTTACAAACAATAGGATATCATCCGCGTATAATGAAATTTTATTTATAGTCCCTCTAGTGATATATCCCTGTATAAGGGGGTTGGAACGAATTGATTGTGCCAGTGGTTCTATGGCTAACGCAAAAAGTAAAGGTGATAACGAGCAGCCTTGTCTGGTGCCCCTATGTAATTGGAATGCAGGAGATAGTATCTTATTCATGACAATTCTAGCACAAGGTTTATGATAAAGGATTTTTAACCATTTTTCGAAATGTTCACCAAGATTGTATCTTCTCAAGGTCGCAAAAAGGTAAGGCCATTCTATTTGGTCAAAGGCCTTTTCGGCGTCGAGTGAAAGGACTGCCAGATCAGAAGATTCCTCCCTCTGAGAATAGATCACATTATAGAGGCGTCGTAAATTAAAGAAGGAATGTCTCTTTGGTATAAATCCGGTCTGATCGGGATTAATTAATTTATCAATTACTAAACTCAGCCTATTAGCAAGGATTTTGGCTAGTATCTTTTGATCATAGGTCAACAATGATATTGGTCTGTAATTACCCACTTCCACAGGATCCTTATCTTTTTTTGGTATTAGTATTATAGTGGCCTCTCTCATCGTAGGCGGTAAGATGTTATCTGCGTTTGCTTGGGTGTACATTTTAACAGATACGGTGACAGAATGTCACCAAATTCTTTATAGAATTCCCCGGGGTATCCGTAGGGACTCGCCGTTTTACCACTCTTTAGTGCTTTAATATCAGCCTGGATATCTATGCATGAGAGGTTTGCATTAAGAGAGCTCACGTCTTCCTGAGCTAACATTGGGAGATTACAATTATCCAAAAATTCTTGTATACTTAAGTAATCTTTTACAGCCTTGGATGAGTACAATGATTCATAAAATTGTTTAAATCTATGATTAATGTCTTTGTGAGAGGTTAAAATTTCCCCATTTTCTGATTTAATTTTGTTAATTGTGCGGTCACTTTCAATTTTCCTCAATTGTCTTGCCAGTAGTTTATTAGGTTTTTCCCCAAATTCAAAGTATTTCTGTCGTGTATAAACAAAAGCTCTAGTAATGTGATCTGACAATAATTGGTTATATTTATATCTTAAGGAAAGAATTTTTTTATGCGTTTCTGTAGATGGGAGTGTAGCATTGTCCTTATCCAGACGTCTAATTTGTTGCTCTATATCCGCCAACTCTGTTCGATTCCTTTTCTTCTTTGCTGCTCGAAAAGATATAATACTTCCCCTCAAGTAGGCTTTCATAGTTTCCCACAGTATTGAAGGAGGCGTTCCTGGAAGATCATTCATTTCAAAGAAAAAAACAATCTGCTCTCTGATAAACTTACAGAAGTCTGGTTCTTTCAATAGTTGTGGGTCTAATTTCCATGTTCTTTCAGTTTGATTTAAATGATCTAAATATAAATCTAGAGAAAGGGGTGCGTGATCTGAAATTGTTATATTATGATATTTTACCTCACCTGTGTAGGGCAATAATTTTGCATCCATCATTAAATAATCAATTCGTGTGTACACATTGTGAGCGTTTGAGTGAAACGAGTAGGCTCTCCCCTTTGGGTTAAATATTCTCCAGCTATCGAACAAATTAGAATTCTTTAGATATTCCTTAAGGAAAATACTAGCATTAGAGGCCGGTGCTCTACGTGTCGACGAGCGGTCCAAGTATGGATCTAGTACAAGATTTAGGTCCCCCCCAATGATTAGATTAGTCTTTGAAACGTCAGGTATTTGGGATAAGACATGTTTGTAAAAAAGAGGAGAGTCTATGTTGGGGCCATATATATTAACCAGAGTTATCGGAACAGAATACAACTCTCCAACTAATATTAAATATCTGCCTTCCCTGTCAGATATGGTTGATTTATGGGTAAAAGGTGTACCTTTTTTGAATAATGTCGCCACGCCTCTAGCCCTCACTGCACAGGTAGAATGATAAGCTTGCCCTGTCCACCTGCATCTCAGTTTCATGTACTCATTCTTATTAAGGTGGGTTTCCTGAAGGAAGATTATGTCGCTGGACAATGTCTTCAGATGTGCTAGTATCTTACCCCTCTTCACAGGGTTATTCAAACCTTTGACATTCCATGTGACCAAAGTAACTTGTCCCCCCTTCTTTGTTTGTGTTGCATCAGCCTGCATAACTCAGATTAAAATGAAAAAGATTATAGAATCCCTCGCAACTGTGATGAGGATGATTATACATGGTAAGTAAAACACATCCTAACCCCTTAAACAAAACCCTTACTGTCTTGCCTAAACTAACAAGAACATACAAAGTAAGGCGCGACCACACTAAGGAAGAAAAAAATAAAAAAATAGAAATAAACAAAATAATATTAAACATAACACTCACACACCAAACACACGTTAACCTAACAACTTCCCTTACTCTTAACTCCAAATTAGAAGCTGAAAAAAGCTCTGCAAAAATATTAAATTCAAGCACCAAACTGACACATGGGCAGCTGCTGAGAAAAAAAAACATAACAGGAACTATAAGCTGCCTATTTATGGATATCAAACCCCGAGATTGTCAACAATATTCAGGCAGTCAATTAGTGAGCAAAATGAGATTTCTAAACATTATATTATATTAACTTAGCCGGTTAAACATTACAGAACAGTCCAGGTATTGAGTACTACCAGAGCCCGGTCGCTCCATGTCTGCGTCAGTTGTCCGCAGCGGGATCGCCTGTATCATCTCCTTCGGCGCCAAAGTGGAGCTCTGCGAACTTCTGGGCTTCCTTCGCGTCTGTGAACATTGTTTCTGTTCCTCCGAAAGTCACTCTCAGCTTCGCCGGATACAAAAGTCCATACCGAACTCCCGGTTTGTCCCGAAGAAGTGCTCTGACTCCGTTAAATGCAGCTCTACGTCTCACAACCTCGGGGGTGAAGTCAGGAAAGATGCGGATCTTCTGCCCTCGATAGGTGAGGTCTCTCTGAGTCATGGCCTTTCGGAGGATCATCGCAACGTCGCGGTAATAGTGGAGTCTCACAACCAACGCCCGAGGAGGTCCCGTGTCGTCTGGGCGCCTTCGTAGAGCTCTATGAGCGCGGTCCACCAGCGGTAAATCATCCAGAGTTAGCACGTCTTTCAGAAGCTGCGAGACGAATCCGTTCAATTCTGCACCTTTCTCTTCTCCTTCTCTTAACATAGCAATCCGTACATTTTGTCTTCTGGACCTTCCTTCAAGATCCATGCATTTTTCTGTTAACTGATTCATTTCTGTGCGTAGACGTTTTACCTCTGACTGGAGAATAGTTACCGCGTCTGCTGACTGTGTAGCCGCTCGCTCTAGTTCAACAATGGATGCGCCATGTTGGTCATTAGACGTTTTCAGGACGTGAATGGCACTTTGAGTCTCGGTTTTGAGGTTGAGGAGTTCTCCTCTAATAGTGGTGGACACTTCTTCGATGCGAGTGTCTATTGTCTGACAAATTTCAAATTTGGTGACTTGTAATTCTGTGCGAAGAGAGTTTATAGCCTCAAGAATGGTAGCGTTAGCCATCGGGTAGCTACCTTCAGGCGAGTCCGGGGCGGCTAGGCCTGGTTCTTTCGTTTTCTTGTCCTTGTTGGAGGTATGCGTCCTCAAATTTGCTTTCATCCTGCCCTGGTGCGGTTAGATAAAGACCAGACTATTTTCTCTGTTGCAAAACTGCCCAAATGTCAAGTTAGTGATAAATATATTTCCAAATTTGCAGGAGCTCGAGGGAAACGTTGCCTACTCCTCCATTGCTCACGAGCGCCCCCCCCGTCCAAGGAGTCTGGATGTAAGCTTTACTCAGTCAGAGCAAAATATAAAATCAATGTATGCATGGAGTCAATATAAAAGGACTAATGAGGTAAATACAATGATGCTGAGTTCTATAAACACAAACCGGGAAACAGTGGAGTTGCCCACAGTGAGAGGCGACGGGCAGGAGTGGGCATACTTGTTGCCCCCCATCTCGGCGCCTGTACGTTGGGGTTCACCCCGGTGAATGAGAGGGTAGCCTCCCTCTGCCTACAGGTGGGGGGACGGGTTCTGACTGTTGTCTGTGCTTACGGGCCGAACAGCATGTCAGATTACCTACCCTTCTTAGAGTCCTTAGAGGGGGTACTGGAGTGTGCCCCTCCTGGGGACTCCCTTGTTCTACTGGGGAACTCCAACGCTCACGTGGGCAATGACAGTGAGACCTGGAGAGGCGTGTTGGGAGGAACGGCCCCCGATCTGAACTCGAGTGGTGTTCTGTTGTTGGACTTCTGTGCTCGTCACGGATTGTCCATCACCAACACCATGTTCAGGCATAAGGGCGTCCATATGTGCACTTGGCACCAGGACGCCCTAGGCCGCAGTTCAATGATCGATTTTGTCATTGTTTCATCTGATCTGCGGCCTTGGGCTGCCACCTTATAGTGGTGGAGGGGTTTGAGTGTCCCAATGATCCTAGTGTCCCAATGCTGTCTGGGGCTTTATGCCCCTGGTAGGGTCACCCAAGGCAGACAGGTCCTAGGGGAGGAGCCAGACAAAGTGCAGCCCGAAGACCCCTATGATGATTACGAACTTTGGACTGCGTTTTCCCTCGCCCGGACGAGGGTCACCGGGGCCCCACTCTGGAGCCAGGCCTGGAGGTGGGGCACGATGGCGAGCGCCTGGTGGCCGGGCTTCTACCCACGGAGCCCGGCCGGGCTCAGCCCGAAGAGGAGACATGGGTCCCCCCTTCCGATGGGCTCACCATCTGTCCGAGGGGCCAAAGGGGTCGGGTGCATTGTGCTATGGGCGGCAGGCGAGGGACGGGACCCTGGCGGTCTGATCCTCGGCTGCAGAAGCTGGCTCTCGGGACGTGGAATGTCACCTCTCTGGTGGGGAAGGAGCTGGAGCTAGTGTGCGAGGCTGAGAGGTTCCGGCTAGAAATAGTCGGCCTCACCTCGACGCATTGCTCTGGTTCTGGAACCAGTCTCCTTGAGAGGGGCTGGACGTACTTCCACTCTGGAGTTGCCCACGGTGAGAGGCGCCGGGCTGGAGTGGGCATACTTGTTGCCCCCCATTTGGGCGCCTGTACGTTGGGGTTCACCCCGGTGAACGAGAGGGTGGCCTCCCTCCGCCTACGGGTGGGGGACGGGTTCTGACTGTTGTTTGTGCTTACGGGCCGAACGGCAGTTCAGATTACCCACCCTTCTTGGAGTCCTTAGAGGGGGTACTGGAGAGTGCCCCTCCTGGCGACTCCCTTGTTCTACAGGGGGACTTCAACGCTCACGTGGGCAATGACAGTGAGACCTGGAGAGGCGTGGTTGGGAGGAATGGCCCCCCAGATCTGAACCCAAGCGGTGTTCTGTTGTTGGACTTCTGTGCTAGTCACGGATTGTCCATCACGAACACCATGTTCAGGCATAAGGGCGTCCATATGTGCACTTGGCACCAGGACGCCCTAGGCCGCAGTTCGATGATTGACTTTGTCATCGTCTCATCGGATTTGCGGTCGTATGTCTTGGACACTCGGGTGAAGAGAGGTGCGGAGCTGTCCACTGACCACTACCTGGTGACGAGTTGGCTCCAGTGGTGGGGGAGGAAGCCGGTCAGACCTGGCAGGCCCAAACGTGTAGTGAGGGTCTGCTGGGAACGTCTGGCGGAGTCCCCTGTGAGACGGAGCTTCAACTCTCATCTCCGGCAGAACTTCGAACACGTTCCGGGGGAGGTGGGGGACATTGAGTCTGAGTGGACCGTGTTCCGTATCTCCATTGCCGAGGCGGCCTATCGGAGCTGCGGCCGCAAGGTCGTTGGTGCCTGTCGCGGCGGCAACCCTCGAACCCGTTGGTGGACACCTTCGGTGAGGGATGCTGTCAAGCTGAAGAAGGAGTCCTACCGGGCCTTTTTGGCCTGTGGGACTCCAGAAGCAGCTGATAGGTACCGGCGGGCGAAACGGCATGCGGCTCGGGTTGTAGCTGAGGCAAAAACTTGGGCGTGGGAGGAGTTTGGAGAGGCCATGGAGACAGACTTCCGTACGGCTTCGAGGTGATTCTGGTCCACCATCCGGCGTCTCAGGAGGGGGAAGCAGTACAGCACCAACACTGTTTATAGTGGGGATGGTGCGCTGCTGACCTCAACTCGGGACGTTGTGGGCCGGTGGGCGGAATACTTCAAAGACCTCCTCAATCCCACCAACATGCCTTCTGTTGAGGAAGCTGAGCATGGGGACTCTGGGCTGGGCTCTCCAATCTCTGGGGACGAGGTCGCCGAGATGGTCAAAAAGCTCCTCGGTGGCAGGGCCCCGGGGGTGGATGAGATCCGCCCGGAGTTCCTTAAGGCTCTGGATGTTGCGGAGTTGTGTTGGCTAACGCGACTCTGCAATATCGCATGGACATCGGGGGCAGTTCCCCTGGACTGGCAGACTGGGGTGGTGGTCCCCCTGTTTAAAAAGGGGGACCGGAGGGTGTGCTCTAATAACAGGGGGATCACACTCTTAAGCCTCCCTGGTAAGGTCTATTCAGGCGTCCTGGAGAGGAGGGTCCGTCGGATAGTCGAACCTCGGATTCAGGAAGAGCAGTGTGGTTTTCGTCCTGGTCGTGGAACACTGGACCAGCTCTACACCCTCAGCGGGGTCCTGGAGGGTGCATGGGAGTTCGCCCAACCAGTCTACATGTGTTTTGTGGACTTGGAGAAGGCGTTCGACCGTGTCCCTCGGGGGGCACTCTGGGGGGTACTCCGGGAGTATGGGGTACCGGGCCCTTTGATACGGGCTGTCAGGTCCCTGTATGACCGGTGTCAGAGTCTGGTCCGCATTGCCGGCAGTAAGTCGGGCTCGTTTCCGGTGAGAGTTGGACTCCGCCAAGGCTGCCCTTTGTCACCGATTCTGTTCATTACTTTTATGGACAGAATTTCTAGGCGCAACCGATGTGTTGAGGGGATCCGTTTTGGTGGCCTTAGGATCGCATCTCTGCTTCTTGCGGATGATGTGGTCCTGTTGGCTTCATCGGAACGTGATCTGCAGCTCTCACTGGAGCGGTTCGCAGCCGAGTGTGAAGCGGCCGGGATGAGGCTCAGTGCCTCCAAATCCGAGGCCATGGTCTTGAGCCGGAAAAGGGTAGAGTGCCTTCTCCGGGTCAGGGGGGTCGTCCTGCCTCAAGTGGAGGAGTTTAAGTATCTGGGGATCTTGTTCACGAATGAGGGAAGAAGGGAACGGGAGATCGACAGGCGGATTGGGGCAGCGTCTACTGTGAAGCGGGCGCTGTACCGGTCCGTCGTGGTGAAGAGAGAGCTGAGCCAAAAAGCGAAGCTCTCGATTTACCGGTCGATCTACGTTCCCACCCTCATCTATGGTCATGAGCTTTGGGTCATGACCGAAAGAACGAGATCACGGGTACAAGCGGCCGAAATGAGTTTCCTCCACAGGGTGGCTGGGCTCTCCCTTAGAGATAGGGTGAGAAGCTCGGTCATCCGGGAGGGACTCAGAGTAGAGCCGCTGCTCCTCCACGTCGAGAGGAGCCAGTTGAGGTGGCTCGGGCATCTGGTAAGGATGCCTCCTGGACGCCTCCCTGGTGAGGTGTTCCGGGCACGTCCCACCGGGAGGAGGCCTCGGGGAAGACCCAGGACACGGGATTACGTCTCTCGGCTGGCCTAGGAACGCCTTGGGATTCCCCCGGAGGAGCTGGAAGAAGTGGCTGGGGAGAGGGAAGTCTGGGCCTCCCTTCTGAAGCTGCTGCCCCCGCGACCCGACCCCGGATAAGCGGAAGAAAATGGATGGATGGATGGATGGATGGATGGATGGATGGATGGATGGATGGATGGATGGATGGATGGATGGATGGATGGATGGATGGATGGATCTGCGGCCGTATGTCCTGGACACTCGGGTGAAGAGAGGTGCGGAGCTGTCCACTGACCACTACCTGGTGGTGAGTTGGCTCCGGTGGTGGGGGAGGAAGCCGGTCAGACCTGGCAGGCCCAAACGTGTAGTGAGGGTCTGCTGGGAACGTCTGGCGGAGTCCCCTGTGAGACGGAGCTTCAACTCTCATCTCCGGCAGAACTTCGAACTGAACTGAACAGAAAGTCTAGACCAGATTAAAATCTCCTACTATTAACGATAAACGACATGGATTTTTAACATTGAATTTTGCAGTATTTATTGAATAATAAAAGTGACAATAGAAAGTATAAGCACAGCATTGTTCAGGGAAATAGTCAAAGCAGCACAAATAAAAAGTTAAAACTGAAAACGTCATTTCAGATTCATTCAGTTTTATCAATGATCAAATAAAAATAATCTGCATTCAATTAAACATATTGACATTAATTTCTGCTATAATGGAAACAATAGTTGCAAAGTCAGAGATGAAGAATTCTTCAGATGATCAGATCATCTCCAGTTTCAATCTGATCAATACATTTTTATTGGACTTTATGATCTTCATGCTGAGATCATCAGAGCTGCTGCTTCATCACTGAGATCTTCATCGGTACGATCTTTACTGGTTGATCAAAAATGGAGAAGAATGGAAACATCTTGCCAGTGAAGGTGTGTGTGAAGGTGTGTATGTGTGTGTTAGTATCCAGATCAGAGAAGGACAGTTTTCCTCTGTCCCAGTCCAGATTCACTCTGATCCTCTGGAGATTCTTCTGGACTGAGAGACCAGTGGAAGGAGCTGGAGGAGAACGTGCTGAATATTTATCCATCCATAACTCTATATGCAACCATCCAGACCTCATGCCTCCCTTCCTCTTAACAGACTCTTCTAACACACCGAGTCTCCAGCCTTCACTGTTTCCAACATCAACATCCCAGCTGTGGTTCCCTGAGTTAAAACCCTCAGAACTCAGAACAGACCAGAAATAATCAAACCTCTCTGGATTACCAGGAAGCTGCTGTTTCTCTCCTCCCCTCCCATTGGTCAGATCTTCAGACAGATAGATTTTTGACCCAGCCGTGTTTGGGTCCAGAACCAGAGGAGTGTAGGTCACCATGGTCTCCATGTTGCTCCAGATGTTGAAGGCCAGGTTGCCCAGATGTTTGGCCTGGTCTATCAGAGCTCCTGAGGGCAGCTGTGGATCCTCCAGCAGGGGGCAGCGCTGGACTCTTTCCACTGCAGCCTTGTAGTTGTGCAGGAATGAGACGTCTGCAGCTCTCAGCTCCTCCTCTGTGGCTCTGACTGTGTCTGAAAGAGCTGCTATCTCTCTGCTCAGAGCCTCCATCTTCTCCTTCATCATCCCTCTCTTCTGCTCCTCTTCCTCCCTCAGTGCAGCCAGCCTGGCCTCCTCTTCCTCTGCTAGAAACTGATGAAGCTGCTTAAACTGCTCCCTAATCTGCCTCTCTGTGTGTCGGGCCTGGACCTTCAGGTGTTCTGCTGTCTGATCAAACTCCTCCTGAACTTTCTTCCTGAGCTCCAGCTTCTCCTTTAAAGGCTCCAGAGTTTCCTGAAGCTTCTTCTTGTGTTGCTGAGCAGCTTCATCGATGGGTCTGAATCTGTGGTTGGTGTGTAAATCTGAATCTCTGCAGACGACACAAACTGGCTGCTGATGGTCCAGACAGAAGAGTTTGAGTTTCTCAGAGTGCAGAGAGCAGAGATCCTCTGAAGCTGTTTGGTTTCTCTGCTGTAACAAAGACTCACACAGATTCTTCAGAGCCAGATCAGGAAGTGGGCAATCTTTAGAAGATCTTCTTTTACAAACTGGACAATCTCTTCCTGGTTTCTCTCTCCAGTATTTCTGCAGACATTCCTTACAGAAGCTGTGGCTACATGACAGAATAACCGGATCCTTAAATATTCCCAGACAGACCGGACAGCAGAGATCATCGTCTGATCTGGAAGCCATTTTGTCTCAGAGTGAAGCTGAAACCACAGCAGACAGAAAGTTAAACCAGGAAGTCACTTTCTCTCCTGTAGAAACTTTATGAACTTACTTTGATTTGCTTGTTTTTCCTCCTGTAGCAGTCTGTGCTTCAGCGTGTAGTTGCTCAGTTCTCTCTCTGTTTTCCTTCTTTAGTCTTAGTTTGATTTCGGAGACGAAGGCAGGTGTCAGAGTTTATCCTCAGGGTGTTTACTCAATGAGTTTTTTTTCTCTTTGAACTGTTTCCTGGTATTCCAAGAGTTCCTGTTGGAATTCCAGTCTTGAGGCACAGATGTGGCGCCCTCTAGAGGATTTATAGTGAACATGCAGCTTATTATTATTAATACTGTACAGGAAAAACTGTACAGTATTTTTCTGATAAAATAGTTTCTTCTTGCTTTATTTAAAAATATATTCTTCCTGTTATAAAACTCTTTAAGGATCTCCACTAACTGGAGAACTTAAATGTCTTTACTCACTGATGTGTCACAAAGGATGCCACACTCACCCTGAATTATTGTGTCTTAATTTAGCATTTATTTTGTTAGGAAAATCCCATTGACATTAAAAATCTCTTTTGCAAGAGAATCCAGGCCAAGACTGGCAGCAGCACAGAGATGTTACATAACATTCACAGCAAACACAGAAAAAGTTGACATCGTCATGAATTAATTAACGGGACTTTGAGAGTCTAGAAGTGCAAAAAAATCTAAATTTACTCTCTCCTGGTGCTGCGTAAATTTCTTTAATTATTTTGGTATTATATTCTTCAGTCTATTTATATGGAGTTAATGTGTTAAGTTTGGGAACAGAGCTACGCCCAAACCACACCTTTAATTTTCCAGAGGGCCTATTTGTACTCTGCTCAGTCTGTTACGTTTCATAAGCTGTCAGACCCGTGACACTTTCTATGATTACAAATCTTTAAATTCAAAGTCCAAACATCCCGGGCTTCCGCTTCCATCTCAGCATCTACTTCCTCCTCTGGTGATGTCATTTCCGCTTCCACTTGCACCAATTCCGGACCTCTACTCACACAGGACCTGGCCCTCACCCCTAGTGGGATCCAGGTTGTATTACACTATCTGACCGCGTCGTCTCTGAGCTTCAAAGATTTTGTCTGAACCATCATTTCATCCCTATCCTCCCAAGCTTCACAAAGTATGAACATTTAAACATGTTTTACTGTATTATACCGTAGCAGGACAGTAATACATCTTCACTTGTCTTAAAGATCACTGAGGCCAGTCAGTCAGATCGCTCCTGCAAGGGCATGTTTTTCCTCTGCAATGACTTTCTCATTCATCCTGAGCACTTTCAACTCTACACAAATGCAACTCTCTCTATAGACTTGGTGGCTATTACAGAGGTAAATGGTGAAGTTAAAATGACCCAAGAGTTTATTTCTCTTGCACTTTGTGAACCTCATCATTATTGTAGCAAAAACTTTGGGGACATGAATGGTGCAAGAAGTTTACTCTTGTTTATTGAGACTCACTCTGTTCTCAGTCTACCATCAGTTCCTGCTTCAAGCAGCTCACATTAACTCAGAGCATCAATGACGTTCTGTTACTTTCTTCAAAAATTCTGACTCTTTGCTTCAGATTCAGAAACTCATCCAACTCCAGCTCCACCATCTTCTTCAGTAACATCCAACCTACTCCCATGTTGTTTTATCTCCTCAAGCTCAATGCTTCGTTCATTATGCTTTTTAGAAATCATCATTCAGTCATAACATTCATATATTTTCTTCAGAGAAGTCAACTGACCATCTCTCATCCATTTCATCTCTTCCATCTTAACCTCAACCCCAATGAGCCAGTCTTCATTTTCAGACCAAAATTTCAGCAAGCGTTTTATCTCAAGGTCCACACCTCATCTCAGAATCCTGAAATCCAGCAACTTGAGTCTGGATCTCCAACCATCTCAGTCTAGCCCTGTTAAGATCAGGCATCTTTCTCAAACTTTACTCCACCAATTCTCTTTCGCATAGGAGCCGCCTCTTCAGCATCCAGTCAGATTGCTGCTCATCCCTTCATTGTCTCATACTTTCATCCCTTCATCTCCGATGAGACAATTTAAGTTTTAAGCTGCTTGTTATCCCCAGCGTATGGTTCATGCATCCACAATAATCTCAGTTATTCGTGACAAGCACGTTCTTTCATCTGTTCTATATAAATCAGACTCTTTTGGGGGTCCTATGCGGGCTCAGGAAAATAAGAAGATCCGTTACCCAAAAACCAAACCCCCACGCAGAGTCCTCACCTCACAAACCCTCCATCATTTTCCCCAGATAACCAAATCAAGATCATTCAATCCTTCAACCCTTATCCTTTCATCTCTCCATCCCTCATCCCTCCATCCCTCGTCTCTACATCCCTCACCCCTTCATCATTAAATCTTTAAACGTATATCTTTGTGGCGTGGTCCTTGTTAGTGAATGAACGTTTCTTGGTTATGACATCACTGCATTTGCTGCTGAACTTCTAAAAAAGGTCATGACTTTCGGCTAATCAGTTTTGTGAATTCTCATCTTTTTCCTCAAGTTTGGCATAACTGAACTTGTAGTCCGTGTTCAGTTATGCCAGAGTCACAAGTACACAAGGCATAATCTTCCGTTGTAGAGCGTATTAACACTCAGGATTCCTTACATCGCCCCTCGGCATCAGAGACTGTTTAAAACATCTGGTTACATTTTATTTTTCTCTGGACTTTTCCCACATCAGTGGCGTTCGTCTATTTTGGTATCAAGAAGGATTTTCTGAAAGATTTGGTCTGATTGAGGCATCAGTTGCTTCTATCTGCTGAAACAAGGAACACAGCAAAGCAGTTAGCTGTGGTTCACTGCTTGGCGTAATAATGGCATCCTGGCCATCGGTTTGATGGCAGCATTGAGCCTTCTGTTTCTTTTAGCATTGTGCTAGTTTTTAGCTTCCTCCTGGAGGATATAACTGTGCTGCATGTTTTGGATATAATTATTCGGGTACCAAGCAGAAGTGAGCGGACGACCAATACACGGCATGGCAGTTTCCCAGCGGAGCAGCCAACCCTTTTGTTTTTACTCTGTTGTTCTATTATTATTATTATTATTATTATTATTATTATTATTGTTATTATTATTATTATTATTATTATTATTATTATTATTATTATGTTTCTCTGCTGATATTCATACGCGGACTACTGTTACGGCCCTGGGCCTTAAGGGCTGGGCTGCAAGGTGTTGCTTTTGTCTGTCCTTGTGCTCCTCCCCTTTACAGGTGCAGCTGATCAGGTTGATTGGGAGTGCAGAGTACTTAAACCTGGCTGTCTCCATCTTCTGGGTCGCTTTCAGCGTCCACTCTGCCGCTTGACGCTTGTGGTGTTTTGTTGCCAGGCCTCAGCTCCCCTCCTTTCTGCACCTTTGCGTTTGTCTTTGTTTTGGCACTTCGACACTTTCATATGCACTCATACAACACATCCAAGCATTTACATTACACCACTGATATCCACAAGCCATTGTTGTTTTTGTTAATAAATATTCATTTTTCTACACTTTAACCCCTGCATGGTCTCCCGTTTTGTTATGACCTTGAGCCAGTCGTTTTTGAAACTTATTACAGCTTGTATTTGGTGTGGGCTAAGTACTCAGATACAAGCGTTCAGCCACATTCACCTGTATGTGGCGCTGTGGTAAAAAATGTGTTTCAGCTAATAAACTCCAAAACTATAAGTCACATTAACAAAACTGATATGGACAAAGCTTCTTAGAACCACGAAGATCAGCCGAAACCAATCTGTCCCTGAAGGATCAGTTCTGAGCCAAATGAAACCAGGACAACATACGATAAAGAAGAAACAAAGTCAGTGTGGAAGATTTTTTACTTTTCCCCGATTAGAACATAACAGCTAATTAAACATCTCTACATAACTAAACATTATGTTGGCCGTAAGTTTGGAACCTTAAAAGAAAATCGCACAATTTCCTTCATACCAGCAACTACAAACACAACATCCTCCATGTCAAGCTAGTTATGGTCAATATCCACCACTAGGTGGTGCTGTAAAATTGTGAAATATGCTATAGAGAAGCCACACATCACGTTTGCCAAACTTTGCACATTCCTCCACGCTATCGGTCTTAGCTGACATTTTAATGGTTGGTTGAAGTGGGGGAGGCGTTATTTTCAAACATTGCCTCCATCGTGTAGTCATCCTGTTTGGCCACATGATGGAGCCAAACCCACCTGATCTGGACCAGCAACAGTGTTCAGTTTCACTCAGTGTGATTCATTTCAGATCAGTTTGTATTTCTATCAACTTTAAACTGTTTCATCAGTGATCAATATCCCAGTCCTGCCAACCAAATGTGATCATTTGCTCCCAACCAAAAGTCTTCTGGTTGTTTCTTATTCTCTGGTTTTAATATCCAAACAGGGTGGAGTGGAACGCTGTGCGACCTGGAGCATGGCGCGGCGTAAAATGTCTCATTAACATTTAAAGAGACCGAAGCCAAATGAGATGCTCTAAAACGCCTCAGAACAGGGAAACGAGGGTCTGTAGACCTGCAAAGCATTGCAGTTTTACTTTATATAGGCCATAAATGAAGGATTTACATGTGGAAAGGAAGGATTTAAAAGCATGACATGTTTAAAACATCCCAGAACCATGAAAGCTACATGAACAGCTTGCATTGCGCCCCCTGCTGGCTGTGGCTCCAAACTGAGACTCTGAAAATGACAGTCATTCTGTAAATGTAAACTGAAATAAAACCTCAGAGAAGAAATTAATCAAAATGAAATTTATTACAGCTCTGCAGTTATTTTTGACATCCTCTCCTTTAAAATGGAAAACAAATTATATAGAGATGAAAAGAATAAAACTTTTTCCTCTGAGTCATTTCAAAAGAAAAACTAAACTCAGACGAAAGAATCAGAAATGAAAGATTTACGTTGCTCTCCTGAAACAATATTCAGTTTTTGGAGCCTCAAAAACATCATGTAGAGCAGGGGTGTCAAACTCCAGTCCTCCAGGGCCGCTGTCCTGCAGTTTTTATATGTGCTACAGGTACAAAACACGGGAATGAAATGGCTTAATTACCTCCTTCTTGTGTAGATACGTTTTCCAGAGCCTTGCAAATGACCTAATTATTCGATTCAGGTGTGGCGCAGCAGAGGCAGATCTAAAAGTTGCAGGGCAGCGGCCCTCCAGGACTGGAGTTTGACACCTGTGATGTAGAGTTTATCATTGCACTGAAATCATTATAGTAACAAACTGAATGATAATCAATAATTATGATGATCTGATGAACCAAAGGGTTTGGAACTGAACTGAAAAGAACGAGACCAGATTAAAATCTACTGGGATTAAGGATGAATAACATGGATTTAAATGTTTGTCGCAATATTTTCTGGAAATTATTGAATGATAAAAGTAATTATGTGGAAAGTATAAAACAGGAAAAAGGTCAAATATACACAAATAAAACCATAGAATGATGGAAAACATCATTTCAGGTTCATTCAGTAGTTCAGTTTTATTATTAAGCAGCTAAAAATAATCTGCATTCAATTAAACATATTGACATTAATTTCTGCTACAATGGAAATAATAGTTGAAAAGTCAGAGATGAAGAAATCTCCAGATGATCAGATCATCTCCAGTTTCAATCTGATCAATAAGTTTTTATCTGGACTTTGTTCTTCATGCTGAGATCATCAGAGCTGCTGCTTCATCACTGAGATCTTCATCGGTACGATCTTTAATGTTTTATCAGTGGCGAAAAATGGAAACACCCAGATACAAATGTACTTAAAAGTACATTTGTATCTGTACTTTTATGTAAAAGTACAGATACAAATGTATCTGTAATTTTACTTAAGTACAGATACATTTTAAGTATCTGTACTTAAAATGTAAGTACAGATACATACATTTTACAGTAAGTATCTGTACTTTCTACTTCACTACATTTCTACAAAACTGTCTCGTTACTCGTTACATCCAAGTCTCGTTGCTCTTTTCTTCCATTAAAATGTGAAGTTCAGGGACTTAAGGTGGCGCGGTAAAATCCCAGCAATAACGTGACTTAGTGTCTGTTGTCACCCATCAGCTCCACCTTTACTCGCAAGCGGAGCTCCAGACATGAGCAGTGGTTTCCTCTGAGCTGAGAAGCTGTCTGTCTGATCATCAGTAATATAATAGCGCTGCATAAATCATAATATATGGCGACATGTAAAATCAGCAGCGCTTCGCTTTCACAGACGGTGGGACTTCGTCCAACTTTTAGCATCACTGCGAAGGAAAGCTTAAAGAAAGCCAAGATCTGCGGGCGTGATGCTAGCAAAGCTAGCTGTACAGAGACACGTGTTGCATCTGATGAAAAAAAGTCACTCATGCGCTGAATTATTGTGTGTTGACTGAGGTGTCGCATATATGGGACAACGCTGTGACCAAAGTCTGCAATATAGTGATATGACATTCAGGAACGATCCGATTCTTCTGGACGGATCTTTACTAAGTCCTAAGGACTGAAGCCTCACTGAGAGCCGTTCTTTGTTCTTGTGTACACTGCAGTAGATATATTGTGTACACTGCAGTATACATATATATATATATATATACATTTATTTAATCGCTGAATAAGTAAAAGTTGAACGTATGAACAGAGCATGCTCATTGCTCATTGATTGATTTCGTCTCCTGTCAGGGTGGCAAACATCGCAGTGGGAGGGAGGATGAAAACAGTCACGATGCTCCTTCTGCTGGGTTACTTGTTGCGCCGTTGGACAGTGTTCATAGTTGAACGTTATTTATCGTTAATTGCAATGTTTCAGTTGTGGTATCTGACATGGGCAATATGGGCAACCGCCCAGGGCGTTATTTTTCTAGGGATAGCAGGAGACATCTGAAAGCAAAACAGAATTAAGTGAGTTTTAATTGATACTGGTTAAATTCATTTAAGCTCTTAAGTATTTAATATCTAGGTGTTTTTATGGGAATGTGGATCTTTCAGATCAATCTGAAAACTAATTTTGATAGGTAAACTTAATGTTATTGTGTCATTTAGCGCGGGGCGGTGGTCTTGGTCTCGGGTTCAGTGGTCTTGACTACAACTCTGCTACATGGCTCCTTGGTTGCCTCCCCTCACCTTCTTTCCATCCCCTTTCAGTTGGATTCTTTCTGAATAAATGTCACTAATGAAGTTCATGTTATGTTAGGACAGGAGACAAGATGTTTCCATTCCTGAAATTATGATCCATAGAATCACATATCTAAGTCTAAACTGTTACAGAGAATAAACACAATAAGAACATGTTTAATCTGTGGTAGTGTTAATTAAAATGGGACATTTCTGACGTATTAAAATTAAATACGATTGGCACACTTAATGATATTAGCGATTGGGTAATGCATTCAGCGAGTACTTTTACTTTTAATACTTAAGTATTTTTAAAACCCAGTACTTTTTTACTTTACTTAAGTAAAATGTTAATGTGGTACTTTGACTTTTACTTGAGTACATTTTGACTGTGTATTTGTACTTTTACTTAAGTACATTTTTTTGAGTACTTTCTCCACCACTGTATTTACGTAATGCAAAGTTAAACGCAGAAGTAGGTGGAACTTGGGACTGTTACATGCTTAAGAACAGCAGGGGGCGACATGCACTGTTCAAGTGATATGCCATTTGGACACAGCAAAAATGAACCAACAGAAGAAGTGGAGGCAACCCCAAAGTGGTGAAAAAGAAATATTTTACAGCTAAGATGAATACAGTTGATTTGATTTGAAGATAATCAACAATCTGACTCCAAACGTAAGTTTAACAGTACTTTACTAATAAAATGATTAAAATTCACTTTGAGCTCAGCCAGAAGATCATTTTTGGTTGTTAAGCTAATTGTAAAAGCTGCAAGAATGAAGCTGACGCCTCATTAAGCAGGTCATTATGTTGAAATGTTGGCTATTTCTAATGAGTTTCCTAAATTGTTAATATACTTTTTTTTACAATGTAGTTCCATGAAAGGAGGAATTTGAAAACACAGAGAGCTCTGCCTCTGACCAGGATGATTATCAGTGGTGGGAAGTAACGTTACTGTACTTAAATACAATTTCATGTATCTGTACTTTACTTAAGTAGATTTAATAATGGATACTTTCTACTTTTACTCCACTACATTTTACAGTAAGTATCTGTACTTTCTACATCACTACATTTCTACAAAACTGTCGCGTTACTCGTTACATCCAAGTCGCGTTGAGCTTTTTTTTTCGTTAAAATGTGAAGTTCAGGAACTTAAGGTGGCGCCGTAAAATCCAAGCAATAACGTGACATAAGTTTCTGTGGTCACCCATCGGCTCCACCTTTACTCGCACGCGGAGCTCCAGACATGCGCAGTGGTTTCCTCTGAGCGGGAGAAGATGTCTGTCTAATGTATGTAATATAACAGCGCTGCATAAATCATAAGATATGGCGACATGTAAAATCAGCAGCGCTTCACAGACGGTGGGGACTTCGTCCAACTTTTAGCGTCACTTGGAAGGAAAGCTTAAAGAAAGGTAAGATCTGTGGACGTGATGCTAGCAAAACTAGCTGTATAGAGACACATGTTGCATCTGCATTAAAATAAATTGTCACTCATGCGCTGAATTATTGTGTGGAGATGTTGACTGAGGTGTCGCAAATATGGGACAACGCTGTGACCAAAGTCTGCAATATAGTGATTTAACATTCAGGAACGATCTGATTTTCTGGACAGATCTTTACTGATTAAATTTATTTCAGCCCTAAGTATTTAATATCTAGGTGTTTTATGGACATGTGTATCTTTCAGATCAATTTGAGAAGCAATTTTGATAATTAAAAGTTTGTTTTTTTGTGTGTCACGTAGCGCAGGGTGTTGGTCTTGACTTGTTTCTCGGGTAGATGGTCTTGACTACAACTGTGCTACTGGCTCCTTGGTTGCCTGTCCTCTCCAACCCACCTTCTTTCCATCCCCTTTCTGTTGGATTTATTTAAAAATAAATGCCACTAGCGGCAAAAAAAAGTGAAGTTCATGTTATGTTAGGACAGGAGACAAGATGTTTCCATCCCTGAAATTATGATGCATAGAATCACAGAAGATCCGAAGACCCCTTATGATGAACACAAACTTTGGACTTCGTTTTCCCTCGCCGGACGCGGGTCACCGGGGCCCCACTCTGGAGCCAGGCCTGGAGGTGGGGCACGATGGCGAGCGCCTGGTGGCCGGGCTTTTACCCACGGAGCCCGGCCGGGCTCAGCCCGAAGAGGAGACGTGGGTCCCCCTTCCGATGGGCTCACCACCTGTCCGAGGGGCCAAAGGGGTCGGGTGCATTGTGCTATGGGTGGCAGCCGAGGGAGGGGACCCTGGCGGTCTGATCCTCGGCTGCAGAAGCTGGCTCTTGGGACGTGGAACGTCACCTCTCTGGTGGGGAAGGAACTGCAGCTAGTGTGCCAGGCTGAGAGGTTCCGGCTAGAAATAGTTGGCCTCACCTCGACACATGGCTCTGGCTCTGGAACCAGTCTCCTTGAGAGGGGCTGAACGTACTTCCACTCTGGAGTTGCCCATGGTGAGAGGCGCCGAGTTGGAGTGGGCATACTTGTTGCCCCCATCTGGGTGCCTGTACGTTGGGGTTCAGCCGGGTGAACGAGAGGGTAGCCTCCCTCTGCCTACGGGTGGGGGGACGGGTTCTGACTGTTGTCAGTGCTTACGGGCCAAACAGCAGTTCAGATTACCCACCCTTCTTGGAGTCCTTAGAGGGAGTACTGGAGAGTGCCCCTCCTGGGGACTCCCTTGTTCTACTGAATGACTTCAACGCTCACGTGGGCAATGACAGTGAGACCTGGAGGGGCGTGGTTGGGAGGAACGGTCCCCCGATCTGAACCCAAGCGGTGTTCTGTTGTTGGACTTCTGTGCTCGTCACGGATTGTCCATCACGAACACCATGTTCTGGCATAAGGGCGTCCATATGTGCACTTGGCACCAGGACGCCCTAGGCCGCAGTTCGATGATTGACTTTGTCACCCTCTCTTCGGATTTGCGGCCGTATGTTTTGGACACTCGGGTGAAGAGAGGTGCGGAGCTGTCCACTGACCACTACCTGGTGACGAGTTGGCTCCGGTGGTGGGGGAGGAAGCCGGTCAAACCTGGCAGGCCCAAACGTGGAGTGAGGATCTGCTGGGAACGTCTGGCGGAGTCCCCTGTGAGACGGAGCTTCAACTCTCATCTCTGGCAGAACTTCGAACACATTCCGGGGGAGGTTGGGGACATTGAGTCTGAGTGGATCATGTTCCATACCTCCATTGAGTGGTATGGAACCACTCAATGGAGTGCCCCCGATGTCAACACATCGGGAACTGCCCCCAGTCTGCCAATCCACCCCAGTCTGGATTGGCAGACTGGGGTGGTGGTCCCCTGTTTAAAAAGGGGGACCGGAGGGTGTGCTCCAATTAAAGGGGGTCACACTCTTAAGCCTCCCTGGTAAGGTCTATTCAGGGGTCCTGGAGAGGAGGGTAGTCGAACCTCGGATTCAGGAAGAGCAGTGTGGTTTTCGTCCTGGTCGTGGAACACTGGACCAGCTCTACACCCTCAGCGGGGTCCTGGAGGGTGCATGGGAGTTCGCCCAACCAGTCTACATGTGTTTTGTGGACTTGGAGAAGGCGTTCGACCGTGTCCCTCGGGCTGTCAGGTCCCTGTATGACCGGTGTCAGAGTCTGGTCCGCATTGCCGGCAGTAAGTCGGGCTCGTTTCCGGTGAGAGTTGGACTCCGCCAAGGCTGCCCTTTGTCACCGATTCTGTTCATTACTTTTATGGACAGAATTTCTAGGCGCAGCCGAGGTGTTGAGGGGATCCGTTTTGGTGGCCTTAGGATCGCATCTCTGCTTTTTGCGGATGATGTGGTCCTGTTGGCTTCATCGGAACGTGATCTGCAGCTCTCACTGGAGCGGTTCGCAGCCGAGTGTGAAGCGGCCGGGATGAGGCTCAGTGCCTCCAAATCCGAGGCCATGGTCTTGAGCCGGAAAAGGGTAGAGTGCCTTCTCCGGGTCAGGGGGGTCGTCCTGCCTCAAGTGGAGGAGTTTAAGTATCTGGGGATCTTGTTCACGAATGAGGGAAGAAGGGAGCGGGAGATCGACAGGCGGTCTGGGGCAGCGTCTACTGTGAAGCGGGCGTTGTACCGGTCCATCGTGGTGAAGAGAGAGCTGAGCCAAAAAGCGAAGCTCTCGATTTACCGGTCGATCTATGGTCCCACCCTCATCTATGGTCATGAGCTTTGGGTCATGACCGAAAGAACGAGATCACGGGTACAAGCGGCCGAAATGGGTTTCCTCCGCAGGGTGGCTGGGCTCTCCCTTAGAGATAGGGTGAGAAGCTTGGTCATCCGGGAGGGACTCAGAGTAGAGCCGCTGCTCCTCCACGTCGAGAGGAGCCAGTTGAGGTGGCTTGGGCATCTGGTAAGGATCCCTACTGGACGCCTCCCTGGTGAGGTGTTCCGGGCACATCCCACCGGGAGGAGGCCTCGGGGAAGACCCAGGACACGCTGGAGGGATTACGTCTCTTGGCTGGCCTGGGAACGCCTTGGGATTCCTCCGGAGGAGCTGGAAAAAGTGGCTGGGGAGGGAAGTCTGGGCCTCCCTTCTGAAGCTGCTGCCCCCGCGACCCGACCCCGGATAAGCGGAAGGAAATGGATGGATGGATTTCTAGAATCACATAAGTCTAAACTATGTTACAGAGTAAACATAATAAAAACATGCTTTATGTGTGGCATTGTTCATTAAAATGGCACATTTCTAATGTATTAAAATTAAATACGATCAGTTCACTTAATGATATTAGCGATTAGGTAATGCATTCAGCAAGTACTTTTACTTTTAATACTTAAGTATTTTAAAAGCCAGTACTTTTTTACTTTTACTTAAGTACAAATGTTAATGTGGTAGTTTTACTTTTACTTGAGTAAATTTTTGTCTGTGTATTTGTACTTTTACTTAAGTACAATTTTGAGTACTTTCTCCACCACTGATGACGATGATGATCCAGAAGGGCCAGTTGCAGGAGATCCCACTGACCTCTTCCCAGCTGCATCCAGCACTGCTTTTACTCTCCCAAACGACCCAGTGGTAATTTCACTAAAACCTGCTTATAACCTGCCTAAATTGTGTTTACATTACATTTATGTTTGTATTCCAGATATTTCAAGGTCAAGAGAATAGGATCATAGAAGAGATCATTTACCAGCTGCTGGTACAAAGACGGTTCTGCTGTAGAATATTCTGTTATCAGAGACTCTTCCTACTGCTTCACCTACAGGGATTTCCCTGGTCCAAAGCTCCAGACAGTATCTTTACCTCAACTTCTGCAATTATAGGCATTGTCCAAGGAGTCTGGATGTAAGCTTTACTCAGTCAGAGCAAGATATAAATGCAATGTATGCATGGAGTCAATATAAAAGGACTAATGAGGTAAATACAATGATGCTGAGTTCTATAAACACAAACCGGGAAACAGTGGTGGAAGAAACCAGCATTATGTTAAAATAATAGCAGATGCGCTTCGTTTGACTGCAGCCCAAAAAATCGCTTATAGGGTCATCAAAGTCTGAGGGCTCTAAAAATAAGGGAAACTTTTTGGCTGTCATATGGATCATTTAATTGGTAAAAAGCTTAAAGGATGTGGCAATGCAAAATATGCAAGTGTTACAAAGGCTCGGGTGGACATTAAACCAAATGTGTTCGTTTTGGCGCGATGTGCAGTGCTGCATGATGTCAGACAGAAGGGATCAGGAGAGGAACTGAAGACCCGGTTAGAACCCAAAGAACCAGACATCAGCATCTCCTGAGGCTGATATGGTAGAATATTTTATAGTTTATTCAGTTTTTTGTTGTGGTTTTAGTAGACTGTTATGGTTTGATTATTAGATAGTCAATTATTTGCTTATTTAATCTATAGTTGTATCAGCCAAAATAACACAAATGGCCATTTAAAGAACAAATCATATTAAGAGATTAGCAGTAAATACATAAATATTTCATATTTTAAAAAGATTTGTTAGGGCTTTTTGTTCGTTTTATTAAGAAATATTGACATAGTAATTTAGTGGTCAGTGGTCATTTCATGTATTATTAATGTCAGACACGGACCTTCTGCCCAGAGGCGGTTCTAGATGGGGCCAATGGGGTAACGAAGAAATTATGCTAAATAAATGTCTTTTGTTAATATTCAGAGTTGGACTTTTTTAACCTTCACAATTTTATGTTAACAACGAATTAAAAATTGTTGTGCTGCTCTTTTAGCTGCTGTATTGAGACAAGATCACACTTTCCATCTGCTGGATCAGGATCTGCAGCCTGGATCTCTGCAGACACAAGAGGCTCTTTGGCTCACTTGGTATATCAAATGATGAAATATTGCTCTGCTTTTTTTTTGCTTCATTCTTTTTAAGTGTCGCCATGGAAAAACACTGACTAACCTGGCCCTCGTGGTAAATTTGATCTAGGACCAGCCTCCAAACCTAACTCATTGGTGTAAATATTTTAGTAATACTCTTTACAATACCAGAATTTTTACATAACTTTTATACTTGTGGAGCCCTGTTTGAGGACACATTGTGATTATTAAATTAGGTGTTATGATCAGTTACTCAGTACTTGAGCAGTTTACCAAATGCATTTTACATTTGCTTAATTAAACATGTTTAAGGTGTGCTACTCTGATAGAGCAATCCAAAATTGTGCTCTATGTATGAATGATTGCTCTCTGGATCACATTTTTAAAGGTTTTGTTGGCTATAGTTGCCTTTATTTGGAAGTAGTTTGACAGGAAAGTGGGTAATGAGAGAGAGGGAAGACATGACACGATCTGACTCACCTCTGCTGTATTCTGGAGAAACTGAAGCTTCAGAGCTTTGAAAGTTTTAGTCATTTGTTTTCTCTCATTAATATCCAGATAAATCAACAATCCAGCTCCTGAGCCAATCAGAGACAAACTACCAACACAGTCACCAGAGATCAGATCTGTGAATTTCCTCTCTGCAAGACTTCATTTGGTCAGTCTGATTTCTGACTAAAAAACAAAACTGTGGAAAATGTAGAAATGATGGAAAAGATCATTTCAGATACATTCAATAGTTCATTTTTATTACTAAGAATTTAAAGACTGAATTGAATAATATTCCTAAATATATTGACATTAATTTCTGCTATAATGGAAACAATAGTTAAAGTCAGAGATGAAGAAATCTCCAGATGATCAGATTATCCCCAGTTTCCTCTTTAAAACTCACAGTTTCAATTTGATCAATAAGTTTTTATCTGGACTTTATGTTCTTCATCACTGAGATCTTCATCGGTAAGATCTTTAATGTTTTAGTAGAATCAAGGAATGGAAACATCTTGTCGGTGAAGGTGTGTGTGAAGGTGTGTATGTGTGTGTTAGTATCCAGATCAGAGAAGGACAGTTTTCCTCTGTCCCAGTCCAGATTCACTCTGATCCTCTGGAGATTCTTCTGGACTGAGAGACGAGTGGAAGGAGCTGATGGATGATATGCTGTGTACAGACCTGAACAGAAAAATATATACAAAATCCCAGACCATATGGTTGGTCCCTTCCTCTGAACAGATTTTCCTATCACACCAAGTGTCCAGCCTTCACTGTTTCCAATATCAAGATCCCAGCTGTGGATCCCTGAATTAAAACCCTGAGAACTCAGAGCAGAGAAGCAGTGATATCTATCAAATCTCTCTGGATTATCAGGAAGCTGCTGTTTCTCTCCTCTCCTCCCACTGGTCAGATCTTCAGACAGATGGAGTTCTGGACCAGCCGTGTTTGGGTCCAGAACCAGAGGAGTGTAGGTCACCATGGTCTCCATGTTGCTCCAGATGTTGAAGGCCAGGTTGCCCAGATGTTTGGCCTGGTCTATCAGAGCTCCTGAGGGCAGCTGTGGATCCTCCAGCAGGGGGCAGCGCTGGACTCTTTCCACTGCAGCCTTGTAGTTGTGCAGGAATGAGACGTCTGCAGCTCTCACCTCCTCCTCTGTGGCTCTGACTGTGTCTGAAAGAGCTGCTATCTCTCTGCTCAGAGCCTCCATCTTCTCCTTCATCATCCCTCTCTTCTGCTCCTCTTCCTCCCTCAGTGCAGCCAGCCTGGCCTCCTCTTCCTCTGCTAGAAACTGATGAAGCTGCTTAAACTGCTCCCTAATCTGCCTCTCTGTGTGTCGGGCCTGGACCTTCAGGTGTTCTGCTGTCTGATCAAACTCCTCCTGAACTTTCTTCCTGAGCTCCAGCTTCTCCTTTAAAGGCTCCAGAGTTTCCTGAAGCTTCTTCTTGTGTTGCTGAGCAGCTTCATCGATGGGTCTGAATCTGTGGTTGGTGTGTAAATCTGAATCTCTGCAGACGACACAAACTGGCTGCTGATGGTCCAGACAGAAGAGTTTGAGTTTCTCAGAGTGCAGAGAGCAGAGATCCTCTGAAGCTGTTTGGTTTCTCTGCTGTAACAAAGACTCACACAGATTCTTCAGAGCCAGATCAGGAAGTGGGCAATCTTTAGAAGATCTTCTTTTACAAACTGGACAATCTCTTCCTGGTTTCTCTCTCCAGTATTTCTGCAGACATTCCTTACAGAAGCTGTGGCTACATGACAGAATAACCGGATCCTTAAATATTCCCAGACAGACCGGACAGCAGAGATCATCGTCTGATCTGGAAGCCATTTTGTCTCAGAGTGAAGCTGAAACCACAGCAGACAGAAAGTTAAACCAGGAAGTCACTTTCTCTCCTGTAGAAACTTTATGAACTTACTTTCACTTTGATTTGCTTGTTTTTCCTCCTGCAGCAGTTTGTGTTTTAGTGTCTAGTTGCTCAGTTCTCTCTCTGTTCTCCTTGTTCAGAGTTAGTTTGATTTCAGTCGGAGACGAAGGCAGGAGTCAAAGTTCATCCTCAGGGTGTTTACTCAATGAGTTCTCTCGTTTCCTGTTCATTTAACTCTTAAGATGTATCGCCCTCTAGAGGATATCATGTAAACCTGCAGTTTCAGAAAAACTACAGCCCTGGAGGTGATGGTGGTTTTTGGTGTTGAGTGAAATTTTACTTATTTCAAAAAATAGTGTTTAGAATTTGAAATGTTTTGATGCAAATTTGTTCAGTTCTGTGACATTTTTTTCAAACTGTGGTTAAAAATTTTAATCTTTTAAATATTACACAAAATACTGTAAATGTAAACCATAAACTATACATGAGAATACTAAATGAAGTAAATAAAAATAAAAACTACTGCAGTAGAATAAATACCCAAAATTGATTAAACTCCTCCACTTATGCTGGCCAAGAGCGACACAGACATTATTGATTATTAAAGTCGACTGATTGGTAGATGGAGATTTTAGTGAAGGAGATTCAAACTGTTGTTTCAGTTATTTCATCCTGATCTTGGTGGTTTCTAGTAGTCGGGTGATTTCTATGTTGTTTCCATAGCTAAAGCTAACAGTCAACCAACCACCAGGCTAATCATAAAACCAACCAACCAGTCAACATGTCAATTATAGAACCAGCCAATCAAACACAGAACCAACAAATTGACCAACCAGTCAACCAACCGTCTGTCCATCAGCTGGGAATCAAAACTTGCCATGAATCTGAATCAAATATGCCATGAAACGTGATTTTCATTTTCCACAAGCCATAAATGTAACATGTGCTCTGGTCCAGGTTTTAACTAGACAAGGAAATGTTTTGATGGTATGAAACAAAGTGAGTGTGAGTAAGGGAAAATGACTAAAAATGGAGAGAAAGAGGAAAAGAGGAATGCAGATATGAAAGCAGCTTCATTTTAGCAGCTCACTCAGATTTAATATGATGTCAGAGAACCAGACCAAGGCTGCCAGGTTCAGATTCAGATTCAAGTTCAGGTTCAGGTTAAGGTTCAGGTGCAGGTGCAGGTTCAGGTTCAGATTCAGGTGCAGGTTCAGGTTCAGCTTCAGGTGCAGGTGCAGGTGCAGGTTCAGGTGCAGGTTCAGGTTCAGGTGCAGGTTCAGGTTCTGGTGCAAGTTCAGGTTCAGCCCAACTCTGACTGCCCTCCAGGTTTCACTTCAGGTTTCTGCATCCAACCAGACATCCATCTGTTTCTGCATCCAGCCAGACATCTGTTTCTACATCCAACCAGACATCCTTCTGTTTCTGCATCCAACCAGATATCCATCTGTTTCTGCAGAAAAGTTTCAAACCCTAAAGAACATTTTCTTCAGCAGTTTGATAGCGTCTCTACCCTGGTTCAACTCTTCAGTGTGTGTGTTTGTTTGTAAAAGTTGTGGGGACGATTTTCCTGACACATACTACTTTGTGGGGACCCACTGCTCCTTGAGGGGATCGAAGCCTGGTCCCCATAAGGGGAAATGCAGTTTTTGGGTCAGAGGTCAGAGTTGGACTAAGGTGTGAATTGAATTTTGGATAGGGTTAGGGTTAGGAATGTGATGGTTAGGGTTAGGAAAAGGTTTAGGCTGTAGAAATGAATGGAAGTCAATGGAAAGTCCCCACATATATGTGTGTGTGTGTGTGTCTACCTTGTCATGGTGTGCAGTCAGTGTCTGTCCACTACAGGCTGGAGGAGATTCTCCCTTCACCTCCCATTTCTGCCACTGCAGCTTCTCTGAAAACACAGAGACTCTAACTAACCAGAGCTTAGAGAAAAACGGTTTCCTTTAGTTTCTTGATCTGAATTCAGACTCAAAACTGGGAAAGTTGGATGAAAATCCATAAAAACTGGTCTTTACATGGTGATTCTTTGAATCTTGAAAAGTTTTGATAGGTTCAGGTATTGTACAGGTGATTTTAAGATTACTGTAATGAAATCAAAGTCAGCCTTTTTATACTTATATATTCAGTTTAAGACATTTAAAAAAAAAATGTACTGTGTCATGATGAGTTGTTTTAAAGTGGATCCAAACCTGAGCCAAAGTTTACCTGTGTTCAGAGCGTAAAGGTCCTTACAAAACGTTCCTCCTGCTCCGTAACCTCCAAACATGAAGAGCTGATCTCCAGCCTGAGAGAAACTCTGCCCCATCTGGAGAGGCAGAAACCGACGATGTGAATATCCAGGATGAAACTCAGAGATGATCAATGTGATTTGGTCTGATTGAGTCTCACAGGGCAGGAGGAAGCGATCCGCTGGTTTTCACTGGAGTCCAGGTGACAGACACTGAAACAAAGTCAGGATCCAGACTTCAGTCCAACATGCTTCATTTCCTTTGGACAGAAACGATTCAGGATGAGTTTTTTAACCTGTGTTGAACACCAGGAGGTCGTCAGTTGGCTCGCCCTCCAGCCGCCCTCCGTACACGTAGATGTTGTCTCCAGCGGCAGTAGAGCCGTAATGGAGAACCCTGGGAGCCACGCCGCCGGGTGGCAGGCATTCCCAGGTCAAGGACACTGCAGAGAACATGGAACGTCATCAGAACGCTGAGAGACGTGAAGCTAAAGACCAAACCAGGAGGGAAGGAGGCGATGGGGCGTTGGCCTCACCGACATCGAAGCTGAAGACGCCTGGGAGGCATTCAGAGGCTTCAGGACTGGAGGATCCTCCGAACAGATACAGCTTCCCTCTGACGACGCTGAGCAGCAAACAACGTTACATCAGGGCCAAACATCAACAGAGAAGTTGGCTTTTCAAAGGTTGGTCAAACTTTGTTTGGACATAAGCTACTTTTCCCTGGTTTATGTCCCACATCTGTACCTGTTCAGTTAGTGATTAACTCATTAGCGCTGCTATGTCGCGCAGGCGGGACGTACCAACATCCTGTATTCTTTTTGTTGCAACAATCTTTCCATATTTAGAAATCTTTGATTCTGGAGATTCCAATAATAAATGCCAACCAATGATACAATCATAACACAGTAAATACTTTAGTCAAGTCCAGTGATGGGTACACTTCCGCTAATGCGCTAATAGCATAGCTAACTTTGGACATCTTTAGCACACTTAGCTTTAGCATTTGCTTCTGGATGAATTTTAAAGCACTAATTTTCTTGTCTGTTATGTAAACTTTCAGTTGAATAAAGTTTGACACCTGAAGTAGTTAGAAGTTTACGCTCTTATTTTGAAGTGGATAAAGACTGTTTACTCAGCAGTTTTTTGTGACTCCTTTTACTATTACTATTTTATAACTATTATTATTTTGTGCTGCACCATCAGTGATCACTTCACCCCAATATTGTTTTTAAATCTCTACCAACTGCCTGGACTGTGATCAATGGCCACTCAGAATTATTCCAAGGGCCGTAAATGGCCCCAGAGCCACACTTTGGAAACCTCTGCTTTAGCCCTCACTGGGACATAAATCCGTTAATCCTGGAAATGTTCTTCAGGTGACAGAAGGCCGACTTTGTGACTGTCTTTATGTGGCTCTGGAGGTCCAAACCCAGATTTCAGCCTGATTTATGGTTTCCAGCTGTAATAACTGAAGCTGTGACTCCAGATTGTTCCTCTTTAGGTTCACAGATAATAACTTCAGTTTTGTTTCTGGAGAAAGTTGTGGCGCCTGTTCTGATTCATCGCTACCTCCATGCTACCTGCTGGCGGTCATGTTGGAATGGGATTTACCAGAGTGTGTGTAAGCAAGTTAATATTTAACTTTTTCCCAACAGCAGCCATCAACAGAAAGAGATTAACTATTATTGTGTCACAACTATAGAAACAATATGGAAATAGTTTTTTCTACATTTAATAGCATTTAATTTTAATTATTATTTAATGTTATTTTAAATATAAATGTTTCTTAATTATGCTATCTTGGTGCTCTTGGGCAGCCGCTCAACTCGCCAATGCCTTGGGCCGGCCCTGCGTCACACTGACCTGGGACTCGGAGGTTCTCCTCTGATTTCTTTCTCCAGCCAGTGGCCGCTGGCTAAAGCCATCTTCACCTCTGATTTCACTTCTGCTCCTCTTCCTGCCGCACATTTATATCACAGATACTTTAGATTTACTTTCATATTCCTTCTGTTTGTAGCAAAAGGGTAAATTTAGATGTAGTGATGCACTTTGTCCACTAGAAGGCGCTAAAAGCTATAACTTCACATTATGACGCAGGTTTTACAGACCGAGGGAAGTTTGATTCATAAAAACCATAATCAGGATGAAAACTCACCTGCTGAGGTCTGCAGGTCTCAGTTCAGCTTCTGTTGGTCTCTGGTTGTTTCACTGAAACCAACAATAAGTGGTCCTGCTCAGCTTAGAGGTAAACCTACACCTGGCCACTGTTGCCATGCAACCATGTCCAAATACAGCAGAAAGTTCATTCACTGAAAAACAAAACAGGTGAACTAACTTTAAAAATTGTATCTGTTACAAAAAACAAATGTATCCAATGAATTAAGTTTTTTCCAGTGGCTCTAATCCTGTTCAGTAGGAATCTGACAGATGAGCAAATCCAGAAAACACTTCAAAATCTGTATATATTTATATAAATATAAATCTGTATAATATTTCAGACAAAAATATTCATTTAATCTCCATTTCAAAATTGATTTGACTCTATTCTAAATATGACGATAGTAATGATGGCAGCACCTGCATCCCATATAATAAACCAAAAATCCTCATGATTTTTATTATTGTTGCAGAAGCAGGAGATCAAAGCGGCCAGTTTCTCTGATGATCGATGACGTCAGCTCACGTTTTTCTTCCGTCGCCTCGTTGGGAACACAATCCTGCACAAAAATACACAGTACCAGAACCTCAGCCGCCCACACGTGATCCGCTCAGCTCCTCACCTCCGTCTGCTGCTGTCAAACCAATCAGGAATCATCGAGGTTTTCAAAATAAGACGCACGTGGACGGATATGTCAGGAAAGACGAAATAAAACCGCAATAAAACACGCAGGATTTCATCAATTATTTATCTGAAGGTGTTACTGTTTGAAGATATTAAAGAAAACCGTTTTCCAGCCGTTTTTGCTGTGATGAGATTTTATTATGAAGACGTGAAAACTGTGCGTGAATTTGTTACATCACATCTCCGTTAACTCCAGACTCTCTGGTGTGTAAATGAGATTTAGGGGAGAAAAGGTCAGTTTCTAATAGTGACGTCATATTGATTCTTTCTTCTCAATCTGATTCCGGACTAACAGAAAAAACAAATACAATCTCAAAAACATAAAATCAGAACCGAACCGGACCGTGTTGTCAAAATTAGTAGAAAATGCGGAAAGAAAAGTGATTACATTTCAAAATAAAAGACTCAGACGCGTGTTTTCACCTAGACATACAGAAGGTTCTGGGAAAATGTGGAAAAATAATGAATTTTCCTTTTAGGTTTGGATAAGTATGAAAAAAATCAACTAGAACATAAACTAGAATTTTGATAAAATGGAGAAAAAAAATCCATCCACTGTTATAATTTTTACATTTTTGAAATTTGTGAATTTGTAAGACAAATTCTATGTGTTTAAATTTTTGTACACAATTGGGAAGTGTCACAAATATTCAGTTAAATTCAATTATGTAATTTTATTAGTAATTTACCAATGAATAGTTTTCCAGTGTTTGTTAAAACATTTTTAAATATAAATACTGAAGGAAACCATGTTTATTGGTTTTACTCAACATTTTTGCATTATTATAAACAATAATTATAAACAAATTGGATTTGAGAGATTAAGATTAGATAATACAATAACTCCTGTTATATGGTAAGAAGTGAAATTAAAACTTCTTTAAAAAGCAGAGAAATATCTAACAAATATATTTTTAAGGCAATATTTTAAAAAATACTCTTTGGTGTTCAAGAAACTTAAATGGAGCAAGTGATTAAAAATTAAGCAGAAACTGTTTTGTTGCCAAATGTTTTACTCTGCCAAGCTCTAAACTGAAAGTCTTTATACGAGAGAGGTAAAAAAAAACAACTAACTTTTGTATTTTAAGTAAACAAGTGAACAAAATAACACAAAGGTAAAAAAAAAAAAAAGAGGAAAAAGTCAAAATTCTGATTTTAATTTCAGAATTCTGTCTATTGTTCTGTTTTTTTTTTCTACTTCAATCTCAAATTTTTAACTTACTTGCTTTTTCTGAGACTGTCCTAGAAAAACAGTGTCTCTTGAGTCAGAGGTTTCTTTAAATTCGTTGTAATACAAACTGCTACAGGATATCTGTCCTGCCAACCTACAATAACTCTTTCAAGAAATTGAATTAATATTTAATTCCTTTTGGGATCAACGAAGTATTTTTGAATTTGAAAAATATTTCAAATGTCTGTTAATGTCTGTTAATGTCTGTTAAATCCTAGGCTCTTATTTGTAACCTGACCGGAAGTATTGCCGTGGTTCTGCGGAACTTGACCGCGTCATCAATTGTGCGCATCACCAGTACTGCGGACTGACTGACTGAGCTGGACGTCTCCTAGAGGAGTGGGGAAAAAATCAATAAATCTTCCAGATTCTGCGGGGGTTTCTCTTATAATTAGCTCGGTTCGGCCTCTTGGAGGCTAAAACACGCAGGAATCCTGGAAGCACCCGGAGAACCGCGGATATCCACGCGGCAAGGATGCTTCATGACCCACAGTAGGTGTGAGGACATGGCGGCGGAGCCTCCGGCGGCCCCCGGCCGGGTGCTGCTGGTCAAGAAGATCATCATGAAGGACGGAGCGGTGGTGAGTATCCGAGCCGCCATGGTTACCACAGAAAACCGAACCGAACCGAGACGTTTAATGTTGTTTTCAATAGAGCGCCTGGTTCTGTTTATATGTTCCTCGGTTGAACCGTTGTTTCTGTTTGGGGGAAATAATTAAATAAACTTTCACGTTTGTGACGTAACATGGAATTAACGGACGTTGACGCTTGAAAAAAAACAAATTCAACCGTTAGAAATTGGATTTATTCTGCGCCATTTTATTTATTTACAGAGCTAAATCACAGTTTCATTTCGTTACTGTGAATTATGTGAAATATGTTTAAATTTCTAATTGTTGAGGCTAAAATTGAAAAAGAATTAAATAAATATAAAAACATCGTTCTGGTTTCGAACGGTCTGGTCCAAATGGCCGTGTTCTGTTCTGTTCTGTTCTGTGAGGAAAGTGAAGGTGGGAGGGAGGCTGTAATGGACACACACACACACACACACACACACACACACACACACACACACACACACACACACACACACACACAAACACACACACAGGTTGGGCTTACAGCGGCGGCGCTGCTGCGGTCGGGATGGATCCATTACGGTGTTGCATAACAGCCCCTGCCCGGGCCGGGACGATCCTCCCCGGGGCGGGCAGGCGGAGGAGCCGCTCGCTGCGCATCCAGCCAGCGTCCATTTTAACACCAGAGCAGACGCGTTCACCGCAGCTCACACAGGAAATGTCTGAAAAATGTATTTAAAAGATTTGATTTAAATTAACGTATCGTCACAGAAATAAATTTCTAAATATTTCACCAGAAAGGACAAAAGTATGCACCACCTCCAGAGTATTTACACACATTTTACCACTTTATATTTTGTGTTTGCCACATAAAATCCTAATAAAATAAACCAAACAGGTCAATAATTGTGAAAAATGGAAACTATATATATATTTTCCACAATATCCTAGATTTAAAACTCCCTTTTCTAAATAAAAGTTAAGAAACCACACAATGATGTCAGTGTGCACATGTTCAAAGCTGGTAAAGATGCAGATGTTTATTTAAAACAATAAATATGATCTATATGTTTTATTTTGCATCACATAAAACTATAAAAGTTTATTAAAAATAGAAGACATGCAATTTTCTAAACATTTTCTGTCAATCGTAAGTGTTAGAAATGTTGTTATAGTTTCTAACTCACATTTTCTCCTGATTAAAGTAAAATATCATTAATAGATAATAAAAATATCTAATTTTCTCTGGCAGGTGCATAATAAGATTTTTCTATTAAACATGAATAAAGCTGAATTTTCCCCATTTTCCTTTCAGGACAAATCAATCAAACAATAATAAATATCTCCACACACTCCACCTGGTAAAACTGCAGCTTTATTACAAATCCCATAATATGAATTTCTGGATTAAACTGTATGATGTTACAGAAATAACCCAGCAGAATGGAAATGTTTGGAACATCTAAAGTTTCTTTATTGTCTAAACAAAGAAACTTCTGAGTGAATCTTTGCAGAAACCAGTTCATAATGTTGGTCTTGGCACCATTTGTTGTTTCTGATTTTAATCTGCAGATTCATCCATTAGAAGCTTCACAACATTTCCAAATGGATTTTACTCAGTCATTAACAATCAATTTATTTTCTCTCTTTTATTTTGAAAGTTGAAGCAAAAAGAGAAAAATAATGACTATAAATTACATTTAAAACAAACACATCAAGGTTTAAACACATAAATCTGAATGTACATATTTAAAGTAATATTTATTGATCATTTTAACCTTTAGCAGCTCTAAGCTCATTTACAATAAATCAATTAATCACATAAATGAAAACAAACTCAATAATTTCCATTTGTATTATTTATTGTTTTTCCATCAGTAACTGGATGATTAAAGTTCTCAGTCAGGTGATTTGGTCTCAACCAGCTCTTTTATTTTGAAGGACAGTTTTTTTTGTTTTTTTTTTTTAGAGATTTCATAATTTATTTCATTAGTTGTTTTGTTTATTTTATATATTTAAAATGTTTTCCCGCTCCAGTGCTAAATGCTCATTAGGATTTAAAGTTTATTGATTTTTGACAATGTATTTTTGTATTATTCTGTCATTACTATTATATTACTGGAAAATTGTCTCAAAACAACAATATTATTGTTTATCATGATAATTTCTGGGGTGATTTATTGTCCAGCAAAATTTATGATAACAGCTTTAAATGTAACATTTAATTAAAGCTCCGCGGAGCCTCAAGCGGCCCGAGCAGCCAAGCGCCGCTCCGGCCTATAGCCACCGCGGAGGACCCAGCACCGCCACCCGCCTGCCACCGCATACTCTTTCGCACAGTTGAGGCGCGCGTCCGCCCGGCAGTTCGCACCGTTCACTTCGGCATGGTTCCCTGAGGACACACCACAAATTTCGTGCAGATCGGTCGATGTAGAGAGGAGATATTGATGATGGGATAATCTAGGGGGCGCTGTAGAGTAAAATCACAATTCAAACCCGTTGGGCTCTTTAGCATTGAGCACAGGTCAAACGTATCCAGTTTGGTGCCAATCGGAAGATGCGTGTGTGATTCAGAGACAGTTGTATGCATATGGCGAAGGACAGACAGTTGGCCACGCCCCCATGAGTCAGAGTTCATCATCACAGTTCATCATCAGGTGATATTATGTCAGGTGGTAGAAGATTAATTCCATATGTATTACTCAGTAAAAATAAGACATACAGTAGAAAAAACAGCTGAATTCCTGTTAAAAGTGGGCGGAGCTAAGGTTACGTCATCATCTGACCATGAGGGTTGGTCAGTAGTGAGACATAGGAAGTCTGAAGCAGCTGTGACCTTGTATGTGGAAGTTATGTCACTTTGATGTTTTATGGTGAATAGTCAAAGTTTGGCACTTAGCCACGCCCACATGCTTTGACATACAAAAATTCCTGTGATAACTTTAGACCTTTAATGTCTGAACTCTCTGCTCACTGAGTTTGAAGTCTGTATGTCAAACGCTGTAGGAGGAGTTCGATCAAATACGACGTCTGTGAAAAACAGCAAATGGCGAATTTAATCCAAAATGGCCGACTTTCTGTTGGGTTTGGACCATGGCTCCAAGAGGCTTTTTTGTAGGTCCTGACAAGATACACAAGTGTACCAAGTTTCATAATTCTAGGTTAAAGAATGGCTTGGGGCTGATTATTTAAAATCTTCAAGGGGGCGCTGTTGAGACATTAGGCCACGCCCACAAAAAATCACACTGGATTCCTGTCGAGGGGCCCACAAGGATCAAACCTAGTGAGTTTGGTGAAGCTGGGCTTTAAACTGTGGAATTCAAGGACAAACATAAGGAGACGGCGTTAAAGGTCACTTCGCCACGCCACCACGCCCACCTGCTGCATCCAAACCAAACGGGGTTGGACACCCTAACACACCAACATGTCTTCTGTCTGTCGACAGTGTTTCATGTTGATTAGGTCAAAGGGGTCAGATAGTGAACGTTCGCAGTAAAACATGACACTTCCTGTTCTAAGGGGGCGTGGCTTAGGTAATCTCAAAATTTCACAACTGGGTGTTGTAGGTCATCCAAAGGTGATCACACACAGAAAGTTTGGTTGCTCTGTGACTGTCTATGTAGGAGATATAACAGTTTATTACATTCTGGTGAGTCGGTGAACTTTGACCCCTGGTACGACCCTTTCAGCATGCTCGAAAACTCACGATTTTGATAACTTTGAATCGGCCATGCCTTATGAACAATCTCACCGAGTTTGAAGCCGATCGATCGAAATCCCTAGGAGGAGTTCGATCAAATGCGACGTCTGTAAACGGCCAAAATGGGCTACTTTTTGCTTCAGTACTTTTAAAAAATACCATTTTACTCTGCTCTTTAATAAATATAAATCACTTGCAACATAAATTTCAACATTACGTTTTGACCAGAGTGTAAAGATTTGGAGAAACTGCAGATTAAACCAAAATGTGCGAAACGCTTCACACCTACCGATCAAACAGCCGAGGATTCTGGGAAAACGGTAAAACAACGTCAGCTTGTTCTGATGAAAAGTCATCATGTCTCCTGCTGTCAGATATTTTACCAGAAATGTGAAATAAGTTTTAATAGAAATGTAAGAAGCTTATCTTAAAGGAAACCAGACAGGAAACTCACTGAAGCTCCAGCTGCAGATTAAAGCATCTGGTGGTTGCTAATGCTAATGCTAACTGGTTTAATGTTAGTTAGAGCATCAGGCCTGTAATGGTGATGTTCTCCTTCTGTCCTCCATTTCTCTACATTCCTCCTAGTTTTAGAGGAAGTTCTGATGGAGCTGAGCTCAGGGTGTTCACACATAAACTCTGTTTACCAGGACTGGACCTCTGGATGCTTCCCACTAATCTGCCTAGCAACAGTTGACCACCTTCATGTTTCCTTAGTGAATCAGGTTCTGGATCAGTTTTTGTTTCCAGACTGAAGGATAATTTTAAAAAGCTGAGGATGTGACGGATTAACCTGCTGGATTATCTGGTTCTTCTCACCTGCTGCTTCTGACCCGGCTGGGTTCTGTTGCTTTTACTTCCACTAAACTTTCCATCTGTATTTCCATTTATATGTATCTGTTTGGTTTCACTGTGAAAGGCTGGACAGATTCTGCATTAAAAATCGATTTTTATTGGAAATTAAATTTAAATATTCCAGTTTGACCTTCACCTGTAAAATTTCTTGTCCTGTTGGGCCAATCAGATGAAAGCTTTCTGCTGTTCCCATGGTAACACAGAGTCCAGAACCTGCACTAAGGAAGCAGCAACCAGAGCTGCTTTAGCTAAGGGGACTGTTAGTAGGTCGGACAGACCCACCATTCCAGCAGTTAAACATGGAAACTGATCCAGATCCAGTTCTGGTTCCGGTTCTGGAGGTGAAGTCCAGCTGAGTGTCATCAGTCCGGTTCGGGTCTCTGCTCCACTTCAGAAAACTCTTTGAGGTTTCTGAAGTCTGAGGTTCTGTACGCCGGTCAGCATCAACAGAAACGTTTAAACCCGATATGAAGCTGAAACTGGACCTCCAGGTTCTGCTGGTGCTTGTGGTTGGATGGTAAAGTCTCTATTTGTTCACAGGGAGGGAAGACTCGGTTCTGGTCCGGCTCTCTCCGGTTATCTGGGGCTTTGTTGGTTTAATGGTGGCCTCAAGGCGCCCAGTCTCACATTATTCATGTTAACATGGCTGGCAGGTAGGTGGAGAACGACGGAAACTCTGGAGTTATTACACATTAATACACTTCAGTCTGAAGAGCCCGCCTTGTTCCCTTTAAAGAGTAGACTTTATTACATTAAAACAAAATCAAAGTTCTTCCTGGTTGGATTGATGTACTGAGAGCTGATTGGTTCTCTGGAAGCAGGAAGTTGGGATGAAATGGAGCAGGCCTGAGGAGTGTGTTTCCTCTGGACGTTGAGTTTGGAGTGTTTGTGTGTTCCAGCCGCAGCAGGGCATCGGCCGGCCCAGCGTCTACCACGCTGTGGTGGTGATCTTCCTAGAGTTCTTCGCCTGGGGTTTACTCACCACGCCGATGCTCACCGTAAGCAGAAACAACAACCCGCTTGGTTCAGAAGGATAAAGCCTGCTTCTGTAACGGCCTGTGTGTTTGTAGGTTCTGCATGAAACATTTCCCCAGCACACGTTCCTGATGAACGGCCTGATCCAGGGAGTGAAGGTCAGCGACTCACTGAGTAGTTTCAATCTAGTTTTACTGCAAATATCTCAGTTTTGTCATATTTTAGCCCCATCCTGTCGGTCAGGACCGTTCCTCTAACGATGCTGCTTCCTGTCTGTAGGGTCTGCTGTCCTTCATGTCCGCCCCGCTGATCGGAGCGCTGTCAGACGTCTGGGGACGACGGTCCTTCCTCCTCATCACCGTCTTCTTCACCTGCGCTCCCATCCCTCTGATGAGGCTCAGCCCCTGGTAGGAGCTTCATCCCGCAGACAGGAAGGAATAAACTTCCTGTCTGGTTGGATGGAAAATGAAGCTTTGACTAGATGAAACTTACATTAGCCATGTTTTAGTAAAACATGCCGAGTCAGGACGGCGTGTTTACCTCCAGAGTTTATAGTTGTAACAGAACCATCGACTGTTCTGTGAAACATTCCTAAAAAGAAGCAGGCGGTGGCACAACTCCAGGCCTGATCATTTTATCAGAGCAGATCAAGTTTCTGTTAGACGATACATCCAGACTGTTCTGAGCCGACATGTCGAGTTTCTGAACGTTTCTCAGGTTATTTTTAAACGGAACCTCTTACTGGTTACGTTTCCAGAAACTCTGCTGAACCTTCAGGCACTTTTCACTACATTTTCATGTCACTTTGTTTCTTAAGCTGAACTAAAAGGTTCTAAAACTTTCACACAACTTTCAGGAAACGTTTCCAGAGGTTATTTTGCTGAACTTACAGGCTACTGTCAGAGATTCTGGTTAATTTGGTCATTTATAATTAAATTTGATCAGGTTTTTATGAAGGAAATTTGTTCATTTGTAATATTATAGTCATCTTTAAATCAGAAACTTTCATTAAATGTGCAGACTTAGTTTTACCGTCTCATGAGTCGTAAATATCTCCTTCACTCTGACCGTACTGCAGACTCTGACGTTGCTCTCTGACCCTTTGTGTGTCCAGGTGGTACTTTGCCATGATTTCCATGTCTGGAGCGTTCTCCGTCACCTTCTCCGTCATCTTCGCCTACGTTGCTGATGTGACAGATGAGAGGGAGAGGAGCACCGCCTACGGCCTAGTAAGAGCCGCCCGTCTGGTCGGCCCGGTCCAAACTCTGAGTGATGTCGCTTCCTGTAATGTCCTGCTGCGTTTCCTGTCCAGGTGTCGGCCACATTTGCAGCCAGCCTGGTGACCAGCCCGGCCATCGGCGCCTACCTGTCGGCCTGGTACGGAGACAACCTGGTGGTTCTGCTGGCCACGCTCATCTCTCTGGCCGATATCTGCTTCATCCTGCTGGCCGTCCCCGAGTCACTGCCGGACAAGATGAGGCTCAACACGTGGGGCGCACCGTTCTCCTGGGAGCAGGCTGACCCGTTTGCTGTCAGTAACCAGGAAGTGTAACCCAGTAGCGGTTAAAGAGGCCATGTGACAAACTGTCCCTCTGTCTGTCTCTGGTCCAGTCTCTGAGGAAGGTGGGTCAGGACTCCACCGTCCTGCTGATCTGCATCACCGTCTTCCTGTCTTACCTGCCGGAGGCCGGACAGTACTCCAGCTTCTTCCTCTACCTGAGACAAGTGAGTCCTCCATCATGACGCACCAAACCACACATGACCCAACAAGACACAACAAGACCCAGAAAGACCTAACATGACGCAACTTGACCCAACTTGACCCAACATGACCCAACATGACCCAACAAGACCCAACACGGCCCAACATGACCCAACATGACCCAACACGACCCAACACGACCCAACAAGACACAACAAGACCCAACATGACCCAACACGGCCCAACACGGCCCAACATGACCCAACATGACCCAACATGACCCAACACGGCCCAACATGACCCAACATGACCCAACATGACCCAACAAGACACAACACGGCCCAACATGACCCAACAAGACACAACACGGCCCAACAAGACACAACACGGCCCAACACGACCCAACATGACCCAACATGACCCAACAAGACACAACTTGGCCCAACACGGCCCAACAAGACACAACATGACCCAACATAACCCAACAAGACACAACACGGCCCAACATGACCCAACATGGCCCAACACGGCCCAACAAGACCCAACAAGACACAAGACCCAACAAGACCCAACACGGCCCAACATGACCCAACAAGACACAACAAGACCCAACATAACCCAACAAGGCCCAACATGACCCAACACGACCCAACATGACCCAACACGGCCCAACATGACCCAACATGACCCAACATGACCCAACAAGACACAACAAGACACAACAAGACCCAACAAGACACAACATAACCCAACAAGACACAACACGGCCCAACAAGACCCAACACGGCCCAACATGACCCAACAGGACCCAACAAGACACAACACGGCCCAACATGCCCCAACAAGCCCCAACATGACCCAACACGGCCCAACAAGACCCAACATGCCACAATATGCCCCAACAAGACACAACACGGCCCAACATGACCCAACATGACCCAACACGGCCCAACAAGACCCAACAAGATACAATATAACCCAACAAGACCCAACACGGCCCAACATGACCCAACATGACCCAACATGACCCAACATGACCCAACAAGACACAACAAGACACAACAAGATACAATATAACCCAACAAGACACAACACGGCCCAACATGACCCAACATGACCCAACAAGACACAACATGACCCAACATGACCCAACATGACCCAACACGGCCCAACAAGACACAACAAGGCCCAACATGACCCAACACGGCCCAACACGGCCCAACATGACCCAACATGACCCAACACGGCCCAACAAGACACAACAAGACACAACAAGACCCAACATGACCCAACACGGCCCAACACGGCCCAACATGACCCAACATGACCCAACACGGCCCAACATGACCCAACATGACCCAACAAGACCCAACACGACCCAACATGACCCAACATGACCCAACATGACCCAACAAGACACAACAAGACACAACAAGACACAACATAACCCAACAAGACCCAACACGGCCCAACATGACCCAACACGACCCAACAAGACACAACAAGACCCAACATGACCCAACATGACCCAACACGACCCAACATGACCCAACAAGACACAACAAGACCCAACATAACCCAACAAGACCCAACACGGCCCAACATGACCCAACATGACCCAACACGGCCCAACACGGCCCAACATGACCCAACATGACCCAACAAGACACAACAAGACCCAACATGACCCAACAAGACCCAACACGGCCCAACACGACCCAACAGGACCCAACATGACCCAACAAGACACAACTTGGCCCAACACGACCCAACAGATCGTTGGAAAAGTTTGAATCTTTTAACTAAAATAAATGTTGTATGTTTCGCTCCAGGTCATCAACTTTTCCTCCACCACCATCGCTGTTTTCATTGGGGTCGTCGGCATTCTGTCCATCATGGCTCAGGTACCGACCCAGTCCCACACGCTGCAGGTCCTTAAACCAGAGCCAGAACCCTCTCTGTTTCCCCTCAGACGCTCTTCCTCACGCTGTTGATGAGATACCTGGGCAACAAGAACACTGTTCTTCTGGGCCTGGGCTTCCAGATCCTCCAGCTGGCCTGGTACGGCTTCGGATCAGAACCATGGTAAGACCGGCCACTGAGATTAACAACCAGAACTTGACAGAGTTCTGCCTCATCATCAGTCAGTCCAGGATAAACAAACTGAACTCAAAGCTGTCTGACATTTTCTAAAAGCCTCAGTAATTTTTCAAACTGTGGATCAGTTGGAAAATATGAGCAGTAAATATCCGACCAGCTGCTTATCATACAGACTGTTAGCATGATTAGCTCAGTTAGCATTCTCCTCTCTCCTTTGCACTGTGCTTCTTTAACTGTATTTTGTAGTTCTCAGAATAATTTCCTGTATTTCTACTATTTTATTTATATCTAAAGTTACGACTTAAACCTGGAAATGACATGAGACTAAACTGAACCACGATCCAGATCAAACTCTGACACTGGGCCACCATGTTTTCTCTAACTCTGCAGCAACACGTTCACTAGAGACGCATCCTGCAGGTTTAATTATTCAACATCTGTGGATTGATTAAAACTGATTTTAGTTTCAGATATTTATCACCATTCATAATTTATTAATTTAGACTATAAAAATGAACTTGTTAAACCTTAAACTAACATCAACTGACAGCCGTAATAAAAACATTTAGAAGGCATCAATTCAATTAATTTGAAACAGTTAATCTGATTAATTCAGAACCACCCTATGATTAACCACATTACAGATTTGAACCGTTTGACAGTCAGAACCGAGTCTGGGAGGTGAAGAGGTTCTGGAGAACCGGTAGCAGTAGAGAGCCTTAGTGTTGTTCTGCCAGTGGGGGGCGCTGTTCCTCCTCTGCATGCCAGTGGGGGGCGCTGTTCCTCCTCTGCCTGCCAGTGGGGGGCGCTGTTCCTCTGACTGCTGTGTGTGTGACAGGATGATGTGGGCGGCTGGAGCCGTGGCGGCCATGTCCTCCATCACCTTCCCTGCTGTTTCTGCTCTGGTGTCGCAGTCAGCTGACCCGGATAAACAAGGTGAGTCTGACCGGCGGCCCGGCCTCTGACCAGAACCAGAACTAGAACCCGCTCTGACTGACTGCGTCCACCTGCAGGGGTCGTCCAGGGCATGATCACGGGGATCCGGGGCCTCTGTAACGGCCTGGGCCCCGCCCTCTACGGCTTCGTCTTCTTCCTGTTCAACGTGGAGCTGAACACTCTGGACCCGATCCAGGAGGAGTACAGCATCGACCCGCTGCCGCTGCACGGACCCACAGAGGTACACAACCATTCAGAACCCTACAGAACCCCAGTAACTGGGCCTCATCAGGACTAGAGGGAAAACTAAAACAGAGGGCGATACGGGAACCACAGCGGCTGGTTTTCAGGCTGCTGCTCAGTTTATAATGTTTGATTTATAAATACAGCAGAACCAGACAATAAAGCATGAAAATAACTGAAATAATCATTTTTATTTCCCAGTTTATGAACTGAAAGAGATTCTAGTGAAATGTCAAAGTCTGGGTCTCCAAATGTTTTGGCTCATGGGCCAAGAAATAAAAACTAAAGAGGATTTTGCACATTTGTTAAATCAGATTCTTTTGGGCTCAACTGAATAAATTTATTCTCAGTTATAAGAAAAGAATTTCTCTTAAGACACTTTCTATGTTTAGCCAAGTTCAATAAATTAGATTTGGGTGCAGCAAAGTCTCTGGATAAACCTGCTTCTAATTATTCTAAGAACTTCATATAGTTATATATAAACTACATGTAAACCTATTTTACTTTTTTCAAGTAATTGTTGTGATTTATGTAAATGCCTCCTGACTTTATTTGAGTTCTGTCACATCTGATAAACATGAAAGGATAAATACAGATCAGTTTTATATTTTCTGAACTGGAGTTGAAGACCACAGTAAATGTGTTGTGGGTCCATAAACGGCCCGTGTTCCTCAGGTTGAGCCCCCTGCCTGGTTGCTGAACTGCAGCGTTTCTCCTGTGTTGCAGCAAGCGCTCATCCCGGGGCCGCCCTTCCTGCTGGGCGCCTGCACCGTGGTCGTCGCCTTCCTCATCGCCCTCTTCATCCCTGAGAAAACCTGCTGCTCCTCTTCCTCCTCCTCTTCCTCCTCGGAGCTCTCCCTCAGCGACAAGCCCCTCCCAGACAGCAAGGAGGCGCTGTCCTCGCTGGCCGGCGTCCACATCAACACGCCGCTGCCGGGTAGCGACGAGGAGGCCCCGCCCTCCGCCCGCGCCGAGGACTCCGAGCCGCTGCTGCACGACAGCATCGTCTGAGGAGCCATGGGGGCGGAGCCTCTGCAGCCGGTGGGCGGAGCCTCTGCCGCTGTGTTTTCCTGTGATTCCGTTAGCAACGCGGCCGGACTGAGTGTACTTTTCTCATCGGAAGTTTTTGCCTCTTTGCCGATCGGCGGGATGAACTTTTAGCTTCAGAGGCACGTCGTCCTGACCAATCAGGATCCATCTTTAATGAGCCAATCGGACGCAAGCATGGAGGTCTCCAGGGAAGAAAGGGAAGAAATCAGAGGGGAGGAGGCAGATCCTTAACGTTTTAATGGAGGAGTTCACTTCATCTTTAAGGATTTTTTAACTCTTGGTCATTTTGAACGTGTTTTAATTCAGAAGTAAAGTTTAATGGCAGCCAAAACATCCAGGTTTATTTATACGTTTGTTTTTTAAATCCGTCAGTGTGTTTCTGTGGGTGGGGATTGTATTAAAACCAGCTAAAACATGAGAAACAAACCGTTTTTAATCTCACTCTGAGATTAAACCAAAGCAAACTATGGATTACTGACAATAATTAGAAGGAAACAGGAATGGACCCTCACATTCCCAGTAAAACAAGCGTTTTGGGTTTCATTTTTCCCTGTGTGTCCCTCTACCTCCAGTTGTTATGTTTCTCTCAGTGCTGCTGGCTGCTGGCAGAGGAAAACCCTCCGCCCGGCTCCCTGACGGGGTCGGTTTAATTCATCCAAACCAACTCAGTTTCACTCGAGGTTTTTTCCCTGGCAGCAGTGAAACTCCTGAAAACAAACTTTATACTTGAAGGATCCGACAGAGATTCCAAGAGCTTTAGAGAAGATTTGAAGCAGAGTTTTACAGTATTTAACTGCCACACTGTGTAGCCATGTCACAACTTTAAATGTAAATGCACTTTTGAATGAAACTCTGGTTTGTAAATACTGTAAGTGTGACGTGGGGTCGGCTAGTTTTCTGTCTCCGGTCGAGTTTAGAGGACACATATCATCACATTTTCCTTTTTTTGTTGTTTTTTATTACATTTTTTCAGGATTATTGCTGATGATGCTCGCAGTAATTTTCTACAACTGAAATAGAAAAATGCTGCCAAAGAGAGCCGGCGTTCAACTCAGAACTCAGCATCAAAGTTCACCTGAATTTATAGTCTGAGATCATAAACGGAACATTTATGGGATTTTTGCAGAAACGAGACCTAGCAAACCAGCACCACATGCAGGAATTTAAAAGCACTCACTGGGGTTTTTCTAGATATGATATGTCGTGTTTCACTATAAGTCACAGAACGAGGACTAGAAGTCATGTGAAAACTATGACTTGGTGTTGAGTTAGATGTAGTTTCTGCTCCAGTTCTGAGCAGCATTCTAACTCCTCACTGGCACAACCAATCACTGCAAGCCATGCTGTCATTAATCAACTCTCAGTTCTCTTCATTTAACCTGTCATTTCTTTTACTTTGGGTCAAACAACAATAGTAATGTAGCTAATCGCTCTGTCATGTCACCCACTCTAGTGTCTTGCAGTCACTAGAAGCTAATGCTAAACATCGAGTTTCTCTCCTTCATTTGGCTCAGACATGGAGAAGAAAAAGCTGGTTATCATGACTAAACATGAAGAGTCCTGGTTCATTTTGACAGCGGCAACAAAAAGCCAAAACTGTCTTAGCTGATGAACTTTATGCTCACAAACAGCCGCGGTTAGCATCAAACAGCCGCGGTTAGCATCAAACAGCCGCGGTTAGCATCAAACAGCCGCGGTTAGCATCAAACAGCCGCGGTTAGCATCTGAACTTCCTGTCCAGAACGATCGCTGACTCATTTTGTTCATTTTTAGGTTTTCCAGCCTGACCGATGATGTGTGTCCTGTAAATGAGAGGCTAGCTGTTTCTGCTCTTGGAATGCTTCTTCTGGCGTTTTAATTCCCAAATCCAGTCAGAACCGCAGAAGCCTTTTCAGACAGAAGGAGGAAATTCTCCAGAACCAGAACAGAACTGAAGTGCCATTCTTACAAACCTGGGAAGGCGGGATCCGTTTTTTTTTTCCCCATGGATCGGTTCGGAAACATCTCAAGTCTGGCCTCGGATGGGCAGCTAAATGTTTCTGTAAGGTTTTTGTATCCAATCAGGAGCGATCTCGGTGTGCTAACACTCGGTGTGCTAGCACTCGGTGTGCTAACACTCGGTGTGCTAACACTCGGACCAGCATCAGGGCTGGTTTGTTTTTTAAACTGGAATTCAGCAGAGCTGGATTCAAACCACTGAAAACGCGTTTATTTTTTTAGCTCTTTTGCTAATCAAACGGTTTGGTGAAACGGTTTTCCTTTGGAAGTGTTCCTGCCTCTCCTCAGCGCTCCTGTGAATACCGACCCCAGCCGCGGCCCGGCGCGATCCGCTGTGAAACCGGCCCGGTTCTGTAAATGCTGTACATGGATTGACTGAATGTCTGTTGGTGTGAGCTGAACTGGGATGTCGTCTCGTCTGGAGCTGTATTGATATTAAAATGGTACAAACTCGTTTCACTGATGATGTCATTCCTGTTCACTGGAAAATAGGATTAGTTTTGGTTTTTCGTTCAGGTTTCGGTAAGTGTGGATAAACATGTGGTGCTGCTGGAGATTCAGACCAGCCTTCAAAGATAAACGGGGACAACGGGTGTTTGAACATCCATCCATCTTTCCTTACGATCAATGCCATCTTGTTTATTGTCCATTTGTTCACCATTAATGTTTCTAGTAAACTGTTTAAAACCATCCATTTTTTCTATATTTGTCCATCCATCAATGTATTCTCTCCATTTAAATATTGATTTGAACCTTAATTCCACCAACCATAATTTATTCCAATATGTTTTTCTTACAATCCATCCATTTTCTAATTCTTTCATTGATAAATCCGCATTTGTCATTTGTCATCCATCTTTCCATCCATCCATCCATCGCCATGAGTTCACTCTCAAACATGAACATCGACCACCAGCGGCCCCTAGCGGGCAACTTAAGTCATCCTTAAGAAACGCCAACGGCCAATCAGCGCTTCGGCGTTGAGGTCACGTGGCCTCGCGGCCAACCACATTACGGCCTGAGCAGGCAACAACAAACATGGCGGCGGCTCCGGAGAGGAGCTGGACGGAGGAGAAAGAGAGGGCGCTCATTGCGTTCTTCTCCGGTAAGTCCGACATGTTCGGTCCGGTTTTCTTCTCCATACGGACTCGGCTCCGGTTCGCTTCCCTCGGCAACGTGTTGCTAAAGCAAGCAACAGTTTTGGGACGTTAGAGTGGAAGAGGAGGGGAAGGCAACCGTTGCTCAACGACAGCAACGACTTGAAGCAACAATCGACGAGCAACCGGAGTGAAGGTTACGGGTTCTGTGTCCAAACTGGAAATAATTCCGACCAAAGCTTTTCCTCCTGGTGTTTTCATTTGGATTTCTGTGTTTAGACACAAAAGATTTTACACCTGATTAATTATCAAAGACGTTCATCACCGGAAGATTATGCAATTATTTAACATTTATGGTGTTTATGGCTGAAATATTCTCTTCGCTGTCAAATAGAAAAACCTGGTTGATATTTAACGTTAAAGCTTCACTAAGCAGAAATAACAGTTATTTTACACAATGCCAGATCGGAAGGATATCGGCAATATTTCTCTATAGGATCAATTAATGTCTTATCAATTAATGGCTGTGCACTGTTGGTCAGCTGGCTGAAAAACCCCCATCTACAAACACAATCAAATGTCCAAAGTTAATGTAAATTGAAAAATCACTGCAATATTTAAAAATAACTTAATTCATTTAAACTTTTCCTGTTTAAATCAGTGGAAACGAGATCATAATAAACATATTTAGTATTTCTGATTAATGCAATGATGACATCAAACTAATATTTTTATTAACGGTTGGATTACTGAGAATTAACCCTGTAATACAGTCGCAGAGGAAACTAAGTACACCCTTTCCTCAGGAAAAGTTGATGTTATCTTCCTTAAAATCAGGAGTTTATTCCAGTTTAGTGTCTTTCAAAGTGTTTTTGAGTAAAATGAATGTATCACATTATTATTTTGAAGGCCTGACATGTGGAAAACCTGACACATTTTATATGTTTGGACTTTCATCCACATTAAAACTCAGTTCAACATCAATAAAATGATTATTTGTGAAAACTCCAGAGTTGTTTGTGTGTTTACATAGAAAAACAGATTTAGACTCACTTTAAAATCTCCGACAAATAATTCACCAATAAATCTACGTACTTTATGATCAACATCACTTTGTGTTTCAATTATTATATTTTATTAATCTTTTATTTAAAAGTAGCTCAACCTACAAACGCCACCATGTTTGATCCTTAGCAGGAAGTGGTGTTTGTTTTGAAGCAATATGATTGGCTGACAGGTTTTAGCTTAGCGCTGCACTGCTCCTATGGGTTTGGCATGTTTATAACAACCCTAAAGCAGTTTGTGCGAGTTTATGAGGAAGAAAACTTCTTAAATTGATCTTGCTTGTACAATATTTTTTTATTTGATTTGATCCGACTTCATGTGAAAAAGGTGAAAGTAACATCTATAAAAGTTTGCCCCAAACACAGCAGTGTGTGTGTGTGTGTGTGTGTGTGAAGCTCATGGCTCTGACGGTAGCTGAGTGTCTCCTTGTTCTCTAGAGAACATCTGTCTGTGGAACTACAAGTCTGAGGATTACAAGAACCGGGATCTGCGATGGAAAACCCTGGAGCGCCTCCGGATCCTGCTGTCCTCCAGCCGCCTCCCGTTCCGTTCTCAGGTACCGACGTGGCTAACGCTGCAGCGCTAACAGAGCTTTTAAATGTGAGAAGATGTGCCGGATTGTTAGATCTGAAACCAACAGGAAGGTCTGGTGCTTTGATTTCAAAGTGACGATCAGCCAGACTGATGAGATGATAGGATATCCAAACATGCATCCATCCAGGTTTTATACTAAACTGGCTGTAAATGGATGAAGATTTCTGGAAAAGTCTGACCTTTGACCTCAGCGCTCTGGTTCCATCTCATCTTTTCTGTGTTCTTCCAGTGGAAGACATCAAGAACAAGTTTAAGAACCTGCGTACGACGTTCCAGCGCCAGTACAAGCTGGTGCGTCTGAGCGGCGACGCCGGCTTGGTGCCGCAGTGGAAGCACTACCAGCAGCTGAGCTTCCTGCAGGACTGCTGCGAGCCAGAGGAGGGCGCCGACGGGACGCCGCCCTCCCCGCCCGCAGAGGAGAGCTGGCTCCCTCCCACCTCACCCGGACTCAGCATCTCCTTCCTCCACTCCTCTTGCTCAGGCGGCGCCGCTGGGAGGAGCCTCTGGACGGAGGAGAGGGAGCGGGAGCTCATCGCGTTCTACGCAGGTGAATAAATTAAACGGCGGCTTCAGGGAGAGACGAGGTGAAGGTTTGCTGCTGACAGAGGTTTGTGTTGATGTGCAGAGCACGGCTGTCTGTGGAACAGGAAGTCTGAGAATCACAACAACCGGCAACTCAGACAAAATCTCCTGGAGTCCCTCAGGATCCGTCTCTCGGACCAGCTGGTTCTGTTTTCTGGTAAGAACGACTCAAACTCATGATCCTGCACAAATTCCTCAACAAGCTAAAGGACTTCAATAGGTTTTAAAAGTCTAAAACAAAGGATTTTACTCTGGACTTCAGTCGCTTTTTTGTCTCAAACCTCCAGAATTTACAACATATTAAAAAAGCTAAGCTAAACGTATGGTAGGCTAATGCAGTGTTTCCCAGCCTGGTCCTGAAGGCGCACTGGCCTGCATGTTTCCAGCTGATTTCAGTCGATGACCGATTATAACAGGCGTTTCTTGAGTCAGGCACAGCCAATCAGGGAAACCTGTAAAACATGGAGGACGGGGGCGGAGAGGACCAGGGCTGGGAAACACTGGGCTGCTGTAGGTTAAGCTAGGCTGCAGAAACTTGGCTAAGATTTAGTCTAAGATTAATTTTAGGCTAGCTAAGCTAAAGTTTCTTAAACTAAACAAAAATAAGGTAAGTAAAACTTGAGACAGACTAAGGAAAGGTTAGCTAAGCTAATGGTAAGTTGAGTAGGCAAAATTAAATTAAGCTTAAATAGCTAAGCTAAGGTTAAACAACAATTATAAATTAAACTAGGCCAATTTTAAAGGTGACTAATATAAAGATAATGCTATGAGGAAGGTGAGAGGGGGTTGTTATGTCAAGCTAAGCTAAGGTTCACTATGCTAACATTAGGTTAGGCAGGCTAAGAGAAACTTATAAGACGCTAGCCTAACGTGATGTTAGCTTGGTGAAGCTAAACTAAGCTAAATAGGTTAATGAAGGCGAAGATTAATTAATTAAATGTAGGTATTATATGCTACGTATACTAAACTAAAGCAGGTTTCTGTAAGATGCAGTGTTCTAAGCTAAGATGCTGTTAGCATTAAGGAACCTACTAAACAAAGAGACTCTTGCTAGTTTTCTGTTTTGAGCTGAAAAGGAAGTTTTTAAAAAATCTTTTCAGATTTTGTCAAAGTTTCATCCAACTCCAGTTTTTAGCTTGCAGCTGTTTGGGAGATGAAAAAGTAGCTAAAGTGCTAAAAACATAAAACATGATGACTAATCTACAGAGCTGTTGATCAGGTCCACCTTAAATCTGCAGTCAAAGCCACAAACGTCCTTTTTTAGCTTCCTGACATAAACATTTACGTCATTTTTTGCAGTGGAAGACGTCAAATCCAAGTTCAAGAACCTTCGTACAGTTTTTAACCGGGAATTCAAGGCGGTCCAGGCGAGCAGAACCTCGGACCAGCCCTACGTGTCCAAGTGGAAGCACTTCCACCAGATGCTCTTCCTCTGCGAGTCGTTTGAGGAAGACGAGTTTTCCGACGGCCCGCATGAGGGAAGCCGGACTTCCTGCTCCGCCTCCTCCTTTAACACCTGCAGCATAAAGACGGAGAGCAACTCCATTACCTGCTCCACCTTCCAGGTGTTGCTGCCCGCAGCCCCAGACCAGACCAAGCTAATGGATCCCAGAGCGCCGGCCGGATCGCCGCCGGACAGGAAGCCCGGCGGTCGGGTTCTGGTTCTGGCTGACGACAGGGCAAGGGGCGAGTCGCGCTGCCTCTGGAGCGAAGCCAGAGTTCAGCAGCTCATCTCATTTTACGCCGGTAATCCAAACCGGCTCCCTTACACTGTAAAAACACAGCTCATATATTAATACACTTCAAATCAGACAAAACTAACTTAAAAGTAACTTTTCAAACAAACATAGGAGTTTTATTTAAGTTAGTACTTCTGATTGATGAATATTGATGATAAATATTGTATTTGCAATGAGCAAAAATAAAGTCACTAATTTCCATTTACTTATGGATTTTGGATGATCAAAGTCTTCAGTTTGATGTTTTTGTCTCAACCAGCTTCTTTTTCTGAGATTCATGATTTATTTAGTTTATTTTCCAGTTCCAGGGTTAAATATTCATTAGAAATTCATGTTTATAGATTCATGAACATGTTTTATTATTAAATAAAACGTTATGATTGAGACCAAAACACCAAACTGAAACTTTTATCATCCAGTTTCTGGTGGAAAAACTGTAAATCATGAAAAGGGAAATTATTGAGTTTGTTTTGATTTATTGAAACGATAAACAATAAGATGAATGTCCAGCCGTAGTTCTACTGAGTGCTGACCCGGCAGCAGATGAACACGCCGCACTTTTCAGCTTGCGCCTGTGTTTCAGAGCACAGCTGCCTGTGGAACAACCGGGTCGACAGCTTCCGGAACCGGCTGCTGCGGCAGAGCCTGCTGGAGACGCTGAGCGGCCAGCTGTCCGCCGGGGAGCCCGTCCCGTTCACAGGTAACCGGGCCGGTCCAGAACCGGAGCCGGAACCAGAACCAGAACCCACCAGCTTCTGCTCTCCTCCCTGTTCCAGTGGAAGACATCAAGACGAAGTTCAGGAACCTGCGGACCATCTTCCAGCGGGAGCACAAGGCGGCGAGCGCCAACAGAACCTGCGGCTCCGAGGATTTCTACCTGCCCAAGTGGAGGCACTACCTGGACCTGCTGTTCCTCTGTGACGAGGCCTCCGCCCAGAACCCGCCCTCACCGATGCCCCCGGACTCCTGGCTCTCCTGCTCTTCCTCCTCCTCATCCTCGTCTCCGACCCGCAGCAGAAAGCGAGCGGGTCGGCCGGCGCCGGCTGCGGCAGCGAGGAGCATGCGCCGCGGCGACGCGCCGCACGCCGGCTTCCTGAAGTACGTGGAGGAATGTCTGAACGAGGCGCCGCCGCACAAAGTGAAGAAGATGAAGAAGAAGATCATCGAGACGATCCACAGCCTGGAGGAGGACGGATGAAAAACACTTCAAAAAATACTGAGAGAGAATATAAAAATATGAGTCAAACGGATTAAAACATAAACTCATCTAATTACGACATGAAAATAATCCAGATGATGCACAAATAAAGTCAGAAAATTACAGAAATAAGGTCCTAAAACTGTTTTTTAAAATGAAAATAGTAACAAAACTAACAATAAAGTCCTAAAAGTACAAGAAAAAAGTGGAAATAAGTCATAAATACTGACTATTTTTTATTTTTTTAGTATTTCAACTTTACTCAGAGTTTTACGACTTTATATGATTTTTTTTCTTCTCGTATTTTAATTTTATTGTCTAAATACTGACTTTATCCTCATTTTATTTTTATTTTTTTCTTATTGTGGCACTAATACTCCATCATTCGTGTTCATATTTAAATAGAAATATTTAAAGCTGTATTTAAAGACTTCTTGTTTTTGTTAATTCTGTTTCAGTGTTTTAGTTGGTACCAATGTGCCTTACCAAATAAATATTTTCTTTTTGTTTGTTTTTTTCCTGTTATATTTAATTGTTTGTGCTTTTATTTTTATTTACAATGCCTCAAATTAACTCCTCTTTCATTGTTGATATTCAGCTGAAGCTCAGACATTAAAAATAATCGGGAATGAATCATGAATCTGCAGAAATCCATCTTTAATGAGACAGACGGCTGTGTTTCACTCTCTGTCCACCAGATGGCGGTGTCTGATAAACCCGCCTTCTTCTCTGCTGGTTTCCCTGCAGTTAGAAACTATCTGAACAATGTGAACTTTCCGGAGCCGCCGACCTGCTTCACGGGTTTCACCAGCAGAACTTCGCAGACTTTTAGCTTCCTTTTAATCAGCTCCGGTTGTCTGATGAGACGCTCTCCGTATTCTGGATCCTTTTGGTTTTTAAATCCGTTTGAAGCTTTATTTTAGCTCCGGCTCCTCTCAGTGTTAGCTTAGGTGATCCCAGCATCCTGGTCTCCATCTTTTAGCTCCCAGAAGGTGTCGGTATTGTCAGATTTGGGGAAAGTGTCCGGTTGATGCACAAGGTTCTGGTAACTGGCAGAGTAATGCGCAGTAACAAACACGGAGCTACATGTCCGTCTTAGCTAACAGCTATAAGCTACGTTAGCTAAGCTAGTTTGCAATAAATGTTGCTGATATTTATCTTAATATTACACAGACGTGTGTAGAGATCTCAAAAATTGTGATTGAGTAATAGTTGTATTCCTTGCACCGTATTCCTGGCAGGGTTACTATGGAAACGATTTTGTTCTCACTTCCGGTGCCCACCGGAAGTAACAGTATTTCACTAGATAATTTATAGTGCGAATCTACATTCATCTCTTTTTTTCGGTTATTGTTCAATAGTTGGGAACGACGGGGGAGCTAGTTGTGCTCTTGTGGTTTGTTTATTGTTGTCATAGCAACTGCCTGCAAATATGGCTGTCAGTAACAAAGTTCGCAGGTTCAGGGTAGAGAGAGGGCCTCCAACGACTGATGGCTTCTATTTCTTGGTTTACTCGTAGTTCAGGGTGTTTTGGTGAAGGCCTGAAAGAAAACCAGGAACCAGCTGAAGAGGCTGTTTCATGGTTAGCTTGGGAAGCTAACCTCTTGCTTCCAGACTAGATAATAGTAGTAAACAGATTTAGTACTAGATGTTGTCCCTTCATCTGTCCCAGGTCTCCCAGCGCCATGTTTATCAGGTTGGACTAACAGAAGATAGTGCAACCACTGAACGCCTGATCAAAAAGAGTTGAAACTGAAAAATTTGTTTGAAAAAGAACAACAGAAATTTGAAACTCAAAAAAGATTTAAAAAAGGAAAATGTTTTGACACAGAAAAAAGTAATCTCTAATATTTGAAAATGAAAAATTGTTAAAAGGTACTTCTGAGAGTGTTTCTCTAGAGTTTCAAAACTTTAGTTTCAAAATCTTTTTTTTACAGTTTGAAACTTTGTTTTTCAGACTCAGACATTTTTTTTAGTGTCAAAATATTTTAGCAAATTGTTTATTATTTTGGCAAACTTTATGATCCCAATTTAGCTCCCTGGTGTCTGAGAAGAGGCAAGTTTTTAAAAATTAAGATCCACATATGAAAAGCAAACGGTTCCCATGTGGGCGGGGCCTAACAAAGAAGCTCCGCCTCCAGTAGTTCCAGGATCTTTTGGTGTTAAAGTTGCTTCTAATCAGCTGATTTTAGTTCTGGTTGGTTAATTAATATGCAGAAAGTTTAATCTGTTTTTTTTACAGTAACCTTTCACTCCTACATCCTCCTTTTATTCTCAGCTTATCTGCATTTTTGTTCCAGTTTCTTCACTTTGTTTTTTCCTGGACCTTGTTTGGCCTTTTCTTTCTCTCCTTCTCTCCACTTCACTCCTCCTCTTTCTGTGTCTTTTCTCTTTGCTCGGTGAGTCGCAGTAAATCCTATTGTGATGCTAAACTGATTTTGGGCAGAGAGAGAGAGAGAGAGAGAGAGAGAGAGAGAGAGAGAGAGAGAGAGAGAAAGAGGGGGAGAGAAAGAGGGGGAGAGAGAGAGAGAGAGAGAGAGAGAGAGAGGGAGAGACTTTGGATTCATTTTCAGCAGATCTGAGTCTCACTTTGATTTTTCTTCCGCTCTCCACAAACTTTCGGGAATCTTTCCAGGTTGAATCCTTGCGGCTTTTTTTCCGGACTCGATCAGCCGCTCTCTGCGCTACAGGAATGCACTTTGCAGGAAAGGCGCAGAACTCCTCCCGCTGCCTTGTTTTCCCCGCACACCGGGATTTCTAAATGAGCGGCGATGCACCTGTGAGCGACCCGGAGTGTAGCAGCTCATTCCGGGCTCCAGCACCGCCGTCCCCGCGGGCCGGGCATGGAGCGCCGCGGCCGGGCGGGGCTCCAGCCGGCGGGCGCAGGAGAGGGAGGCGGATGGGTGCTGGTGGAGGCCCGGCTGCAGGGAGGAGCGCCGTGGGGCTTCACCGTGCAGGGCGGCCTGGAGCACGGACAGCCGCTCATCATCTCCAAGGTCAGGAAAAATCACAGTTCAGGCTCGTTTTACACGACAAATGAAAACTTTTCCCCTCAGCCGGCTCGGATAATAAGCGAAGCGAGCTGTTTCTCACAGGGCCAGCAGGGGGCGACAGAACAGATTCACAAAGTTAATTCAGTTCAGTGAATGAAAATATGATTCAATAATCTGAAAATATTCAAGGTAGAGAAAACACAAAACGAACTAAACTAGAAATATAAACATGAAAATAATATACAAAAACAGATGAATTTACAAATACATCTAAAAACACGACATGGAGGCCAGTCGCCATTTACATGACTTACAGCTTTTCTCTTTTTAATAAGCTGTTAGTCACTTCATGACTCATTTAATGGTCATTTTTGATCAGAACGTTTTCTGATTAGTTTAGCTTTACGTCTGTTTCACCGTTTTTTTCCTTCTTGTTTAAATAACTAAGTCACAGATTAAAGTTATAATGCAACTTTAAAATGCAAATCAGCTGCTGCTGACAGAGAACGAGAAGCGGACAGGAATGGGAGTAATCTGTTTTCCTGATGCATTTGAACACAGCGACGGCGTCATGTCCAACGGTTCGGAACCGGACCGGACCGGACTTGATCGGATCGGATCGATCATATTATTTATTTACAGGTTTATTATGTTTATTTTTATTGTTTTAATTGTATTTTTATTATTCTATTTATAATTTTTTTTATTTCAGTTAATCTTTTTATGTATTTATTTCAAGCCAGTTAAAAAAAAACAACAGATATGTTTTGACTTTTGATACGATTTCACTCATTTATTTTGATCATTTTCTGTCTAATCAATCTGAGTTAAATTGATCCAGGATCAGTTTCTCTGCTGGTTCTTAGTTTTTTATTGATTATTGCCTCAGCTCTGCTGTAGCAGCCTGAGAAGCTCTGCTTGGATTTCTACATCTGCTGGATAATGAATTTCAGCTGGAACACACACACACACACACACACACACACACACACACACACACACACACACACACACACACACACAGTCTCTCTGCCGTCCTTATTTGGGTTTATTTATCTCTAACAGTCAAACACTGCAGGCGGTTCTGCAGAACTCAGGACGGGTTTCTGTCCGTTTTCCTTCCACTCTGGGCTCCTTACATTCTTATATTTATCGCCATCAAACATGATTGAGTTAAGAACTCGGTTCTGGTTCTGATGGGTTTGGGCTGTGACACACCCAGAACCCGCCCACGCTTGGCGGTGCTGTAGCAGAGGGGCGGGGCTTATTGGTACCTGCCAGTCGGTCTGCAGCTGCAGGATGGACAGTCAGAGAGTCTCTGGGTTTGGGTTTCTCCATAAAACAGGAACATTAAGACAACGACGCGCTGCCAGAACTCTGAACCATCGCAAAGATCCTGGAAGGAGAGCCGGGATTTTATGGAGCAACAACAGATTCTGAAAACAACTGAGACGTAGAAAAGGAACCGAGCTGCTCACCCAACAGGGAAGAGAAGGTTCGGTCCGCTTTAATCTGACTCCGGTCCGCTTTAATCTGACTCCGGTCCGATTTAATCTAACTCCGGTCCGCTTTAATCTGACTCCAGTCCACCTAAATCTGACTCCGGTCCGCTTTAATCTGACTCTGGTCCACCTAAATCTGACTCCGGTCCACGTAAATCTGGCTGCGGTCCGCTTTAATCTGACTCCGGTCCGCTTTAATCTGACTCCGGTCCGCTTTAATCTGACTCTGGTCCGCTTTAATATGACTCCAGTCCGTTTAATCTGACTCCGGTCCGCTTTAATCTGACTCCGGTCCGCTTTAATCTGACTCCGGTCCGCTTTAATCTGACTCCGGTCCGCTTTAATCTGACTCCGGTCCACCTAAATCTGACTCGGGTCCACCTAAATCTGACTCCGGTCCGCTTTAATCTGAGTCCGGTCCGCTTTAATATGACTCCAGTCCGTTTAATCTGACTCCAGTCCCCTTTACTCCGACTCCGGCCCGCTTTACTCGGACTCCGGTCCGCTTTACTCCGACTCTGGTCCGCTTTCACTCGGACTCCGGTCCGCTTTACTCAGACTCCAGTCCGCTTTACTCAGACTCCAGTCCACTTTACTCTGACTCCGGTCCGCTTGACTCTGACTCCGGTCCGCTTGACTCTGACTCCAGTCCGCTTTACTCTGACTCCGGTCCGCTTTACTCTGACTCCGGTCCGCTTTACTCGGACTCCGGTCCGCTTTACTCCGACTCTCGTCCGCTTTCACTCTGACTCCGGTCCGCTTGACTCTGACTCCGGTCCGCTTGACTCTGACTCCAGTCCGCTTTAATCTGACTCTGGTCCGCTTTAATCTGAGTCCGGTCCGCTTTAATCTGACTCCAGTCCGCTTTAATCTGACTCCGGTCCGCTTTAATCTGACTCCGGTCCACCTACATCTGACTGCGGTCCGCTTTAATCTGACTCCGGTCCACTTTAATCTGACTCCGGTCCGCTTTAATCTGACTCCGGTCCACATTAATCTGACTCCGGTCCACTTTAATCTGACTCCGGTCCACTTTAACCCGACTACTGTCCATTTTAGCCCGATTCTGGTCCACTTTAATCTGATTCCGGTCCACTTTAATCTTACTCCGGTCCGTTTTTCTAGAAAGTCTGGTTTGGTTGCTCAGGAGTGTCTGCTAATTGAACTTCAATTAGCAGACACTCGGTCTGGGTTCAGTTGAAGTGAATTCGGTTTTATATGTGAACACCAAGTGGACTGGAGGCCGCTCCAAAAGCAGGAAGTGGACTACAGAGCAGGGCATTCTAACCTAAACAACCTAAACAAACGTAGCACAGCGCTAGTAGGAGAAACGGCTCGAGAAATCCTCCAGCTGATAAAATCTGACGCCTCCATCTTGTCTCCACCTGGTGAAACAGGAAGTTGCTCTCAGAGGTTTCTGTGTCGTTTCCTTCAGTGGTTCTTGGTGCAGCGCCCCCACAGGCCAGGAGGGGAACAGGCTGGTTTGACCCAGTGCAGACTAACCACCAAAACAAAGAAACAAAAGCCGTTTCTATTTGTTACGTGTTTGTTTTTATCGGCTTCCTTTGCCTGGTTCTGGTGACGACAGCAGCCGCCATTATTACTGTTTTATTATTATTACAGCATCATTACTGTAAACGCCACTTGCTACTTTTACTCATTTTAAAAAAACACGTTTCTGTTGTTGTTCACAGTTTTGTTGTCTCTTCTTTAAAATACAGAAATGGATCCACGTTTTGTAAACGTATAAAACGTTCCTAAAAGGCTCCTTTCAGTAGCTATGATGCATTTTGTCTTTTTTAAAAATACATTTTTATACTTTTACCTACGCCGTCTGTCACTTTTCTCCTGCTGCAGCAGAATTCCTCCTCCAGAATCAAACTCAGAGTGTGAGTTTGATTCTGGTGGCAAATCTTTGGTTCTCCTTCCAGGTGGAAGAAGGCGGGAAGGCGGACAGCGTGGAGCGCCCTCTGCTGGCCGGGGATGAGATCATCATCATCAACGGCGTGGAGCTGAGTGGCTACAGACAGGAAGCCATCGCTCTGATCAAAGGGTCGTTCAAGACGCTGCAGCTCACCGTCCGCAGGTTTTTATCCACTTACTTCTCCTGTCATTTGGTTAAATCTGGAGAAAACTCTTCGTTTTTATGAATCCGAGCTTTCAGACGTGATTAATGGGATTTAAACGGATTCTGTGGGAATTTCCCCCTCAGGAAGTTTCAGGATCTGCTTTTCCGGCTTTGCTGCGACTTTATGGAATCATTTCATCTCCTGGATGTGGATCCAGAAGGTCAGGAGGAGGTCAGAGGTCAGGCTGGGTAATATTAGAAAACATCCAGCAGACTTTTAAACAAACAGGATGTTTAATAAATAAAAATGAAGGACGTTCTTATCGATCGCGACGCGGCTCTGTTCCCAGATATTCAGACATCTACATAAATATTATTTATTTCAGTATTTTTGGAGATAAAAACTGCAGATTTCACAGAAGCTCAGCTCTCGCCTCTATGTTTGTTTCCGCTCAGAGTTTTTCCATCGTGCTTTTCAAACAGGTGAGAACATTTCAGTGAGAACGGAGTGAGAACAGGAAGGCAGGAGTTAATTCTTGTGGTTTATCAACAATCGGTTTGTCCTGCTGCTTCAGTGTATTCATGAATCCAACAACAGGTTTAGTGAGTTGAACAGAACCAGCAGCAGGAGGACAGGAGACGAGTATCATATTAGAAATGATTTACAGAAATCGGTTTATCGCGATAAACGATATTATTGTGTTTTTGAGATCGTTTTCAAGTAAGAGCAGATCATCAAATATCAATAATTCTCATGAACATTTAACACCGAGAGACTTTTTAAATAGCAAAGATACATAAATGTTAAATAATGAAGTGGAACAAAAAGTTTAATTATTTATGAAGTTTGTCTGAACAAAATTATCTTTCTAGTTGAGACCAAAACGCCAAACTGAAACTTTTATCATCCAGGTTTTGGTGGAAAGAGAAAAATAATAAAACGTGCAAATGGACATTTTTGAGCTCATTTTAGTTCGTTATGAGATTAATTGATTTATTGCACCCGGCCTTGTTGACTTACAATCCAGAAACCATGTGCTGCATTCTGCGCAGGAGGCTCCACTTGTGCTTTTCGAATATGTAATTTTGCATCTGTTTGAGGGGCGTGGCCACTGGATTTAAAGTGACAGAGACCCTAAAACGTCTCACTCTGAACTGAGCGGACTGAAGTCTCATTACCTGAGAATGGTTTTGTGCTAAAAATGTAACAAACATACTTTGAATAGGCCAAATGTATCTGTCAGTGTTGAGGTTTGGCTCAGCCTGGTTGGTGTGTATTTGGGTTTGGGGTGTGACATGGAGCGCTGCTGCTGCTGCTGACTGGAAGATATGCAGGACTTTAGACTTTAGACCACACACACACACACACACACACGCACACACACACACACACACACACACACACACACACACACACAGTAGGACAGGTGCAGCAGCACACCTGGTAGCTGTGGAGGGCGTGGCGGTGGGTGAAACCTTCCTGCGGCGGCGTTCTGACCGCGTCCTGCTGGGATCTGATGGGGAACAGAGAAATGTCTGCTGGTCGCAGGTTTGTGCTGCATTTTGTGTGATTGCTGCGCTGCAGGCTGCAGCGGCGTGCTAACCTTTGGACCGGTTTGTTTGCATCGGCTCTGATGGGTTGCGTTCTGATGTGATTCCAAACTCACCGTCCGCATTCAGACCTAAACTAACGGGGCTGTTTAATATTTGATCGGTTCTTCTGGCTGCGTCTCGTCTTGTTCTCATTTCCTCCTGGTTCCACACTGAGCTGTTTGCTAATCTGCTGCTGTGATCAGCTTTTTCTTTGGACGTTTGCTGTTTGTTTTCTCTCCAGTCATAGAAATGTTTGTTTGTACAGAGAATATTCTTGCTATAGGACATAATTTAGGACAAACTGGTTGATATCAGCTAATTTTGGAGCAGTGAGTAACAGATGCTTTGGTGTTTGAGGCTCTGCAGCATAAAGTGTCGTATAAAAACCTTTGTTATTGATCCTTCATCACCTCCACATGCATTATGCTGCTGTCTGACGTTTACAGTTTCCTTCTGCGCATGCGGATCACTCTGGGGTCGTAAACCGTTCACACAGAAATCATTGATATGAGCGACCACGAAAAAAGAAAATCAAATTTCAGCAAAAACGAAATCATCTTTCTGGAATCTTTAAAAGTTTTATTTTGGTGTTTTTCTTCTGGAGAACCAAACTGTGTTCAGACAAGCATCCTGGTTTGCTAAACCACTTTTGCTAGCTATGCTAACAGCCACAGGAAAACTTAGATTCACTCTTGTTGTTTCTACAGGATTCATGAGGGAAGGTCCAACTAACATAGTTAGCTGATTATCATCAGCATAGACGCTTCTATCAAACTGTTTTAGCGGTTTGCTAATCTGGACGTCGGCGGTATGAGTTAGCAAACTGCTAAAATGACTGTTGATCAACCTGTGGAGACCTGAGGTCATTTAAAGTTCATCCAGGATTGGAGGCAGATTCACCCCCAAAATCTGTTAGCATTAGCGTTAGCATTAGCATGCCTTGTGATAATGCTCATGAAATTATTGTTTAAAAAAACAGAGAATTGGGATTATCTGTAAACTTTCCTCCTTCAGGGGTCATAAAGATGTGTGTGTGTTTATCTGCCACCATCATAAAGGGGTGTGTGTGTGTGTGTGTGTGTGTGTGTGAGTTCACCAGGTGTTAGCTGCTTTTATAGTTAGCTTTGCACGTTCATTCATCTCCTCCATCCTCGCTGTCAGAGAAACAAAAGGAGTGTGTGGTGACATCGTCTCCAAACACACCTTGCAGACTCTGCCTCACCTGCTTGCCGTCCATCCGTCCGCTCTGATTGGTTCCTTTCCTGATTGGTGCGTTTCCTAATTAGGACAAAATGCAGTAGAGACTCTGACATCCAAACACAGAAAGCTGCGCTGGGAGCTTCCTGTCAGAGCCGTAAGTCTGATTTCCTCTGGTTTTCTGTCTGACTTTAACTATCAAACCATCACAGATTTCAGATCATTTGTAAACATCTTTTCTGAAATATTGTGAGACATTAAGGCGGTTAATCGTCATTCCAACTTGTTGGACTCGATCCTCTAAAGGCTTGCAGGGGGATTGTTTGGAGCTCTGGGCCTGTAAGCAGCTAAAATATGTCATTTTCATTCACGAAAATAATTCATTTGGGAATCTGTGCTTCTTCTTCGAAGAGAAATGTGAGATAAATCAGTGCCACAGCTCAAGATTACTATAGTTGAATAAAAATAACAAAATAAAAAACTGAAATTGAGAAAATGTTTTCCTTAACTGGTAATTAATGGTGTAAAAAACTTTAATTAGCTGGAACTATCACTTTTTGTTGGATATAAATTTTTTGTAAGTAGATTTTGATCTAAAAGTTGTAGTTTTGCCCTGTGGTCACTGGACCGCATAAAATCAGTCCACGGACCACAAATGGCCCCTGCACCCCACTTTGAACACCCTTGATCTTATTTTATGTAACCTCTGACCTTTGACCACTTAAATCAAACATTTTTTTGAAACTTTTTTATGGCAAATATTCTTTTCTTTGGGTCATTTAGTTTATTTTATTTTTATTTTATTCTGTTTTATTTTTGTTTTTTTTAATTGTACAAAATAACATCAAAAATAAAATGTTTATTGATACATTTAAAATAAAAACCAAAGATCCAAAGCAAACCTGCAGCACCTCTAAGGGTTAAAACTAATAAATAAATGAAAGTTTTGAAGTGGCTCAGTCAAAGTCTGGACTGGACTCCAACTGAGATGCCGTGGAAAGACTTTAAATAGGCTGTTTATGCTGATAATCCGTCCTTTGTGACTAAATTAAAACCGAGCGGCTCCAGATGAACCAGTTCCTGAGTTCAGAGGGTGAAAACTTCGACACTTTTTACTGCCCATACGTTTAAAAGAAGCATTTGAAAACTCTTTTAATTAACACGATTAATAAAATGTATGTAAAACATTAAAGTGGGATGAAAATTAAAAAATAAAGAGACTAAACATGTTATTCTATTAAACTAAAAGTTTGTCTTAATTTCTTTATTAAACATTTATTTAATTAGGTAAACTGATTGAGAATTGATTCTCATTTTCAACAACAATCTGTTTAAAAGTTGTTTGTGATACGAAAAAACCCATAATTATTTATAAAATTGTATTAATTTTACTGTTCAGTAAATTCAAGGTAGATTATTTTTGAAACATTCATATTTTACTCAGTCACCATTAAATACATTTATTTGTTCTTTAAGAGTTAAAAAGAAAAGGTTTATAATATTACTGACCACTTTTAAATGGGTTTTGTTAGCTAGCTGCTAGCATTAGCGCTGTTAGCTCCTTCGGCTAGCAGACTGATAAACAGTTTACAGTTTTAGAAATCTGAACAAATTTAACAGTAAATTAAACTAAACACATGTAAATTCAAGAAAAGAGAGAAAATTAAAGCAGGAACTCCAATAATTTAATTTAAAAAAAGTTAAATGAGAATAAAGCAGAAATGAGCCACACAGTGAAACTGTGTTTTATTTTCCAGGTTCAGTTTCCATGAAGTTGTTTACAGTGAATGTTGGACTGACGTTCATCCGCCTTGCAGCTGTTTTACCTTCAGCTGCGTCTCTCATCTGTCCTGGAGTAAAGTTACACCTGAAGAGTCGCATTTTACCCAAAGCCAACAGACAAAAGGGAAACGTGAGACTCCAGAAATGAGAAACCTGCTGGTTTGTAGTTTTTACTGCAGCTAATCGCTGATAAACCGTTTCAGGACAACTTGATGGATATTATTCTAAATATGGCTGGAAGTTTTGTTTTTCTCAATATGTTGAAGTCGGAGTTTTTACAGACATTCTTATGTTTTGTTAGTAGTTTTCAAAAGTACAAGAGGGGTGAGAGTCGGCTGAGTTTTGGAGAAGAAATGTAGAAATGTTTTCTGAAATTCACAAAATTAAGCACATCTGTAAATTTAACTGCATGTTATTGAGCTACAGCGTTTAATTTTATGTTCTCTTGGGATTTTGTTTAATTTAAATTTCACAATTTAGCCATTTTTACCACTTCCTGGAACCTTAGATCGGATTAATCAGGATGAATTGGTTCAGTTAATTAGTTTAGAAATTATAAACTGGAGGCCATTTGCTGATGAAACATATAATAATTAAGCCAAAACTGTAAAAAACAAAATACATGTTGCATCAAAGATAAAAATATTTAGTCTATAAACATGTTTTAGTTTCACCTGGTTCAGGTTTACTAAGGGAAAATTGGGCAATAAAATCTTTATTTTCCTATTTAAAAAGTGATTCTAATCGAATTGTTTAATGTTTCTCTGATATTATATAAAAATGCTTAATTTATTCTGCTTAATCTGCAGAATGTTCCAATATTAATTTATCCAATTAATCAAATAATTGTCAGAATAATCGATTACTGAAATAATCATTTATTGCAGTTGTGGTTCGTTTACAAACCCTTTAAATTGTAAACAATTTGTGAAACGTGAAATTTCTTGCCTTTTTGGCCCTTTTGGTGTTCCATATGCAAAAAGCTGGAATGCCAGAGTAGCACATTAGCAACAGAGTGTGAAATACGCCAGACGTCATCGTCGGCTAGCATAGATGTACATATATGCGCCTACATTAGTTTCTCTGAAAACTCAGTGGCGCCTCAATCAAAACAGATTTTGAGTTTTTGAGCAAAACTGCAATATTTTTCATAGTTTTACTAAAAGTGTGGGTGATAAAAAAAGAGAGAAAACTCATTTCTGATACGATATCTGACGGCTGATCTCAATCTGATGCAGCTGAAATGACTTTTCCAACACATAAATGAACGGATTTGTACATTTATTTGCTGACTCTGCACCAGAACAGCACAGGTTCCCTCCTGCCACCTGGATTTCATCTCTGGGTGATTATCCAGAGATGAAAACTGCATCAGGTGACTGCATCACCATCAGGTGATGCAGTCATTTGAATCAGCTGATCTGAATAGAGGCTCATCTAAAACATGCAGTTCAGGGGTCGGTGAGGACCAGGATGGAGAAACACTGGACCAGAACAAACTCCAGTTAAAGTCCCAGTTAGTGAAATTCAACATGTTTCCATGTGTTAAAGTGGATCAGGAAACGTTTTTTCTGCCGGTTGGTCGTTGTGTCTGGTGGTTTATAGACAGAAAAGGTTTCTTCTGCCGTGTCCTCCTCATGAACCTGCCGGGTTTGGATTTAGTCGAGTGGGTCTGCGTCTCTCTGGACTCGGTAGTTTGGCTTCATTTGGTGTTTGTGTGATTTGGAGTGAATGAAACACGTGTCCGTTTCACTCACCGAGACCTGAAGGTGAACAGGTTCTCCTACTTTCTGCTAGTTTTAACCATCGGTTGGTGAAGTGGAAGCTGAAATTCAAAGCGGAGCCCTGAGAGCCCCGGAGGATAATCGATGAAGCGATGTTGAAGACGACCTCTCGTCTCTCGGTTCGTTCTGCTGAGCGTTCGCTCTTTCATATCCGTCTCTTTGTCTCCTTCCATTCACCTCTGGTGACTCTGCGTCTTTGTGCTCCTTTGTTGCCGGTTGACGTAATCGAGCTGAATGAATGTTTGAGTTTCTCTGCCCAAAACAGAGGAGAGAGAAGTCACTGCGGGGACAAGCCACGTCCATCGCCGGGGCAACCCCTCCATCTGTGTGTGTTCAGCACAGTTTTGGTGACTTCATGGGACCAGAGGAATAAATCGGACCCATCAGGTCCACTGGAGCCATGCTGCTCTGGCAGAATGAGACTTTACATCCATCTGGGACATTTTGACGTTGATCTGCTGGTAAATCCATTCTTGGTTCTTTCTTCAGCCCCAGTCATCATGCCGTCACCACCGTGCTTCGCTGTAGGTTCGGCATTCCTGAGGAATTAATGTCATCAGTACATTTCTTACCTGGTTTCATCTTGTTTTTGCAGAATACAGCCAACATTTAATCCATCTTATTATAGACACATTATGCAAAATTCCTTCTTTGCAACTTTTTGCCTTTTTTTGCTGCTTCTAAAATCAATCAAAACACTTTTAAAAAACCACCTGGTTTTTGGCTATAAATTCATGTTTTTTAGTGTCTGAAAATGAGCAGTTTCTAAAACCTCCTGATTGTTGAATCATATGTGCTGTTACCTAGCAACCCGGCAGAATTCCACCCCGTTACCTAGCAACCCCGGCAGAATTCCACCCCGTTACCTAGCATCCCCGGCAGAATTCCATCCCGTTACCTAGCAACCCCGGCTGAGCTCCAGCACATTCAGTCAGCTGGTTTTCACAATAAATTTGCTGTACAATGGCTGCTGGAAAAGACAAGAGGCTGTTTTTGTTGACTTACTATCCAGAAACAATTTGCCTCATTCTTGTTGGCTGCGCAGGAGGCTCCATTTCTGCTTTTCAAAGATGTATGTCTGTATTATTGCGCATCTGTTTTCAGCCATTTTCATGTGTGAGTGTAAACACTGAGTTGGGGTGCTGTGGCCAGTAGCAGCTTATTTGGATTTAAAGCGACAAAGCCCGAAAACAGGACAAAATACAGAGAACTGAAATCTCATCATCTGGAGTTACTTTGACTTGTTCTCATCCGTTCGAGGAAACATAATTGGCCACCTGCAACATTAACGCAACGTTTTGAATGAATATGTGAACGCTAAGTTTGCTCCAAAAGCAGGAAGTGAACTACAGCGCAGAGCATTCTGGGTAAGGGCAACCAAAACATGTGCTAGCTTAGCACTAACAGGAGAAATGAGAAATCCTCCAACCTCTAAAATCTGACGCCTCCATTTTGTTTCCATCTGGTGAAGAAGGAAGTTGCTCTCAGTGTCTTCAGAGGTTTTTGTGTCGTTACACTCAGTGGTTCTCGGTGCAGCGCCCCCACAGGCCAGGAGGGGAACAGCAGCTCAGAGGGTTTGGCTGGTTTGACTCAGAGCAGAGAGAAAGAACTACAGCAGCTGAAAATGTAACAAATGTTTTGATTTTGGCCCTGAACCGAGTTTACCGGACCATCAGGTGTGAAAACATTCTCAATCTAAGGGTGTGAATACTTATGCAACCAGGTTGTGGCAACTTTTTACTTATTTTTCTACCTTTTACCTCTGTGGAGCCTCAACATCAAACCTGTTGTAATGTTTTTAACTCAAACACTAAACTCTCATTGTAGCCTTAAAATCCTGACATTTTAACAGGATGTGTAGACTTTTATAGCCGGCTGGTTTTAGCCGTTGAACTGGAGTGAAAGGCTTTAAAGGGAGCAGCGCGTTTGTGTGCAATGAGACGGAAAGTTTAATGCGACACTCGGCCCTCCTGTTCTGCTGATTTCAAGGTGTTTGTGGCTGCCGAACATTCCTGCGACCAGCTCGACTGGTTTCACTGGAACGGCCTTTTATCTGAGCACCTGTCTGTGTGCTGCTGTGTTGGGACTGGGATGTCCGCCGGCTGAGCGCTGCAGCGGTGGAATGTCCTCTGTGAACAACATAAGCGCGGGTGTGTGTGTGTGTATGTGTGCGTTTGTTTGTAATACCTTGTGGGGACGATGTTCCTGACACTACGTTGAGGGGACCAATTGCTCCTTGTGGGGACCGAAGCCTGGTCAGGGGTCATAGTTAGGGCTAAGGTGTGAATTGAGTTTTGGTTGGGGTTAGGGTTAGGCATGTGATGGTTAGGGTTAGGAAAAGGGTAAAGGTCAGGTTTAGGCTGTAGAAATGAATGGAATTCAGTGGAAAGTCCCCACAAAGATAGCCATGCAATTGTGTGTGCGTGTGTGTGTTTTCGGTGCTAATTGTTGTGTTTTAGAAAGGAGTGTGTGTTCATGTGACTGTTCTGGGTGGAGAAGAGAAACTTTTCTGACTTCATTAATGATGCAGGTGTTTCTATTGATGAATTTAAAATTAAAACTTCATCAGGAAGCTGATTTCTGGGGTTTGTCTGAAAGCATCTCTCAGGTTTTTATTCAGTTTATTCCCAGCTCAGTTTGGATCAGTCAGGATTTTAACTGGTTTCACTGAATGACATGAACTTTCACTCTGGTGATGATAACAGCCTCCTTGGTTCTTGCCTTTGTTGATCTTATATTAATGTTCTTATCTTTGGTTTAGAATCAGCTGCAGACTGATTTACGTCACATTGCTCTGTTATCATTAAATGTGTCTTTGCTGACTGTAATTTGGCTGCACTGCACATAAATCTGTGGTAAAATGAAAGGTCACCCTGTTTCAGACGGCGCATGCTGCTGTTATTGACATTCATAGAGGCCCATGTTTTGAAACGTTACTCCTTGTAAAATATGTTTTTAATTATCAGCTTCCCGCTCTACGCTGATGATGTTCATATTATGTCACAGTTGAGTCATAGTTGCTCCTCAAAGGTCGTTACTGATGTCTGTTTTCCTCCAACTTGTATAAACACAAAACTATTAAAACTCAGTTTTTCTTGGATCGCATAATTAAATTACTAATGACAATGCGGAATCTGTTGTGTGTTTGTTCACTTTTATACAACACGTAAATACTAATATATGTCTTACGCTTTAGCCAAATTATTAATGTAAGATAATAAATTAATTCTACGCTGATGATACTCTGATTTGTTTCAATTTTCAATCATGATTACGTCTCTAAAGGCATTTCTACTGTGCTTTTATTTTGAAGTTGCGTTGTTACACACTAATATGATCCAGTCCAGATAAACTACCAACGTAAATAAGGACAAATACAACGTATTTCTGTCTTTTTTTGTAAAATAAACCATGAACACCAGTTTACCTAGAATCCTTTTTTTCCGGAAGAATTCAAAGCTGCACAGCAGAGAATATTAAGCAACAATAAGCCAGCGGTTAGACCAGAAACAGTATCTATGAGTTAAAGACGGTTATTTTCACACAGCAGCGCTCCGTTTATGGCAGTGAAAATGGCCGCCGTCGTCAATGGATACATTTTTAACGTTGAGCAAAAAGAAGCTTTTGTGGCGCATCGACTGCAACTTGAAGATTAGTGTTTTAGAGTTTATCTGGAAAATTAATTTAGGGAAAGCTGTAAGTGTTTAAAATGAGCAAAAGCGCTAAGCTAAGCTAACGTATTAGCGGATTAGCAGATGTTTGCTAACCACTGGCATCTCTTTTAGAGAAGCTTGTTTGGATGCAGTGTAACGATGTGGAAGTTGGATAAAATGTGATGTGGCTGCAGAAAACTATCAAACATGAATCCGATTTATTTTCACGTATAAAATCTGATTTTTTTGTTGTTGTTTTTGGAGGTGAAAAGATTTGAATCGGATATGTTTTGCTTCAACAATCGTAGAGAGAAAACAGTTTATTAAAACCCTGTTGAGTTTCTCACCAACTTGGTAAAACTGAGTCGTTTTCTTTGTCTGAGTCACAAAAGGAGCAAAGAGTTAAATCGGCTTCCAGGTCATTCTGAACATTGAACCCTGACCTCTTTTCCCTGCCGTCAACACCACAGCTGACCTTTGACCTCCACAGGTCGTCGTGAAGAACAGCGTTGAACCTGCTGAACCAGAAAGAAACGGGCGTTCACTCTGGTGGTTAATGTGGTTGTAGATTAGCCAAATTCACTGGAGGACAGAAATCAGAGCATTTAAACTTTAAACTGTCTGACCTGCATGGAGTCGGGACAGAAAAGAAAAAAACGACTCAGGAATCCAGTTATTCAGCTTCTGGGTTTAAAAATATACTCAGAGTTTCAAACTTTCAGTAACTTTAAATCATGTTGGGTCATAATGTTTTGGTTTTAACAGCAAAAAGCAAATTTTTATCTGTTTTGTTGGGGAATTTCAAAAGTTTTTTATTTATTTCATAAAGGAGATAATGTATATTAACCAACATGGATAAATCGCATAAATATACCTAATACAGCCAGGTTAGTTTAAACTATTTAAATTAACATATAACTCATGATCTATGATAGATTTCAATGTGTAGCTAAAAGTGATGCAGCTTACATTAACCACTGAGAATAAAAATAAATCACATCTGTAAGTAAACAAAGTGTTGCATTAAAATTTATTCAAGAAAAGAGTAAAATGTTGATCCCACTGCTGAAACCATTTCCTGAAACAGTTCAGTGATGTCATAGTTTTTATTTTGGTCTGTTTCATAGATTTGGTGACCGAACAGAAAATGATCCGAAATGGTGTTTTACAGTCTGTCCTGCTACCTGCTGCTGTAGTTATGTCTGATTGTAAATATAATCTTTTAGCTAAAACATGAAGGACTTTATATAAAAGTATAACGTCTGAGTAAATGATCATGTTTTCATATCTCAAAACGTCAGTAGAAGTTGGATGGGAGCTGGGAACTAAAAATACCGACTAAGAATGAGAGTAAAACTTTTCTTCCTCTTGTTTTGGGAACAATTTTATTACATTTTCAGCTGCTGTGGTTCATGTTCTCACTGCACTGAGTCAGAATATGATTTGGGCAGCCTGTTCCCCTCCTGGCCTGTGGGGGCGCTGCACTGAGAGCAACTTCCTCCATCACCAAATATATACAAAAATGAAGGCGTCAGATTTTAGGGGCAGGAGGATTTCTCAAGCCATTTCTCCTACTAGCGCTACGCTAACAGAACGCAGGGCATTCTGGTTGTATTTACCCAGAATGCCCTGCTCTGTAGTCCACTTCCTGCTTTTGGAGTGGTTTCCGGTCCAATTGGCGTTCAGATATGCATCCGAACTGAACCAGGGTTCACTTAAACTGAACTGAGACCAGTTTGTAGGTGAACTGGACCGGAGTTGGATTAAATCAGACTAAACAGGCCTGGTGTGAATTCGCTCTAAGGCTAAAGAGCTTCCTTGCTAATCTGGTCCACAGATGCAGTTAATCTGTGGGATTGAACCCGCAGCGTAACGCCACGTTCTCATCGTCCTGAGTAAAGTTCCCGTTTCTGGTTTTTCCTCTGCAGGGAGTTCGATCCCGGATACATCGAGGAGTTCACGTCACCGAACTCCGGGGCCGCTCTTCGTCTTCCCTCACCTCCTCCTGACCTCTGTTTCCAATCCCCATCACCGCCGCCGTCACAGGAAACCCCATCGTCCAATCACAGCCGGCGATGTTCAGCGGTCCAACTACGCATCAGGAACCGGTAGGACTCTGAACCAGCAGGCGCTGCCATGTTGAGGCGTTGGATGGTTATTTTCCCAGCATAGACAGGAATGAAACATGATGGTTGCTGACGGGGATTTCCTTACTGGGATTCTTTGACTCCCAGTGTTGATAAATCCGTTTCTTTCTCTGTCAGAGACCCAGAAGGTTCAAACAGGAAGTGGGTCTTCACCTTCGTTGTGGTGTTTTCCTGCCAGCTCTTCCTTTTCCTGTGATATTTAACGTCCTGCTGTCTGTTTGCACTTGAAACGTCGAACAGGAAAACGGATCGTTTCCTGTAGGAATCACTTTCAGGACTGCAGGGACAAACTGCAGCTAAAACCACAGATTTATTCTGGTTTTACCTTTTTGTGGCTCTTAAATATGTTCGATATGTCAGAGAGAACCTGAAGCTGTTTTTTTAAAGGATGATTGTAACAAAACAAAACCAGCCTGGCCCTGTGAATCGGTGAGTTTACCCCAAAGCTACAAACTGTTTGCCCCACACAGACCAGATGAATCGTGATTCAGCCATAAGTGAGAGTTTAAGGTCAAACCCAAAGTATCTTTGTTGGATTTAAGTCTCTAGTTAAATCCACTAGATTCCCTTTTTTCTCTGCCATCCATTAGCGTTAGCCTTGAATATGGTACTTTCAGCCTTGAAAAGGCTAGCAATAGCCTTTCTAAGGCTAGCCTAGTCTTTCTAGGCTAGCAATAGCCTTAGAAAGGCTAGCAGTAGCCTTTCTATTGCTAGCCTAGAAAGACTATTGCCTGGTGAAGTCTTCCTGACTTCACCAGGATCAGCCTTAGAAAGGCTAGCTAGCTAGCTTGTTGTGCTTGGGGGCGCCCAAGCACAACAAACTTAGCTATTGCTAGCCTTTCTAAGGCTGATTTCTAAGGCTAATAGCACAGGGAAGCTAGCATTAGGCTTGAATATCCTAGCATTCATTTTGGTTGGACTATCGTTAGCCTTAGATAGCTTAGCATCCAAACATGCTAAGGTTGGTCCCCCACTGGTTTGCTTGTTTGCTCTGCTGTCCATTAGCATGGGTAAGCTAGTGGTGGATCTAGATATGCTAGCTCTAGTCAAAATGCTTGGCATCCAGCGTCTGTTAGCGACGTGTTGACGTGTCCAGGCCTGGATGTGGAATAGTCTTACTTTTGGCACTAAAGTAACGCCATGACAAAATTAAAACTACTGTGGCCACTTCATCTGTTTGTGTAGCTTCTCTCCTCCAATAATCTGTTGGGGTAAAACCTTTACAGCATGATGCTAGGCTAACGTGAAGACAAAACTCCCACTGATTATTTTTAGGCCTCAATGTTCTTCGTCTCTGTTGTACCAGACTGACATTGGGTGAAAAATCACCTGGAGTCCAGAGAAAAACTCTGTAATCCCTTCAGAAACTTCAGGAATCGACTGATTGGGTCTGGAAGGAAACCCTTGGCGACCCGGCGCCGCCTGGTCACTCTGAACCCACAAACAGTCTATAAATACTGAACGCTTCAGTCCGGCTTGTTGCAGCCTAATATGGAGCTCCTCCTCTGAGTGCAGTGCCCGCCTCCGCCTCCGCGGGGCGCTGCTTCCTGATGTCCAGGTTTGAAGCTGGATAACCCCAAACGGCCGTTCCCCTGCTGTTCCCCCCGGACCCCTGCTGTTATCAGATACCGCTCAGTCCAGGAGCGCCGGCCTCTGATTGGCTGGGTGAAACAGGAAGTGGGCCATCAGAGCCCCAAGAGGCTGGGTGTTAATCTGGACAGGACAGATAGACGGATGCATAAACACAGGCTCCCTGTTTTATCCCTGTTTTCCTTTCGTTTCCTTCCCTTCCTCCTGCATCGCTCCTCATCCTCCTCTTCTTCTCCTTCAGCCGCTCCTCCTGCATGCCTCTTTGGCTGAATCACCACATTCCTCCACAGCAGCATCACCTCATGGCTGCATGAAGCACAAACACTCCCTCACACACACACACACACACACACACACACACACACACACACACACACACACACACACACACACACACACACACACACACACACACACACACACACACACACACACGTCTTCCTGACTTCACCAGGATTTTGCATCGACTTCCATTAATTTTTTATTCGTTTATAAACCCTAAAATCAGAGCCGGCCCAAAGAACATGAGAGTTAAGCAGCTGCTTAGGGCCTCCACACCACCAGGGGGCGCCCAAGCACAAGAAAACTATTTGGACTACGCTAAGAAAATAAAAATAAACAAATAATATTACGAGAATAAACTTGTATGAGAATTAAGTTGAAATAATTCAGGAATAGTAGAATTATTACTAGAATAAAATAATAAAAATACAAGAATAAAGTCAATATTAAGACTTGTATTGAATTGTATTTCTGACTTCATTCTTAAAATTCGATCACTTTATTCCAAATTTTATTTTAAATCTCAGTAATTCCATTTTTTTAAATATTGAAATTAAAAAAATTATCGTATTTTTGTGAAAAAGTTATTCATAAATGATCATGAATATAAACTATAACATTTATCTTTATATTTAAAGCACAAACAGGAAATGACGTCATTGTAAAATCTGTTGGATGTTCGTGGTTTTATTTTATTCACTGGAAAAATCAGATAAAAGCAGAAACCTGGTTAATAAACGATAAATCATTGTTTTTGTTCCGTTAACTTTAAGTATTTTAAGGTTTGCTTTTCCGTCTCAGTTTAATCTATTCCAGAACCGGTTCTGGACCGGTTCTGGACCGGTTCTTCTTCTCCTCCTCCTCTATAATTACGTTCCTCCTTTCAGACGCTAATAAATTCCTTCATAATTTGACTGTAATGATTTTTCTTCTGAATTTGTTTTATTTTTATTTGTGCGGACTGGACCGACCGGACCGGGTCGGTTTTAACCAGAACTGCACTTTTCTGAGTCTCGGTTCCCTCTCAGACCGGAGGGCAGATTATTATGGGCTGCTGCCGTTTCCCACGGCAACAGATAAGCGGATCAGATGACACACCCTGCAGTCGTCCAGTTTGTGGTTTCCAACAGAAAAGTGAAATATTTACAGCTGGTTCTTTGAGTGACTCGGTTCTGACCCAAACAGGAAGACGGTTCTGTCGGCCTTATTTATTACAGAAATGGTTAATTATTTTAGAGGAATGTGTGTTAAAATCCTCAGGATGAATCATTTTGACTCTTTTCCTCTTACAGTTTAAAGTTTTTCCCAGAATGCATCTGGATCAGTCTAATCAATAATCTGATATTGGGAATTTAACTGGATTATTTCACAGATAAAGTCATTTAAAAAGGACATTTAGAAGAATTTTTAAAAAAAAAACTGATTATCAATGAGAGAAGCTGTAAAGGACCATTACTGAAATGATTAATCGGATCAATCGGATTAATCGTGATTAATTGATTATAGAAATAATCATCAATTAATTAATCGATTAATCATTAACTAGAGTATACAGACTTTAAAAAAAAACAGTTTGCTGAAAGAATAACGCACTCGGAGACGTAACTAAACCAAATCTGTACAAAAATATTTACATTTTAATTTAAGAATCAATAAAAATAATTTTAAAAATATATAAATCTGTTAAACTCGAAACTTCTCCAGTGTCAGTTTTAGCTTTACATGTGTTTAAAAATACAACAGAAACTCCTGAAGACCAACTTTTGTTTTCCAATTATTGATCAGTTAATGCAGAGGTTCCCAAACTGTGGGGCGTGCCATTGCAGGGGGGTCGTGGGAAGCCGTCTGGATGAAAAAAAAAAAAACCTGAACGCTGTATGCGCTGGGTTTTTACCTTAGAACGGCCAACTCTCTGTTATTCATGTCAATTTGAGACAGTAGAGGCTTCTGCACTTCCCATATCTATGTCCTCTGTCACTTTTATCAGCAGTTAAAATGGTTTAATCCGTTGTTAACATGTGGTAACCTGTTTTTCCGAGCCGCCTTTAAACGCAACATGAAGGCTACGACGTGTCCAGGCCTGGATGTGGAATAATCTTATGTTTGCAAAGAACCTTTCACCGTTTTTCCCCCAAACTAACCGACTGAGTTGAGTGAAGCTGTTGGATGAAGGTAATGTTAGCTAAAAGATGACTAGCTAATGTTAGCTAAAAGATGACTAGCTAATGTTAGCTAAAAGATGACTAGCTAATGTTAGCTAAAAGATGACTAGCTAATGTTAGCTAAAAGATGACTAGCTAATGTTAGCTAAAAGATGACTAGCTAATGTTAGCTAAAAGATGACTAGCTAATGTTAGCTAAAAGATGACTAGCTAATGTTAGCTAAAAGATGACTAGCTAATGTTAGCTAAAAGATGACTAGCTAATGTTAGCTAAAAGATGACTAGCTAATACCAATACAGCACCTTAAGCTTAACAGGTAGCCTGTAGGCTACTGGTGTTAAAATTATTACATTCGTTTTGCTCCCAAAAAAGTCGATTCCCCTCCACCCCCCAGGCAGTGGCGCAAAAAGTGGGCATGCAGCGCATAGGGGCGCAGCACCAGAGGGGCGCCGAAACCCCGTCTGGAGGGGCGGCGCTCCGATGACGTTTTCCCAAACACTTCAGCGCCTTACCCTCGCGCACTTAATGAGGTAAATGTCTAAAAAGGTCTTCAATGGCAAAAGTAAAAATCTGCAGAATATGACCATATTTTAATCGAATTTATCGATTTATTGGCCAAATAATTGATAATCGATAATCAGTAGTTGTAGCATAGAGCTAAATATTTAGTTTTCTGATAGTTTAGTTTGTTCGGGAAATAAATATTTACCTTAATAAATTAGTTTATAATTAATATTGCCATTAATATTTCATCTTAAATCTAAATTTTTAGTTTGAAAATGAAATATTTATTTTTTTAAACTAAATATTCATCGTAAACACGAGATATTTAGATTCATAGCTAATTGTTAAATTTTACAGCTAAATATTTAGTGTCTAAATATTTAGTGTCTAAATGTTTAGCTGTAAAGTATCTGACACGTGAAACCAGATTATTTTATGCTAATTGAACCAAATTGTTGCCGTTTCTCTCTCCAGACTCATTTTTCGGTATTTTCTGTGAACTGACGTGTTGGTTGAACTTTAATCGAAGGTCTTTTTGTTTGTCTTTGTTTGTTTAGTCGTCAGTAATAATCAGATCTTTGTTCGTCCTGCATCATGAGGCTCTTCCTCCGGCTGTCCAGCTAAATCCTCCCTCTGTTCTTCTCTTCCTCCTCCTCCTCCTCTTCCTCATCACCTTCCCAGTTTTATCCTTTCTTTTATTCTCTCTCTCTCTCTCTCTCTCTCTCTCTCTCTCTCTCTCTCTCTCTCTCTCTCTCTCTCTCTCTTATCTGCCTCAGCATTTCCTCTGTTTCTCCACCCAAACTATCTGCGCGCCATCATCTCCTCCCCTGTCTCCCATCTGTCCTCCCTGCTGCTGCTGGACGTCTGATGTTTACTTCACGCGTTAATCGCACGGAGGCCTAATGACGTTTGATCGCTCCGTTTGCTTAACAAGCTGCGGGCCGGAGCGGGGCGGTCAGAGTCGCGCCGGACCAGACGGGATCGGACTTTGAGCTGGGAAAGTTTTTCCGACAGCAGTTTCAGATTTTGGCAGCAAAAAGAAGCTTCGTTTTGGAGAAGTCGTTTTCTCGGCGATGGAGCTGCTGGAGGTTTTTTACCGCCGGAAGCTGAGGAAGAAGCAGAAGAAGCCGGAGTTGGGTCGCTCCGACGGCGCGCTGTGCCGGTCGCCGTCGGAGACCAGCGTCAACAAGCTGGCCATCGGCCTCATCTCCAAGGTGCTGCGCTTCACGTCCAGGTAAACGGCCGGAGCCAGGGCCGGACGGAGCCTTTCTGGGGCCCGGAGCGGATGTTCACTGGGGGCCTCCACCCATATCGTAGAAACCGATACGATTAAAACAAAACGACCTAAAACATAAATCTGCATTAAAGCTGCAGCATGAAACTTTAAGGAAAAATATTTTTTTTGCATATTTGTTGAAACTGTCACAGTTTAAAAATCGAGTTATCTAGAAACAACCAATCAGAGCCAGGATTGGTTGTTTCTCTGCTACGCTGCAGCTAGCATAGCCCGTCATTAATGCTAACGCTATTAGTACTGCAGATGAACAGTTTCTCTGTAACAGTGAGTGATTTCTTACTATTAGCACATTGAGCATCGAGTACAGGAGGTTGATTGACAGCAGTAAGCCCCGCCTCCTGTCACAATTCAATTCAAAATTACTTTATTTGGTAAATTAAATGTTAAATCATATCATCCAAGTTTCTTAAGAGTCGTTCTGAATGGTGATGCTGTGGGAAAGAAGGATGTCCAAATCAAACTGCAGTGTTGACTCGTGGGCTGAATATAAAAGCATGCCACACTTTTCAGATTTTATGGGAAAAAAAAAGAAAAAAAAACGTAGAAAAAAGATGATAATTATGTTTTAGTTAAAATCCCAATAAAAAATGTTAAAATTTGTGACTGTAGTGTTCAAAATGTGAAAAAGGTGAAACGGTGTGAATACTTTAGCAGAACGGACTTTATAATTATTTTGTTACCAACAGAAAGTTGTTGTTTTGTGGTAGTTTCAGGCGGTGAGCAGATGAAGCGTTTTGAGGTTCTCCAGTCACGTCCTGTCGCTCCCCAGGTGGCTCACAGACATGCTAGCTTTCATGTCCTCCGTGTCCAGCGCGCAGATAAAACCGCTTCCTGTTTATCTCTGGATAAATGACCGAGCCGCAGGACAGGAGGAATGTGACGATGGTCAGGCTGAGATTAGCACCGCCGCTCTGAGAACCGCGCTAAAACACAGGCTGTTAGCTAAACGTGGCTGCACCGCTAAGATTAGCATACATGAGAAGATCTGAGTGAAGAAGTTAGACAGTCAAATACTAATAGTGATAATTTGGGTTAATTAGCCTGTGAGGAGAAAATGGGAGTTTATTATTTAGTCAGATTTTACCATAAATGCCGTTTCAAACTAAATGCTAATTAGCAAGCTAAAGACTTAGTTCTTAGATTGCTAACTATTTAGCTGCATGCTAAATATTTATATAGCAAGGTAAATGTTTTGTTTAAATAAAGCTAAATATTTAACTAAATATTTAGCCGGCTAACTATTTAGTTTAGACCTAATACATAAAGAGCAAGCTAAATATTAATTAGCATAATAAATATTTAGTTTCAAACTGTTTTGTTAGCAAGATAAATATTTAATTTGAAGCTAAATATTCAGTGTTACGTTAAATATTAAGTTAGAAAGCTTAAATTTTTTAGCTGGCTAACTTCATTTACCTAAATATTTAGCTAAATTAAATATTTAGCTAGCTCACAGCTAAATATTTAATTTGGAGTCAAATGTTTAGATCGTAATCTGAATATTTAGCTTAAAGCTAAATACTTAGTTAGCAAGTTAAATATTTAGCTTGCTAATGAATATTTAGTTCCAAACTGACAATTATAACTGAATAATGTGGTGAAAATGTTATTTTGATGAATTAAACCTCTTAGTTTGACTAAACAACCCAAATTATTCTTGACTCGTTCCAAACTGGATCCGGTTTGTTTTGGTTTTATGATGTTGAATTTTCCTGTTTACATTTTTTAACCAGTTTTCTTCTTGTAAATCTGCTTTTGGCCTCAGATCTTATCAGAGATGCTTTAGCTCACAAACATAGGTTACTTTAGAACAGATCATCTTCGTTTTCTGTGTTTTACATTTAACTGAAACATTAATTCTCCTCCTGCTCTGATAACAACCTCCTTTCAGCGGCTGAGCTCCCTGCAGCGCTTTAAAACATCTGGTTGTGTGAACGTGGATCTGCTCAGGGTGCAAACAGACAGACATTTCAGGAACAGAAAGCGTGACTCGGGTCGTCAGCGTTGGACTCTACGCCGGCTGGAACAACGGCTGCTTTGTAACCGTAGCGCTGGAGCGCCGCCACCGTGATGTCACTGCAGCCTGCAGTTAATCAGACATGGTGTCCGGCCGGCGCTGCGCAGGTTTCTGCTCTGATTGGATGTGTTCACATGCAGGCCTCGGGGCGCCGCCCTCCTTCAATTGAACACTGCAGCCTGACTCACGCATCGTCACAGGATCTGTCAAAGATTTCCTAACAAGGGTGGAAAAACAGACGGGGAAACATTTCAGCGCTTCCTGAAAGATGCTGATTCAGCAGCTGCTGAGTAACGGATTGTTAACTAAATGGTTTTATTATTCCTGGTTTTCTGTGTGCTAGCTCCAGCAACAGTACGAAAATAAATCTTAGCTGGTGTTAAAATCCGTTTATATGGAGGACTAACACTGCCAAAACCCTATACTGACATGTGAATAACAGAATTATTAAAGCAAAATGTATAAAAAAAATTTCAATTAAAATAACTAAGGCAGAAAACTTTAATTAAATACCACAGCAGAAGATAATGAACTGGATCCATATATTATGAAAATATATTCCCAGTGTGGAAATAAATCATTGTTCTGTATGGAGGAGTAACGCTGCCAAAACCTGGAGAAGAGGAAGTGACAAAACAATATATATTTATAACCAAATTACTCTATTAGTAAACTAAAATGTACCAAACATTTTAAATGTTCAATCAATGAAAAAATTTAGAAGGAAAACTTAAAATAAGAATGGATTTTTCCATCTTATTTTTAATTTTGGCAGATTTTTTAGTTTTTCATTCGTTTCCAGAACATTTTAAAAATTTTAATAAATTCTTCAATCATGTTGAGGAAAATACATTTCTGGCTTTGTGGAGAAGAAAACCTTTGACATTTATTTTCTCTTTCACAGGATGCCTCATCTATCTAATACACAGATTTTGTTTTATTTTCATGATACATTTTGGGGTTAATGTGACTCCGTATAACCCAGTGCTAACTGTTAGCCTCACACTTCGCCTCCTCAGACGCAGTGAGCCGGCGTCTCGCCCTCATTCCTGGCACTCGACCAAACTCAGCGACAATCAACCGGACCTGGAGCAGATGGAGTTGATGGGCCCCGTCTGGGGCCACAGTTACCCCACCAGGTCAGAAATGCCCCATTATTTACCCCACAGAAACCACAGTTACCCCACCAGGTCAGAAACGCCCCATCACTTACCCCACAGCTACCCCACCAGGTCAGAAACGCCCCATTATTTACCCCACAGAAACCACAGTTACCCCACCAGGTCAGAAACGCCCCATTATTTACCCCTCAGTTACCCCACCAGGTCAGAAACGACCCATTATTTACCCCACAGAAACCACAGTTACCCCACCAGGTCAGAAACGCCCCATCATTTACCCCACAGTTACCCCACCAGGTCAGAAACGCCCCATTATTTACCCCACAGAAACCACAGTTACCCCACCAGGTCAGAAACGCCCCATCATTTACCCCACAGTTACCCCACCAGGTCAGAAATTACCCATCATTTACCCCACGGAAACCACAGTTACCCCACCAGGTAACAGCTGTTTTTCATCTACATTTATTAAATGATCAGGATTCTGATCAGTTTAATCAGAGATCATTTGACTTTTTATCCAAAGTGTCACATCATTGTAAAGCAGGGTGTCCAAAGTGTGGCTCTGGGGCCATTTTTGGCCCTTCGGCTGATTTTATGTGGCCCCCCAACTGCAATTCAGAAATTATACAAGTTTAGTTCATAGATGCAGCTGGAGAGTTTTAATTTATTATCAGGGTAAAAAATTATTACTAACATAATTTTCTCACAAAGTTTTCATGTTTTTATAACCAAATTTTAACAAAAAAGTAAAACCGAGACGTTTTCCTGAAAAGCCACATTTGCTGCTTTTATCAGCTTTTATTTTTAATTAAACTTTGCTAAATACAGCAGGTGTTTTTAAATAAAGTGACCCAAATTCTGTTATTACCACTGAAAGTAAATTTATTCAATCCATCTAAAAAAAAAACTGAAATCAAGATGCTTTTATTTTAATGAAGCAAAAACTGTTATTAATGCCATTGTAGGAAAAAAATGATAAAATTTCTGCCAAAACTCTGAAATTTTGAGAAATGGCTGAGTTTCAAAAAAAAAATTTTTTTCCTTTTAAACTCAGAAAATTTCCAATTTTTTCTGTATAATTTCATAGATTAATCACTAAACTTCTGGAGTATTTGGTGGAAATTTACTCTACTTATATATTTTTAATATAAAAATTTTAAGGTTATATTTTTTTAAATAAAGTAAAAAAAAACATTCAGAAATGTACCTTAGGCCTGAATTTACAGATTTAATTTGTGCCCCAGTTTAATGACAGGAGGCCTGTTCCTGCCATGATTTACAGTTAAAATTTAAAAATTAAACATTTGTTCAAAGACATTACGATGTTGGACAAACATAAAGTAAAGCTAACAGTAAAATCTCTGAAGATCCTTTAATAAAAACCAGATTTCATGGCAGCTTTCAGGAAAAATATTAAAAACCGAGTTTCCGTCTCAGAATTTTTAAACTGTATTTTATATTGTAATCAAAATTAAAACTAATAGCTTTTATGAAGATGGTCACTAGGAAATGTTGAACTATTTCTGCTTATAGGATTCAGATTTTAATGTTTTTCCCACAAAGTGACTGATTCATCAATCAAAAATCAATCAAATTTTATTTGTATAGCACATTTCAGCAGCAAAGCATTTCAAAGTGCTTTACATAATTTAAATAAAAACAGCATGTGACAGTGAATAAACAGAAAGACAAAGAATTTTAAAAAAAGATAAAAACATTAAAACCCGCACCCCTTGTTAATTAAACGTTAAACGTCTCAGACCTCAGAGTTTTAGTTAAAACGCCATTTAACAAGGATTTTCACACCTCAGAGTTTTAGTTAAAACACCATTTAACAAGGATTTTCACACCTCAGAGTTGTAGTTAAAACTCCATTTAACAAGGATTTTCACACCTCAGAGTTTTAGTTAAAACACCATTTAACAAGGATTTTCACACCTCAGAGTTTTAGTTAAAACGCCATTTAACAAGGATTTCACACCTCAGAGTTTTAGTTAAAACGCCATTTAACAAGGATTTTCACACCTCAGAGTTTTAGTTAAAACGCCATTTAACAAGGATTTTCACACCTCAGAGTTTAGTTAAAACGCCATTTAACAAGGATTTTCACACCTCAGAGTTTTAGTTAAAACGCCATTTAACAAGGATTTTCACACCTCAGAGCTTTAGTTAAAACGCCATTTAACAAGGATTTTCACACCTCAGAGTTTTAGTTAAAACGCCATTTAACAAGGATTTTCACACCTCAGAGTTTTAGTTAAAACGCCATTTAACAAGGATTTTCACACCTCAGAGTTTTAGTTAAAACACCATTTAACAAGGATTTTCACACCTCAGAGTTGTAGTTAAAATACCATTTAACATCCAACTGTTCTGATTCATGTCAGAACAGTTGGATGAATTAGCTTTGTTTTAAAAAAACAAAAATAAAAAACCTCCTGAAGACGTCTGAGGCTCGATCCTGCTGGTTTCTGATTACGTTTCCTCCCAAAGCGCCTCGTCTTCCTCATTTTGATAAAAGATGAAAGCAGAAACATGGAGGGAAACCAGAAACTTTGGGACTGGAACTCTGTCCTGCTCCCGGAGCCGTAATCACATTGTGTCCGGCCGACGGAGCTGCTGGGTCAAACTGTGACGTCGACACATTTACATTCCTGCTGCTCTTTCAGACGAGCAGCAAACACAGAGATGATTATAGATTATTGATCCACACAAACTGAGAAAACAACACGGTCGATGTGAGGAGAGTTTCAGGTTCCAACAGAGGAAAATTACCTCTAACTAGAGGAATGATAAAAAATAATGAATCATTATAATTATATAATCTGGTTTCATCCATTATAAAACTACTGAGAATATTTTCTGTCACAAAAAACAAACTTAAAATCAATCAAATAAGTCACTCTTTTTTTATTATTGTTACTAAATTTTTTCCAAAATGGGTATTTATTGTATGACAGTATATAAGGGCTGTTATAAAATAAAATAAAATGTGAAGTGAATTTCCAACAAAACTTAAGATATTTAATGATTAATTAAATATTATATTAATTATATTATTATATTAATATTAAATATAATTAATCTCAGAAATTTCCTATAAAAAACATGTTTTTTTGTAGAAAATTTCTGATATTAATTTTAAAATTTCTGAGTTTTTTGGCAGGAATTGACTCCTTTATTTCTTTACAATGGCCTTAAAGCAGATTTATGACGTTTGCTGTGTTAAAATAAAATCATCCAGTTTGCAGTTTGTTATATTTACATATTTATTTCCCATTGGATCCATATTTTAGTTTTTTGTCTCCCTCCGCCTCCCAGTGCCTCCACCACCGACCTGTCGGCCGGGTTTGACCCCAGCGGCGGCTACCTGAGGAAGAGTCCGGACCAGTACAGCTCCAGGGGCAGCATGGAGAGCCTGGACCCGGCCCAGTCCTCCCATCACCACCCAGTGACGCAGCAGCAGCAGCTCCCACTGGGCCACCGCAGCCACACTGGGCCCAACCCGGCCTACTCGTCCTGCCAGCAGCTTTCCTCTGCCAGGTCCAGAAAACAACCAGAACCAAAACAAGATCCAGATTCTGACAGGAAGGAAAAACTTTAAATATAAACATCTAAATGTCAGCAGAGTAACTGGGTAGAAACCAGTTACATTTACCCAGTTCCAGTATGAATTAGCCTATTAGATGATTATGACATATTTGAGCTGATTGTGACGTGAATATTGCAGTAATTATATAAATATAACCAACTAATTACATTTAATACAGTAACTTTTTTAAATTGTACTTGTTGGAGTATTTTAACTTTTTACTTTTACTTCAGTAAAATTTCTTGGGGGTTTTTCCCACTGAATGAAAAACAAGTTTTATCCAAAGATCCACCAGATACACACAAACATATGCGCGCGCGTTTGTTTGTAATACCTTGTGGGGACGATTTTCCTGACACTACGTTGTGGCGACCAATTGCTCCTTGTGGGGACCGAAGCCTGGTTCCCACAAGGGGAAACCCTGTTTTAGGGTCAGGGGTCAGAGTTAGGACTAAGGTGTGAATTGAGTTTTGGTTAGGGATAGGGTTAGGCATGTGATGGTTAGGGTTAGGAAAAGGGTAAAGGGAAGGTTTAGGCTGTAGAAATGAATGGAAGTCAATGGAAAGTCCCCACTAAGATAGCCACGCACGCACACACACACACACACACACACACACACACACACACACACACACACACACACACACCTGATGTTTCTGCTAAAGTTTCAGAAGTTTTCAGAATCTGAGTTTGAATTTTTTATCTTTTGCCTGATTTCATTTTTTGTCATTTTTTCATTAAAATGCCAAAATTTCCGCCTAAATTAAAATTTTTCTCCTTCTGATGATAAATATTAAGTGATTGATCATTTTATCAGGTACTCAGTACCAGTAATTTTACGTTTCGCTTGAGTAAAAATATGTTGAAGTATTTCTACTCTTACTACAGTCTAGTTTTGGTTATTCTGTCCACTTTTGTCCATCAGAGTTTATTTAGTTTGATTTGGTTGTTGGTTGGAGTGGCCAAGTCAAAGTAAAAAGCTGGTTGTTTCCTGTTGCACTAATCGAGAAACTTTAACATTTTTTAGAAAAACATTATCATTATTTCCCAGATTTGATAAAATCAGCTGAAACGTCTGATTCCAGTTTGGTAAAAGTTCGTTTTACTCCAAAAGTGAGAAAAGAAACATTTACTGATTGAAGTTTCTGAAGCACTAAGACGATGATCATTAATCATTAACTGGAAATAAACAGATTTCCACGGCAGCAGACAGAAACACCTGGTTTTCTTGATACTGAGCATCAGTAAATTATTTACCAATAATCTCTTTGTTTTCATCTGCTGCATTAGTGATCGTCTATCTGTCAGGTGGAAACTTTAACTCCAGATTTCAGGTCTTAAAACGATAAATTTGATCCAAACTGATGTTTTCAGTAACTAATCAGTGATCATTGTATTAAGAGTGGTGGAGATATTATAGTTTAATATACAGTCATGATCCCTTTCAGCTCAGTATGTGTCCAGTTTTTATTTTTATTTCTGCGTTGAGCTTCTCACTGATCGTGTTTCTGCGCTGCAGGTCGAACAGCATCGACCTCCTGCTCAGCAAGCGGGACTCGGCCTACTCCTCCTTCTCCACCAGCTCCAGTATTCTCGAGTACCTGGCCTCCACACCCTCCTTCGGCCCGGAGCGCTCCTGCTCCCTGGACGCCGTCCCGCAGAGAGGCGCCGGCAGCGCCAAGATGCTGCAGGCCGACATCCGATACGTCCGCGCCGTCTACGACGCCCAGCAGGGCCTGACTCAGGAGCAGGAGCTGAACTCGTCCAGAACTGGGCCCAGGTCCGGACCAAGAGACCTCCAGGGTACGATGCCTGACCCCAAAGAGGCTCTCTGACCCCACAGAGGTTCTCTGACCCCAAAGAGGCTCTCTGACCCCAATCTGACCCCAAAGAGGCTCTCTGACCCCAATCTGACCCCAAAGAGGCTCTCTGACCCCAATCTGACCCCAAAGAGGCTCTCTGACCCCAATCTGACCCCAAAAGGCCTTCTGACCCCAACCTGACCCCACAGAGGCTCTCTGACCCCAATCTGACCCCAAGAGGTTCTCTGACCCCAATCTGACCCCAAGAGGCTCTCTGACCCCAATCTGACCCCAAGAGGTTCTCTGACCCCAATCTGACCCCAAGAGGCTCTCTGACCCCAATCTGACCCCAAGAGGCTCTCTGACTCCAATCTGATCCCAAGAGGCTCTCTGACCCCACAGAGGTTCTCTGACCCCAAAGAGGCTCTCTGACCCCACAGAGGTTCTCTGACCGCAATCTGACCCCAAAGAGGCTCTCTGACCCCAATCTGACCCCAAGAGGCTCTCTGACTCCAATCCGCTCCCAAGAAGCCTATCTGACCCCACAGAGGTTCTCTGACCCCAATCTGACCCCAAAGAGGCTCTCTGACCCCAATCTGACCACAAAAGGCTTTCTGACCCCAATCTGACCCCAAAGAGGCTCTCTGACCCCAATCTGACCACAAAAGGCTTTCTGACCCCAATCTGACCCCAAGAGGTTCTCTGACCCCAATCTGACCCCACAGAGGCTCTCTGACCCCAATCTGACCCCAAAGAGGCTCTCTGACCCCAAAGAGGCTCTCTGACCCCAATCTGACCCCAAAAGGCCTTCTGACCCCAATCTGACCCCAAGAGGCTCTCTGACCCCAGAAATTTCCTGGAATCAGCCTTCTGCTTTTTCTTGTGCTGGGAATCAGAAGTCAGAGTGTTTGTGTTATTAATTAATTGGCATCAATTCCAATATCTATAAAATCATCGATCGACATCAAGAAAACTGTCAGAAAATGAATTTATCATCTCAAGAAAATGGAAAATTATCTTGTTATTTATAGGAATTTAACTTGGAAACATGCATTCCTCAGTATGTTCTGACACAAGTTAGATGTGTTTACATTGCGAATATGTAATTACGGATATTTAACTCTTATAGCCATGGTGAGGCTTATATGAATTAGACCAGAAGGGGGCAGCATTGCGCTAAGTCAGCCTACAGTCTGCCAGATGTTACCCATAGAAGAAGAAGCGATCGAATGATTCGTATCTGGAAGACGGAAAAGTAACGTTGGAATTTTAAAACCATTCATTTTCAGTCAGAAAGTCGTTTTCTCCCGTTGTTGAACCTTCTGTGTTTACATGGCGTCTTGCTATGAATGCTGGGAGATGCAGTCCTAGAGTCTGCTGGTGAACTTTGTCCCATGTCTCTGCTGATGCTGCAGGCTCAGTGGGCGGGGTCTGTTACCGCGGCGCTAACGGCAGCAGAGGCGGCGTCCCGGCGTCAAACAGGCACAGCGTGGGGCCCATCTGGGGCCAGGCGGCCAGTCGCAGCTCCTACGAGAGCCTGAAGGGGGCGCCCGCTCCGCCGAGGCGCAGCGACAGCTACGCCGCCATCAGGAACCACGAGAGGCCAAACTCCTGGTCCAGTCTGGACCACGCCCGCTCGCTACGGTGAGTATGGTCCGGTGAGCATCGCGTTTTATTCTCAGGCCATGAAATCAGATTTCATCTGTGGTTTTATCTTGCAGGTCTCTGCAGAGCAGCTCCTGGCATCACTCCAGCGGCCCGGTGGCCTCAGGTAACCGACCAGATCGACACTCAGAGAGGTTCTGGTGGTCAGACCGGGTCTGGACTGGTTAACTCTGAGAGGGACAAACTGGAGCATGGTGGCACAGGAAAATGACCATTTCATCTAAATGGAGTCTCTCGTTACAACGGACCTGTTTAACATGTAAACTATGCAGTATATTATTGTTACACAGACACAGATTGGTTTCCCCTGGTGTGTTATAAGCCTGGCGGGCTGCCACACTGCAAAAGTCCCCTTTCAAAAACAAGAACAAAAAGTACACAAATAAGGTACAATTTTCTTAAAATAAGAAAAATTATCTCCCAACATAAAAATAAATTTTATCTTGTCAAGATTTTCTAAAACAAGAAAAAATATCTAACCAAGATAAACCTACAATATCTTAAATTAGTGTATTTTACTTAAAACAAGCCAATTTTACTTATACGAGTAAGATATATTATCTTATTTTAAGAAAATTATCTCAAGTAAAGAAAATGTTACTCGACACTGAATTTCTTGAAATAGCGTAAAATTTTCTTATTTGAAGAAAATGTTCTATGTATTAAGAAAATAAATCTCATATATTCTATTTATATTAGTAAAATTGGCTTGTTTTAAGTACAAATACACTAATTTTAAGATATTGTAGGTTTATCTTGGTCAGATATTTTTTCTTGTTTTAGAAAATCTTGACGAGATAAATTTTCTTGTTCTGTTGGCAGATAATTTTTCTTATTTTAAGAAAATTATACCCTATTTTTGTACTTCTTTTTCTTGTTTTTGAAAGGGGACTTTTTGCAGTGATATACCTAAATCTAATTTATTTTATTGTTGCATAGGATTAAAATATATATTTTGTCACAGCTTTACTCAAGGTTCTTATGCTAAGACAAAAATCCAAAAATTGATCCTGTGAATACTGGAACAAGAGATGTTATTGGCTTGCTGAAATGAAGACATGAGTTCAATTACTTTTAACATATTTATTACGTTTAAGTTTCACATAAGCACAATAAAACATGACTACTGGTCAGAATAAAGTCTGGATGGGCATCTGATTCTGAAACAATCCTGTAAAATGACAGAACAATGAAGATCTGACACATCTGCCGCACTCATAAGATGCCCTAAGAGTCAAGCAAACCAAATTGTCCAAAGCAAAAAAAATCTTGGGATTAGATGTCAACAATAGGAGCTTCCTCCGCAATGAACTTCTTCCAATAAGCCATAGCCTTTTATATGTGGAAGTCTTGCCTCAGTTACGGACGGCGTTCTCAAGACGTCTGTCAGCAGCACAGAGAGGAGTGGCCCCACACACGGATGCTGAAAAGTGTAGTAGCTATGATGTCCTCCTTTCAGAAGATCAGGGAAGGCATGGTTCCAATGGCCAGTAGAAAGTTGGTTTCATGATCACCGCAGAGCTGAAAAGTGGTCTTGTTTGAAGTTGTTGGGTCATCTGCTAATTGGAGCACAGACAGAAAAACAATCACAAAACAAACCACGTTTTAGGGACTAATCAGTGTAATGATGAATCAGTATCATAAATTTCTTACCTTGAGAATGTGAAGGACACCGTCACTTGCAATTCCCAAGTTTCTTGTAGATGGTGCAATACGTGATTGACGATGTGTCTGGCATAGGCTTCACTATGGCAACAGTTTGGTTTACTTGAAAAATAAAACAAGTCTTATTTTAGTTCATGTGCTCCATTACAATATTACATGAATTCAACATGGCAAGAAAGTTATTTTAATTAAATCAAACAAGGACTACTTAAATTCACTAATTAAAATAGTGTTTAAAATATCCTGGTAACAGTGTGGAATATCTAACCTTGTAAACTCATTGCATTTAAGTTTTTTAATTACAGCACATAAACACCCTCAGTTAGTGAAATACTAGGCGGAATTGCCCTTTAACCATTTCCCGAATGAGAAGCCACCTTAGCTGTGTTAAAAACGGAAGCTACTAAGAACTCGTGTCGATATTATTTTTAAGCCACATCTATTGTGGTTAATGACTGTTCAAAGCTCATATTTACAAGAGCGGCTCTTTAACCGCGGATGAAAATTGGCATTTCACGACATGCTAACTAGCTTCAGTTAGCTTATCTTAGAAAGACAGACAACTTTAAACTTACCTCTGAGTACAGCAGCTATAGGGTCTATACACGTAAAAAAGTCCTCCATCTTCATCCATGTCCAACCGAGATTAGAAAATTGGCCAAAAGAAAATCTTATAAAAGTACAGTAGATAAAAGCTTAGTTAGGCTGTTGCAACTGAATCAACCGTTAATCAGGGCAGTTAAATGATCTCTGGCGTTGCCGTTAGTGATGTGCGGATTGATACTGAAATATCGATTCTTTCGATACCAGAACTTAATTCTCTAAAATCTATTTTCAGATCCAAGGATCAATACTTTCAACACTTTAGTAATTTGAGATAATGTAGATTAACAAGAGCAAGTTAGAAAGTAACAAAATTATTGAGATCTTGCCTAAATGAAACGTTGTTAATGGGAACTACTTTTTCTTCCGCTTGGTAAGTATGTAATGTGTAAGGACGTAATGCCCAAGCGCAGCGTGCTGCTGACGCTCACTCACTCAGAAATGGACATGTTGACAGATTATAAAAGTGACACGGATGTATTTCAGCTGTCATTTTATAGTAGTTTTAATAATTAAACAATGATGTACACTGCTAAAAAAAAATAAAGGGAACACTTAAGTGAACACTTAAGTGTTCCCTTTATTTTTTTGAGCAGTCTATTTAGTAGGGTTATTACTTTACTAATTTTCTTTTTTTAGTTTGCAACTCCATTTTCACATGTTTTGTATATTTCTGCTGAGTTAAAATAGCTTATAGTAAACGAGATTGTTGTCTCAATGTACTTCTGAGTTTAAAATGAGTGCATCAGAGTACATTGTGTTCTTTTTATGAAGCCAAGATATGGATTACATTTATTTTTTATTTAATTAAGAAACAAACTAACTGTCTTTGCACAAAGTATGGGATCTGTATTGCCAATACCAGCTTAAATTTTACTCGGTATTGGATCGGAAAGAAAATCTGTTGTATCGAACATTAATACTATCTCACTGCCATTTTGGGCGCTTTCCCATTTGGATTGTATGATGTCATAAAAGGGGTTACAAACATGATGAATAAAATATTGTTCAAACTAATATTAGTAACTTATATTTCAAATTCTTACTTTATAAACCAAAAGTTAAAATATTTATCATGACATTGAGCTAATCAATATTGTTGATTCTAATCTCATTGTGTGGAATACCAGCCATTTCAAATCACACATCAATAGAAATTTCATGACATGTCAATAAGAGGTCCCACATCTTGCATCAAGAAGATCAGATTAAGGTCCACAGCAGACGGAAACATGCCAAGAATTATCTTGATATATAAACTGATATAGTCTCTGAAATTGTTGTGTTAAATGTCAACCGTTTAAATATTAAATTATAATTTCCAGTACACTCTGCCAACTTATACAAGAGTATAAGTTCATGGGGTTTTTTATTTTTCATTGACAACAACACAAAGGATTCCATTTGGACATAGTCTGTTTTAATTATCTGAAGACATTTCATTAAGTATGTGATTTCGCTTTCTGTGCTTGAAATAAGAAATTTTTACTTATATAAAATAAGTTCTAGACTTGAAGTTTGATAGGTAAATATTGATATTCTAGATTCTAGCACATATTTACTCATAATAAGTAATATTTTCTTAATATTAAGCTTTTATATCTTACTGAGATAATTAAGTACAAAAACACTTAAAATAAGAAAAATATTCTAACATAAATCCCTCTTGGTGAGAAAAATTATCTTGTTAGAAAGAAAACAAGAAAATCTCCTTAATTTAAGATATTTAATCTTACTAAGATTTCAGTTTTTGCAGTGCAGGCTTTACTTGCTTTAATTGTTTTATACTCTACATGCGTCTTTTCTGCGCTCTGCTCCGTTGCGCACTTCATCGACGGAGCAACGTTGTTTCTAAGGCTCCTTTATTTGAGACAGTCAGGAAACTGGATGATGAGAGAGGGGCAAAGGTCATCAGGCCTGGACTTGAACATGTGACCCTTGTGTTGAGGACTAAGGACCAAGGTCACTCTTCAACCCTGTGCCACCGCACGGCGGCCAGTCGCATTTCTTAATCATTTTGCTCCTTAAAATATCAAAATTTCCACTTACTTCATATTTTGGTCGGTCTGATGATGTCATTTTTAAATATAAATGATTGATATTTGATCAGTACTTTTTACCAAACACGTTTTTACTGGAGTGGTTTGAGATAAGTGACCGACCCTTCGTGTCTCCGTCTGGTACAGCGAAATCGTCGTTTGGCGCCGAGGGTCAGCTCCACACCGTGATGGAAAAGAGTCCGGAGAGCAGTCCCACCACGAAGCCCAGGCAGGGCGCCGGCTTCTCGTCCCCGACCGGGCCCAGCTCCCCGCCCAGCCGCCTCATCCTCCCTGCCGGCGTTTACCCGGTTCCCCAGCCAGAGCCTCAGTACGCGCAGACGCCCGGCTCCGGCTCCGGTCCCGGTCCGTCGGCAGTCTGCACGGCTCTGACCAGGGAGAGCAGCCGGCAGCCGGCGCTCCGGGACGATCGGACCACAGAGAACGGCCACCAAGGCATCGGCTCCTCACCGTATTCCCGCTCCTCGTACTCCGGACCTGGATCCTCACAGCTCAGGTCCAGGCTGCCTGAGGCGGACAGGTGACCTTTGACCTCATGTTTCCTGGTTCTGGATGTTTCTGCTCGTGGTAACGAAGCCTTGTGTTTGCAGTTGGCACCAGCAACCGGAGTCGAACGCTGAAACCCATAAGCCGCACCTGAAAGCCCCTGGAGGCGGATCCGAGGGTCCGACTGGACCCCACAGGCCTCACAGGAACCTCAGCCAGAACCTCGACGATCCTCTTCTGAAGGAACAGCAAGAGCAGAACCACAGGATTACTCCGGTCCATTCGGTCCCAGACCTCAGAACCGCGTCCTCACAGGGGAGGAGCGAGTCCAGAGACGACACCCGGTACTGCTGCTCCCTTTCTGTAAAGCACAGGGGCCCAAAGTAAGGCCTGGGGGCCGCTGGTGGTACCTCGGACTGATTCTGTGTGGCCCTCACCTGGAATTCAAAAATTCAGCAAATTTGTCCCATAAATACAGAAGGAGACTTTTAATTTGTAATCAGGGTAAAAGTTGTTACCAACATGATTTTCTCACACAGGAAAATATAAAATACAACACAAACTATTTTATATTTTAAAACAAAGTTGTAACAAAAGGTAAAACCGAGTTTATCCAGACTTTTCCTTTGCTGCACCCAAATCAGCTTTTACTCTTTTTAACTCGAAAGAATTTGGCGTTTTTAAACAAAGTCACCAAATGCTGATCTTAGTACTGAAAATAAATGTATTCAACCAAACCTAAAAGAAACTCAAAACTAGACGCTTTTCTTTTAATGCAGCAAACGTGTAAAATCTGCTAGAACAAAGTGGAACATTTCTACCAAAAAACTCTGAAATTTTGAGAGTAATCTTAGAAATTTGCAAGAAAAAAATGAAAATTTGAGATTAATATCAGAAATTTTGGAAATCTCTTAATTTCAAATGTCAAAAATCTTCTTGAGAATTTCTGAAATAATCGCAAAATTCTTGGCAGGAATGTGCTTCTCTAGCACCTATAATAGCCCTGAAACAGTCGTAAAATCTTTTAAAGTTCTGGATCTACAATAAATATCAGGCGACTTTATTTGCTTGTTTTTGTCTTTGACCCACATGGTGAAACCGTTGATTCTGATGCTGTCCGTCTCTTTAGACCCAGAGAGCCGCCCACCGTTCCGTCAGAACCAGCCGGGTCGTCCCGGGTCGCCCAGGGTCAGGCGCCGGCGCATCCATCCGCCAGTGGAGCCACAGAGACCCGGACAGCGATCACCCTCTGACCCGCCTGGAGATCGCCCTCACCGAGGTCCAGCGCTGCGCCGTCCCAGACGGCGGCCAGAGCCCGGCCCGCAGCCTGTCGGTTCTGGAGAAAGTCAGTCACTTTGAGCGGCGGAGAGACGGAGGGAAGCAGCGCAGCTTCAGCACCAACTCCTACTGCAAATCCTCCCATCTGGGGGTAAAACCCAAACTCTCCCCACCGCTGGCTTTCTGCTCTGCTGACTCTGTTTCTGAAGCTCTTCATTTTCCGGCTCAGGTGACGGATAAAGGTCGCAGCTCCCCCTGTGGAGCGGAAGACCTCATAAATATGCTGGAAAGGAGCACGAAAGGGACCAAAACCCACAGGACGATGAGCTACAGAGGAGGCGGCAATGAGAACATGAAACACAGTTACGGAAGCCTGGATGGACACAAAGGAGCAGCGCTGCTTTCAGCTTCAGCCAATCAGCAACAAGGAAAATAAATGATGCTTCTTGATTGGCTGCTTTCAAATACTGGCTTTAGCTTCCCAAGCTTCACTTTCCAATGTTTTATGAACATTTAGCAAATAAATGAATTAATTAATGCTGAAAGGTGGATGTTGAGGTTTACGGCTCTAATTTTACAACAATTTCTACTCTTTGTCGAGTTTTCCAACCGTGTCAATGACCGGCGTGCAAAAAGCTGCTAGCTAACAATGACTAGCATTGATGCTAGCTGTTAAGCTATCAATATAAAACCTTAAATCTTCTGATATATAAAAGAAAAAGGACGCAGTGCTTTGCTACTAATTGTCAACACTAAGACAACTAGAAAAGGTCAGGAAAAAGTTTTAAATAAGAAAAAGTAGCGAGGGAGAAGGAAGTAGCTATGCTAGCTTGACTATGACAACTCCAACATGTAGATGTGCTGTGGGATCTGGTGAGTTTCGGTTCAGTTATAAAATGTAAGTAAAGGCGACCAAACCACCAACTCCGACAGATCACCAGTACAGCAGGTGTTTGCATTAGCTAATCTGCCACCACTGTGTTAGCTTAGCTTATAGCAGCGGTAGCTAATCTACCTCTGATGAATAAAACATCAGGCCTAAAAACTGTAAAATACTTTAACGGACTGAATGATCTGTTATTTGTATGGAAAATGTTTGACTGTTTTTCGGTGTTGAATCCTGAAACATGAAGTGGCGTTGTTGTCAGTTTCTATGGCAACGGATATGCGTGTAGCTTAGCTGGAAAAACGTGAATTTGAGTTATTATTTCACTAGTTTTTCTGCGTTATTTTTCCCTCTGATGCACTAAATTATTGACCCCAACGTCTCCAGGTTTCATTAACGGTTACGGAGTAAAACAATCGTCTCGTTGCCCTGCGGTGTTGCGCGCATGCGTTAAACTCCCGGATGTTAATTTAACCGCTTCCAGCAAGTCAAGTTTCTAACTGATAAATAATTTGTGTTTGGTCTCCAGGCTTCCAGCCGATCCCATCTCAGCGCTCCAGAGAAGCCGCAGCAGCTTCCAGCTGGACGGATCAAAGGACGGAGACGTCAACAGGAACTTTCCTTATCGACCTGAACCCCAGGAGGCAGCTGACCCCCTGCAGGACAGGTCAGAGCTCTCCCAGAGGTCATTCCTCCAACATGTCTGCTCCTGTCCTGATGTTTGGTGCGTCTCCAATCAGATCTTACAGGGATGGTGTGAAGGACGCCCAGCCCAACGTCCTTCGCTCCACTTCATTCAGACAGAGAGAGCTCAGCTCTCCGCCTCCTGTCGTCTCCGGTCCTCAGCCGTTCCCCAACCCTGCTAAGTACAACTCACTGGAGAAAAAAGGCCCAAAAACGAAGCCCAAACCTCAGGGCATCGTCATGCCGCCAGTCACTTCCCTCACACCCCGAAGGGGAGGCATGCGGTCAGCCCCGATGACGGAGGCCAGAGCCCGCCGCCGCTGCCCAGCGTCCCTCCGGTCGGGCCGCCGGCTCTGACCAGGATCTGCGGCCGCAAGCGTCTGACGGCCGACCAGAAGAAACGTTCGTACTCCGAACCAGAGAACCTGAACGAAGTGGGAGTTTCTGATCCAGAAACAGCTGCTCTCTTCCGACGAGGAGGAGGTAAAAACATCTGAGTCAAACCCGTAACGCAGCGTTTCCTCAGTGGGAGCAACGCCACCTCAGAGGCTAAGCTTGCTAAAGCGCTAATCATTAACATGAATCCAGCTAAGACTATAGCGCTACACCAACATGGTATTTAGCCGAAGCTAAAGCGCTAATTATAGCAATGCTGATGCCCACCATGTGTCTATGACACATCATAATATTTATTCAATTGAAATTTTACTAAACAGGTTAATTTAGGGGAATCATTTACAGACCTAGCAAAAACGCTGGTAGCAGATTAACATATTAGCGGAAGTACAGCTACATGTGGTTTTACTGTTCCTTGTGTAATTCCTGCTGTTCTTCCAGAAACTAGCGTAGCTGACCGCCGGAAGATCTTTGAGCTAGCAGCAAGCCACGTTGGCGCCGGCGTGTCGAGGTCTGACCTGCGGCAGCTCCGCCAAGACGCTCTGGTTGAGTACATGGAGAGGAAGCGAGGGATTAGGAGGGATAAGGCAGTTCAAAGGACTGGATCAAGACCTCGCAGCGCTTATTTCCACCCTGAGCAGGGCTACCACACAGGTCAGTGCAGCTCAGGGTCGTCCCGTCTGGGTTTGAATGACATGACCGAGACCTGATGGCATTTTTGGCTTCTCCTGTTGGACAGACACCTACAGCCTCTCGTCCACCTCCAGCATGCTTTCCCTTCAGGACCCTGGTCCGGATCAGGGCGTCCCTGCTCTTGGTTCTGACCGTTGGAGCCTCGAGTCCAACCTTTTCTACCCGGGCAGGGTGACCACACCCAGACCTCCAGCTCAGCCAATCCCTGGGTAGCCGATCTCTGAAGCAGTCCGTCATCACTCAACATCTTTCCTTAGATTAACCTTTGAACTCCTTCCATGGTTTGTCTTCTTCTAGCTCCAGTCTTGATCTCCATACCCGGATCGGCCAAGATCTGAACCCTGAAGCCCAAATCAACAGACACAGTCAGTCTGGTACCAGAGACTCGAACAGAAGCCAAGACCGGCAGATCGCTGAGCCTCAGCACAAACCCGGACTCTCTACGAAGGTCAACGAGGCGTTACAGAGGGTCGGGTCGGTCCACAGGTCCGGGAGGTCGGCCTCTGCTGAGGATCTGCTGGAGCGTTTAGAAAACAAATACTCACCTCAACACATTCGCTCCCGCTCGTCCCCGACCGCAGACAAACTCAGCCAGGTAACCCTGAACTTCGAGAGCGATTGGACCAAGACGGTTCCTTCAGTCAGTGAACTGACAGACCTTTGTGTGTTTCAGAACTTAATTTCAGGAGACATCAAGAGTTTCGACGTCACCTTCTCTGAATCTGGACGATGTGCTCTGGCTGCAGATCGGTACGGCGAACACAAACCGCCGTTCAGAATGTCTTCTTAGGGCTCCCACATACTCAGGCGTACAATACGTATTCTGTTAGCCACTGGTACTCGACACGCAGTGTCTGCAGACAGTTGAGATTTCATAGTCAAGCATGCCAACTGTCTTCATTTTCACTCTGAGTGGATGCTAGCCAGTTTGATGAGCTAGTTGGGCTGGTAGGTTTACATAGACGACAGAAAGAACGTTTTAAAATCTAACTAGGTACATACCAGTCAGATTCCTGTTGGACTTATTTTATATTTATAGACTAAATTTTACATAAAGTTTTTATTTTTTAGTTATTTGTCTCTTTGTGTCTTTCAGACCTGGAGACATTCAAGGATCAATAGAGTTCAGTTCTCAGTCAAACCAGTTAAATGAGAACTCTGACCGACCGACGGCATCTCCACAAGGTGAGACATCCATCCATTCAACCAACCGACCGACCAGCCATCCAAACATTCAACCAACCGACCAACCATTCAACCAACCAACCAACCAACCATTCAACCAACCAGCCAACCATTCAACCAACCAGCCATCCAACCATTCAACCAACCATCCAACCAACCGACCAACCATTCAACCAACCAACCAACCAACCATTCAACCAGCCATCCAACCATTCAACCAACCATCCAACCAACCGACCAACCATTCAACCAACCAACCAACCAACCATTCAACCAACCAACCAACCAACCATTCAACCAACCGACCGACCGACCATCCAACCATTCAACCAACCATTCAACCAACCAACCAACCAACCATTCAACCAACCAACCGACCGACCGACCATCCAACCATCCAACCAACCGACTGACCGACCAACCATGCAACCAACCAACCAACCAACCAACCAGCCAACCAACCAACCAACCAACCAACCAACCAACCAACCAACCAACCAACCAACCAACCAACCAACCAGCCATCCAACCATTCAACCAACCATCCAACCAACCAACTGACCGACCAACCATTCAACCAACCAACCAACCATTCAACCAACCAACCAACCAACCAACCAACCAACCAACCAACCATTCAACCAACCGACCAACCGACCAACCGACCGACCAACCATCCAACCAACCAACCAACCAACCAACCAACCAACCAACCAACCAACCAACCAACCAACCAACCAACCAACCAACCAACCAACCAACCGACCAACCAACCAACCAACCAACCAACCAACCAACCAACCAACCAACCAACCAACCAACCAACCAACCATTCAACCAACCAACCAACCATCCATCCATCCATATTGGAGTTTAGACCTGACTGGATTCATTTTCTCATCCTTATTTATAAAAGCCTTGTAGAATCTTCAGTCCCAATATTATTTAGTCAAACTGTTGCTGAATCTTCTTTGTTCTCATTTGTGCGTTTTTCTTTTTTTTTCTCTAAATGATCTTTCTTTTCTTTCCTCTGGTCCTAGACGTCTCTCAAACCCCCGTCAGTCGTCGGGAGCGCCAGAGGAATGGCGAACGTCTCCGGGCCTACAGCACCTCCACCTTGGCGGCCTCCGTCGGCCTTCCCTCGCCCTTCTCCTCTCCCGGGAACCAGCAGGACGGCGGCGCCGCGGAGTGGACATCCAAAAAGAGGCTGAGCCAGGCCAACCTGGACGCCATCACCTTCCCGGGAATCCCGCAGACCGGCGGCAGACAGACGAGACGCAGCCTGAGCGACGGAACCGCAGAGGACGGACACCGAGGCCGAACCTTAAGCTTGGAGCTGACTGGGGAGACTTCTGCTGAAAATACCAAACCAGTTTCACCAGTCGCATCAGCACCGCCGCCATGCAGGAAGACCAGTGGGAGCTCCGCCTCCTCCCATCAGTCCGTCCATCCACACCTGTCCTCTCTGAGGATCTCTGAATCCAGCCTCTTCGAGCATCAGCCGCTGCAGACGTCAACAGGAAACCTTCAGGAGTTTGACGACGTCTTCCTCACCAACCCTCCTCTTCCTCCTCCTCCTCCTCCTCCTCTCACTCCACCGGTTAAAGAGACGAACATCATGGAGGACTTCCCTCCTCTCCCTCCTCCACCACCTCCAGCTGAGATGGAAGCAGATCTTCAGTCGTTTCGAAGGTTCGTTTCCAGCCCTTCCTGAATCCAGGTTCATCATCAAAACATCAAACTTCCTGATTGTTTCTCTGTTTTTTAGCTCCAATCCAGAAACTTTAAACAACTCGGTTCCCATCCGGGCGTCTTCGGCTCAGTCCGCTCCTCCACTAAAGCCGTCCAACTCAACCGAGGACGTCTTCGTCTTCCAGTACCAGCCGCTTCCCAGGAGGGAGAAATCACCCGAGGAGCTGAGGGTGGAGGCGCTGACTCAGCAACTGGTTTGTAGTTCAACTCCACGCCACACAGATCAGAAACTAGATCAGAAAAGATAAAAACAACAAAGATTGGTCATCTCTGCACAAACGTTGAGTTTCCTCCATGTTGAGGTCAGGACTTGGGATCCGGTTCCAACTGGAACCTCTAACTGTCGCTGTTGGTTTGTGGCGATGAAGAATTTTAAATCGGTTTTTCTTCTTCTTTTTTCCACCCTCAACATCGACAGCTCGACAGTTTCTTGGATTTAAAAGTCTTACCTCGAGTCCTCTGAGCATTTTTCCTGTCATTGTGACCAAACGGTTTGACCTTTGACCTAAAGCTCGTCCATGTTTGGCTCAAGACCTTCATTGTTGGTCTTCACTCTGGATAGTTGGTGGTTTTCCAGCCCTGCAGGTTTCTGGTTGTTCCTGGTCATTTTAAGGGTCAGTTTGACTCAGATGGTTAAATGTGGTCCTGGACGACCCAACAGAACTTTGACTCTGGGTTGGTATTTACAAGCACCAGCGTGTTTTAGGTCCAAACATTACGGCTCTGGCTGGACAGAGCTAGCTTAGTAGCAGCTAGTAGCATACGTCATCTACACGCCTAACAACACAGCAAAGCGTTATTGAAAATGATAAAAACCAAACGGTACTTTTACGGTTCTGTTTTTATAAATGAATGTTTCATAAATAAAATCTGATGTTACAACAAATCATGGATCCTTATGAACTTCAGAAATGGGGTCAAAGTTGAGTCAACGCCAGGAAAACAACCCATCCTGCCTGTTGATGTGAACAAAACTGCTGATTTCAGAAAAACTAAAACCACATGGTGTTTTTCTGGTTTGACCCAAAATAATCACAAGATTCAAAATGTTTTTAGCCACATTAATAATAAAACTAAACGTCACTATGGGGCTATAAAAACTCTTCACCCCCTTGGATGTTTTACTCTTTTTAAATCAGTTATGATCTACAAAATGTGACATAAACGTTTTACAGAAAAACTCTTTGATGCCAAAACAAAAACTGATTTCTACAAAATAACGATTTAAAAAATATGTAACAAGAAATAAGTGATTGTATAAATATTCTCCCCCTTTAAGGTGAACTAATTCAACAAAGGTCCAGCTAATTGGCGCTAGTCGTCTCAGAATAAGTGGAAGTGATTGTAGTTTAAAGTATAAGTCAGGGGATGGATACAAAAAAATCCTATCTTTTTTTTTTTTAAGGTAACGAGTCACTGAATGTAAATCATCTACTTCTGGTGTTCAGGTGCTGCAGGATCCCTCTCTGGCGCCCCTGCTGGACACCTGGGGAGGCGAATGCACCATGAAGCTGATGGAGGAAATATTTTCCAACGGCAGCCTGAGGGGGGAACCGCCGGGGAGTTCACTTCCGGGTCAAAGGTAACCTACACACACTTGCTTTCTGAATACTACCTGAACTACGCCTTCAATCCTCATTAATGAATCATTAACTGGGTAATAAAAAATACATTTATATTGTATAACTCTCATGTAAATGCTTTAAACACAGGGTTTCAAGTTGACTTTCAAAATAAAACTAATGTATGAATGTCAAAAAAGAGTTTAAACATTTAATATTAGTTTTAATATTTATTTGATGAGTAAAAATAATGTCAAAATAAAGTGTATTTTTAACAGGTTTAACATTTGCAAAGGAGGTTTTAAAGTCACCTTTCAAAATAAAGCTAATATTATTCTTTAAACTCAAACTTAAAACTGTTGATAATCTTCAAAATAAAAGATGAAACAGTAAAAAAAAAAGGATTTTTAACCTGGACTTTCAAAATAAAACTAATGGATGCACTTTAAGCTAAGAATTAAAATATGTTAAAAAATGTTAATTTTACTATAAAATAAAGGTAAATAGTTTGGACTTTCAAAATAAAACTCAGTTACTGAGAGTTTAGTTCTGTCAGGTTAGATTGTTACTAAAGTTGGATCTAAATTTAGTCGGGTTTTGTAAAAAGGAAACTTTTATCTCCCAAACTGCTGGTGAAGAAGCAGAAGGAGAACAAAATGGACGCCTGAAGGCTCCGAGACGTGAAGTTTGTTTTTAATGTCCTCTCATCGGAAACGATAACAATCAGGCTCACGTTTTCATTTACTGCTTCAAATCAGAGGTTGAAGGAGATGAAACTGGGTTCTCAGAGTTCCAGGTTCTGTCTGTGCAGCTTGAGGGGATTCGGTGTCGACGCTCCGCGGGCGACCAGGTGACCTGGAGGTCACCGCCTGCTCGGCTCGGCTGAGGTTTCATCAGCAGGAAACACCAGAATAACCTGATTGTCGTTTCCCAGCAGCTGGATATCCACCTTAAAACCAAACTCTGGGTTTCCTTAAACATTTTCATGCTGGGTGATGCAGTTTGACCTGGAAATGACCTCAGATCAGCTAAAAACTCAGTTTGTTTCTTTTAACGGCAGTTCAAACGGAGTTCTGGTCAACACTGACACCCAGCGGCCACACGGAGAACTGCACGTTTTAACTTTCTGTTCCAAATAAACAAATGAATGCCTCCATAATTATGTGATAAACAAATAAAATGCACATCTATAACATAAAGTACAGTAATGAGAAAATTTTTATGATTTTTTTGTTTGTAAATGTTTCAAACTAACTTAAATATAAAACAGAGAAACGGAAAATTAAATGTTTAAATTAATATGTTTATTATGAGAAGGAAACAAATCCTAATATTATGTTTTGCACATATAAGTTAAAATTTTATTCTTAATTGTGACTTGTAATTTTTAAAATTTGTCTTTTAAAAAATAGTGAAACATTTTTGAGGCTATTTATTAATTATTTGTATTAAAAAAAAATTTTTTAGTGCTAAATTATCAATGAGAGATTTTTAATTTCAAGTTATATTTCTTTTTTGTCTTCAGAAGTAAAAAAATCTAGAATTTATTATCAAATAAATATCTATAAATATTATTTAGCAGAAAATAACCTGCAGTTGTTTGGAAACAGAAAAGAAAATTTCTCTCATTTTTAATGCATTTATTCAGATTATTTTCTGGATTATTGATTATTTTTTTCTCTCCTCCAGGATCCAGGCCGTCTGTGATCAGAGCTCAGGCCAAACGAAGGAGACGGATGTTGATGAGGACGAGAACGACGTCACCAACAGGAAGGTAAACATCTGACCAGCAACAGCAGCTAAAGTGTAAAAGAAGTTATTTTAATTCATTAACAGGAAAATTAAACCGCAGTAGCTTCAGCTCAACCCACAGAGGGCAGCAGTGAGCCGAGTTTAGGCCAAAAACGGAAGAATTACTATGAAATTTAATTCAAAAATATCAAAAATTGCTCAGAAATATAAAGATACAAACATCAACACACAATTTAGACAATTTACCTGCAAAAACTATATTGACAAAGACGAAACATCCAATCAGTGATGCAGATATAAAGAATAAGAATTAAAGCTAAAGAAAGATGTGAACGTATAAAAATATAATCTGAAAATCTTAACTGATAGTTTCTGTTCTGATTATTGAAGGGAAATTTTGTTTGCAGTTAATTTTATTGAAGGTTTCAGCTGTGTGGGTTTTAATTTCAATTTTAATTTAGATATTTCAAAAATCTTCCACTTCCAGAGTTAAGAGTTGTTTAAAAAAATCAGTTTATTGATGTTTGAAGGAGTAAAACTGAATTTCTGCCCCGTCGTCACTGAAGTAGTTGAAAATGGTCTTAAAAACAACAACATTGACATTTTTTGCAATAATTACTGGGATCATTTATCAAATAAACTTAATTATCATGACAATTTTAACAGCCACCAACCTGAGGAATATGGAGAGTTCAGAGGTCAAATCAAATCAACTAATCAGGACTAAACGGTAAAACAATCTGAAAATATTTGATTCAAACACCAAGAGCTGAACAAACCACAGGGTGCACTTACTTTTCCCTTCTAATTCAGAAAACGTGTTTCTCTACGTCTCAGACTGATGGATGGATTCATTTCCTCCACGTCTGACGGCAGAAATCGGCCGTTTTTATTCAAAACGAGGCGACGTTTGTCCTCCTGTCCACCAGGGGGAGCTGTGTGAAGCCCTGCGGCGCTGCGTGGCGGCGATGCAGCGGGAGAAGGCGGCTCTGGCCGAGGAGCAGCGGCGCCACCAGGCTGCGGGCGCCGGCATGGAGGCGCTGATCCAGCAGCTGAAAGCCAACGAGAGGGAGAAGTACAGCATGTTCATAGGTAGGCAGCCAGCAGGGCGAGGTCAAAGGTCAGAGCGGGGTCCCACCCTCAGCTGGTCATCTCTGTCTGCAGGAGACCTGGAGAGGATCGTCAACCTGCTGCTGTCTCTGTGCAGCCGCCTGTCCAGGGTGGACAAGTCTCTGCTGTCTCTGGACAGAGACGGAGGTTTGACTGAAGACGCTGCTGAGGAGAGGGTGAGACATACGGCAAGCTGTCCGCGCATATAATGTTTGACCGACCGCTCCACAACTCGAGCACTCAGCCGTACTCCGACATGAGCCGACAGATATTTTCTGCTGCTCCTCTTCCTCAGGACTCCCTTCATCACAAGCGTTCGCTGCTCCTTCGTCAAACCGAAGACGCGCGGGAGCTGAAGGAGAACCTGGACCGGCGGCAGCGCGTCGTCACCGCCATCCTGGCCGGCTACCTCACCGAAGCACAACTCCACGACTACCGCCGCTTCGTCAGCGCCAAACCCTCGCTCCTGATTCGCCAGCGCCAGCTCGATGACCTCATCCGGCAGCGGGAGGAGCAGCTGGCGCGGCTCGCCGAGAGCCTGCCGCCAAGCCCCGCCCACTCCGTCAGGTCCACCGCTGTGACATCACTGTGACATAACGAGATAGACCCACACTTTGATATCTAGTTTTCTATCCGACTGTCCTTAAACAACCCAAACGGTGCTTTCAGGGACCTGAACTGGTCCGTTTTGTTCGGAGGACCAAAACCGAACGAGCAGAACTGAGTCATCTGCAAAGAATCGAACTTTCAGCCTCGTTTTCCAGCGAAGGCGTCCGTGAAACCGCGCTCTGCTGCCGCACATGTACCGCCAGAAACAGACGGAGGAGCGTCGAAGAGCAGCTCCGTCACACGGCCACCGCTCTGACCGCAGCAGCCCGACCACTTCCTGGCTGGACGCTCGCCAACCGGCAGGAAAACCAGGAAGGAACCAAACCTGCCAGCTTCTTATCATCCACCGTCACTCTGGCATGTTTTATACGTTTCACAGCCATCACCTTCACCTCCAAGAGCAAATTCTGGTCCGTTTTAAAGTAGGTAAAACAAGAGGAATTATTATAAAACGGTTCCCAAAGATATTTAATTTTGTACAACGGGAAACCCTGAACCCAGAAGGATCTTCTCCTCCAGCAGGAACCAGCAGGAGCAGCGACTGACCTGTCCAAACTCCTCCGTTTTCATCCAGCTGTGAAGAGATTCAGAAACACGACTCCGTATTTAATCTCCGCCTGAAGTTTTTGTTCAATAAAAGCACTTTTTCAGCTCACCCCGTTTCTGTTTCGGTTATTTTTTGTTAAAACTTGGTTATAAAATCACTGAATCTTTGACGTTGGTACCAATTTTTACCCTGATTGTAAATTAAAACTCTCCGTCTGCATCCGCGGGACAAATTTGTGTCGTTTTTGAACGACAGTTGATGGCCACAGAAAATCAGTCCAAGGGCCACAAATGGCCCCCGGACCACAGTTTGGCCACCCCTAGTTTAAACACAATTAGAATAAGTAAAATAATTGGCTGAACATAATCTGATACTCATTTAAACGTCGTTTGAAGTAATTTAGATTCTTCTTAAATCAGAAAATGGAGAGTTTGGATCCAGCAGCGCCACAAAATACAAATTTAAGCTCCAAACAAACAGAGAAAATTAAAGTTTGTATCATAAAAATCTCCTGAACTTGGACTTTCAGCAGCTGCTGATGGGTCAGTGTGTCCAGTTTTATGTTTCTACTGAGTTTTATGCCTTCAACTCCAGTTTGAAGGAAAATGTTGAAGTTGGTGTGTTTCTGATTGAGCAGAAACCTGTAAATCCTGCAGCAGAGGCAGAAAAACTGGACGAAACTAGAGAAAAATACCTTCGTTCTGATGTGTGGATATGAAATGATTACTATGAATGCAGTTTAAATGAAAACTGAACGTCTGAATATTTCAGAATGTCTTGTTGCTCTTCAGGCTGAACATTCGTTAGTGAAAGTTGAAATAAATGCAAAAAAGTTTGTGGAAAAACATCCGAGCACCAATAATGTGAGGCAAAGTCCAACAGTTTGAAAAATTCAAACTGAACAGAGTTTCTATTGTAAAATCTGAGACAGTTTTCCTTCTGTTATTATAGGAAGGAACATATTATTTCATAATTAAAATATTTCATGGTGCTGCAGCACATCACGAATTTATATTTTATGATTAAAAACTGATCTGATAAATAGTGTTAGATGTGTTTATTTCTTGTTTTGACATGAAATCACATGCCGATGATGAAGTTGGTGTGTAAATATTCACCTTGTGGCACTGTCAGCATTCCATACATGTCCAGGGATCCGATAGAAGAAAATAAATCAGAACAGAAACATTTCAGACCTGAACTGATCTGAGAAATTTAGTTTTGTTGAAGGAATTTTAATTAATATTCCACAATATTTGAGAAGATGTTGAGCTTCTTGGTTCATAATAATACGGTGGAGGCAGGTGAACATATTGGACATCCGGGTCACCTGCTGGAATGCAGCAGGTGAGTTTGGGGTTAAATACCTGCGGTGGGCGGGGCTTCGGTGAGCTGACAGAACCAACCGCCCGACCTTTGAGACAGCAGAACCTGGACGAGCCCAGCATGGCCACAGACTTCACTCAGGACGCGGTTCTGGTTTTCCTGCAGCGCTGCGGCGGTTCGGCGAAAAACACGGAGCTGCTGGCCCACTTCCTGCCCTTCCTGCGGGACAAACCGGACAACGTCGGGAACCGAGATCGCTTCAAGAGTTTCGTCAACTCAGTGGCAACCGTGTCGAAGATCGACGGGGTGTCCACCGTGACCCTCAGGAAGAAGTACAGAGGGTATGTCCCCGGTGCAGGTTCGGGCAGAGACTCCGCGGAACCGGGTCCGGTCGGAGCCAGTTTATCGCCGGCGGTAAGCCTCGCCCCACCGGGAGACACCGAGAGGAATCCCGCCCTACCTGCGGCTGGGATCGTGGTGGTGGAGAGCGGTACCAGGCTGAACTACAGGGGAAACCCGAGTCCAGAACCCGTCCAGGCAGGAAACTGGGTTCCAGAACTATCAGAGGTTCCTTATCAGAGCAAAACTGAGGAACAGAACAGGCTGGTTTCTGCACCTGGTGGTCCAGCTGTGAGACATCAGGACTACATCTCTGAGCCAATCAGATGGCAGGAAATGCCTCAAGAAAGTTTTGTTCCAGCCCCCACCAGAAGACCGGAAGTCCCCCATCAGGACCGCTTTCCAGAACCGATCAGAGGCCAGGACTATGAACCTATTGGAGGACATATTGTCCACCACCAGGACTACACACCCAGACCTCCTGGAAGGCATGAAGTCCCTCAACAGGACTTCCCCCATATGCCCTCTAGGAGAGTGGACAAACCACATCAGAGGACCGCTCCTGAACCCGTCAGAGGACACATCGTCGGCCGTCAGGACCATGCCCCAGACCCCGGTGAAAGGTGGGATCCCCCAAATCAGGGAACCTTCTCAGAACCCAATAAAGGACGTATCGTCAGCCGTCAGGACCAATCCCCAGATCCCATCAGAGGACAGAAGACCTCTCATCAGAACCGCGTTGCTGAGCCCCTCAGAGGACATGTTGGTAACCGTCAGGACCACTTCCCAGGGCCTGTTAGGAGACAGCAGGTCCTTCATCAAAGTCCATTCCCAGCCCCCAAAAGAAGAAGGGATGTCCCACATCAGGATCCAAGAGGATATATGATTAGCCGTGTCCCAGAACCCATCAGAGGACAGAATGTGTTTTATCAGGACCCCAGCAGAGATCCCCTGAGAGGTCGGGAGGTCTCTGCCCACCATCCCACACCTCAACCACCAAGAGGACAGCAGAGCTTTTACCAGGTCCCTCAAAATCCAGAACACCTCGGGGGATGGGAAATTCCTTATCAGGATCCCATTCCTGAATACCTCAGTGGACAGCAGGTCTCCCAGAATCCAGAACCTCTCAGGGGACAGCGGATTCCTTATCAGGTACCTCAAAATCCAGAACCTCTCAGAGGACAATGGATTCCTCATCAGGTCCCGCAGATACCAGAACACCTCGGGGGACAGGAGATTTCTTATGAAGACCTTGTCCCAGAAGCCTTCAGAGGACAGAACATCTATTATCAAGATCCCATTCCAGAATATCTCAGTGGACATCAGATTCCCCAAAATATAGAACTTCGTAGGGGACAGCAGGTCCCCCAGAATCCAGAACCTCTGAGGGTAGAACGGGTTCCTCAACAGATACCAGAACACCTTAGGGGACAGGAGATTCCTTATGAGGACGCTGTCCCAGAAGCCCAAAATATATTTTATCAGCATCAAATTCCAGAATACTTCAGTGGACATCAGGTCCCCCAGAATCGAGAACCTCTTAGGGGACAGCAGATGTCTTATGACCCTGTTCCAGAACCTATCAAAGGACAGGAAATCTATTTTCTAGACTCCAATCCAGAGTTACACAGAGGACAGAAGATTCCTTATCAGGATCCAATACCTGAATACCTAAGTGGACAGCAAATCCCCCAGAATCCAGAACGTCTGTGGACAGCAGATCCCCCAGAACCTGAGAGGAATCTAGAACCTCTCAGAAGACAGCAGGTCCACCAGAATCCAGAACCTCCTAATGGACAAGATATACCCCAGAATCCAGAACTACGTAGGGAACATCAGAAGAATCTAGAACCTATTAAGGGACAGCAGCTCCCCCAGGGTCAAGAACCTCTTAAAGGACCGCAGGTCCCCCAAAATCTGGAACCTCTCCAGAGACAGCAAGTCCCCCAAAATCTGGAACCTCTTAAAGGACCGCAGGTCCCCCAAAATCTGGAACCTCTCCAGAGACAGCAAGTCCCCCAAAATCTGGAACCTCTCCAGAGACAGCAGGTCCCCCAAAATCTGGAACCTCTCCAGAGACAGCAGGTCCCCCAAAATCTGGAACCTCTCCAGAGACAGCAGGTCCCCCAAAATCTGGAACCTCCTAAGGAAAAGCAGATCTCTCAGAGTCCTGAACTACGTAGGGTTCTTCATAAAAACCTAGAACCTCCTAAGGAACAGCAGATCCCCCAGAATCTAGAACCTCTTATGGGTCAGCAGGTACCCAAGAGTCCAGAACTACGTAGGGGTCAGAAAATCTCCTTACAGGATCCCGTTCCTGAATCCCCCAAAGGACAGCAGAGTCCTCCTCAGGACCCAGAACCTGTTGGAGGACATGAACCCGCTCCTCAGCTCCATCAGGCTCCGGCCCGCCGCTTCAGAAACAGGCAGAGCTACAGATCAGCTGTTTCTCAGGATGATGACCACAAAGAGGAGGAGGAGGATGTCCAGATCAGACGGGGCTCAGCAGGAGGTCCGTGGCCCCTGAACGCCCCTCTCAGTGACGTGGCGAGGGCCACGTCTGCCTCCTCACCCTGCATCATAGAGTCCCTGGCTCCTCCCTCCTCTTCCTCAGGGAGTAAGGTTCCTCAGATCTACATCCAGAACTCGGACGTTGAAGTTCTGGCGTCTCGGTCCCACTCGGAGTCCAAGTCCAGACTAGAACCCGGACCTGTCCCGGTGAAGTCCGTGAGACGCAGTCTGCCTCTAGAAGCAGAGTTCAGCACCGAACGCCACCATGACAAGCGCGCTGCTCGGACCTCTGAACCAATCGGGCCCCATCGGAACCAGAGGCTGTCGTCCAGTCAGAGCGACATCTTCGACTCGCCGTTGGATGTGAGGTCCTCCGTCAGCGACTGGCCTCCGTCTGGGTCCTCCAGAACCTCCGGAGCAGGTAGAGCAGATTCTTTCTGTTATCCGGACTTTGCTGGAATCTTCTGGATGAATTTAATGCAAACGTATCCTCTCTGTAACAAACATGGCAGCCATTTTGAAAAATCAAATTGTCAGTAAATATAATTTCTATAGTTCCTTGAATGGCTGATTTGACACCAGAAATATTTATTTATAACAAAATGGACAAATTTAGTTCAAAAACAAACTTTGTTTGATGCCATGGAAGCCATTTTGAATTTTTCAAACGTTTTTACTCAAACAAGCGAAACCCTGGAAACGTTTCTGCCGATTTATGTGAAAGATTTTCCTGAAATATTCAGTGACCTGTTGAACTATTCGTACGTCTTCCAGATAATCCTGCGGTTTCGTCGACGTCGCTGGAGGTTCTGCAGGAGTCCAACAGAACCAAACCGGAACCTACGGCCCGTCGGTCCATCCTGAAAATGCCGCTCCATCAGTCGATGGGGAATCTCTGCGACGACCTGCCGCAGACGACCAGTCGGAAGCTGCCTCTCTACCTGTCCAGCGACCATCTGAATGACCACCAGCAGTTCGCGTCCAGAGGATCATCCCTGAATCAGTCCACAGGTCCTGAGTGCCTGTCCTTGTTGTCTTCCAGTTTGAATGTGTTTGGCAGTTTAGCATTAGCTTCTGCTACTTTTGTAACCTGTTTGAATGTTTAGCACTAGCAACTAATACTTTTAAAAATGTGTTTAGTGGTTTAGCTTTATTATCTGATAGTTTGGTTTATGTTTAGCATTAGCTTCTGCTATATTTTTAACGTATTTAACCGTTTAGCATTAGCTTCCGCTAGTTTTTTAACGTGAGCGTTAGCTAGCATATTTTTAATGTGTTTAGCGGCTGTTGAAGCTAAAGTTTCCTCTGTGTTGTAGATGAACTCTATGGTGACATGAAGTCGAGCAACAGCTCCATCGACTCGCCTCGCGTGACGCTCCGCTCGGCGGCGGCTCGGCGGATGAGCAGCCGACTGAGGAACCGGATTTGCCGCAGCTTGGGAACCGACTTGGACCAGGAAGAAGGCGCCGTAGGACTGGAGGACGCCAGACTGGAACGGCTTCACCGGATCTCGTCCTCGCTCAGTCTTCCCCACCACCTGTCCTCCTCGTCCCTGTCGTCCTCCACCACGCCGCCGCGATGCGCCAGCCCCGTCGCCTCAGAGGGCGGGAGGAAGGAAGCCAGGAGGAGCCTTCACTCTCACAACGCCGGAAAGGTGAGACCAACACGCTGAATATGGGCTTTAATCCAACTCCAGTCCGTCTGTCTAGTCCGGTTCAAAACGCTAACCTCAGTCTGGGTCCAGCTGAAGTGAAATCTGGGTCAGTTTGAATGCATATGTGAACGCCAAGTGGACCAGAGACCGCTCCAAAACAGGAAGTGGACTTCAGAGCAGGGAATTCTGGGTAAATACAACCAAAGCAAACCGTTAGCCTAGCGCTAGCTGGAAAATGTTTTGAGAATTCCTCCAACCACTAAAATCTGATGCCTCTCCGTTTTTATTTCCATTTGGGGAAGAAGGAAGTTCTGCTGTGCATCCAGAACCAGAACCAAACGTGGAGAAGCAGCATTCAGCTTCTATGCACCACAGATCTGGAACAAACTTCTGAAACTCTGAGTTCCTTTAAGTCGAAGCTAAAACCAGCTTCGACTGGTTACTTTCATTAATAGTTACTGGAACAATGATTGATTACAACTTTTCAATACTTTATTTTTCCACTGAAATGTTTATTGTTGTGTTTACGGCGTAAGGCCTCGTTGAAGCTAACCGGATGTCGCCAACAGTCTGCGGTTCCTCTAGACGCCCTGGAGCACCACTGGATGGTGAAGGCAGCGGCGGGAGCCTGGCCGGACGTCTACGCTCTGTTCAGGGCCGACTCCTCGCTGCTCAACCGGCAGGACTTCATCTCCGGCTTCACGGTTCTGCACTGGATCGCCAAACATGGCGACCACCGAGTCATCAACACCTTGCAGTGAGCCGTCAGACCGGGAGCTCCGATTCTGGAGCCGGTTTCGGTTTGGATCAGCTCGGCTCAACATGCTGGCGTCTCCTCAGCCTAGAGCTGCAGCTGTAGATTATATTAAGAACTGATTATTCTGTAGGTCATTCAGACGGTTAACAGGATCTTAAAACATCACATTCTGAAGGATTTTCATTTAATTACTTTTTTCTAGAAAATTTTTGTTTCATCTCAAAATTTGTGATATTTTTCATGCTAATTTTTGATTTTTTAAACTCTTTTTTTCTAAAGAATTTGAGATTAACTTGCAGCATTTTTGAACATTTGCATTAAATTTCCAACTTTCCAAACTGAAAAATTGTCCTAATTTTTTCTACAAAATGTTTCATTTGAAAATTAAATTTTTTTTCTATCTAATTTTTGATTTTTCAAACTCTTCTTTTCTAGAGAATTTCTGATTACTGTCAAAATGTTTGAAAAAAATTGATCAAATTTCCGACTTTTCAAACTGAATAATTAACAATTTTTTCTAGAAAATATTTTAGATTCATGCAAAAATTTTAGATTTTTTTTTCCTAGAAATTTCTTATATTAATCTCAGATTTGATCCCTAATGGCCACGTGACCTTATGAATGAGTGAATCCTGTTTCCATGGCCTGAAGTGACCTCCAGGTGGTCTGCTGCTGGTTTCAGGTACGGGATGGAGCAGAAAGGCCTGAGCTTCGACGTGAACGCCAAGTCCACGGCGCGTCAGACGCCTCTCCACATCGCCGCCATCCACGGCCACAAAAACATCATCCGGCTGCTGGTGAAGAAGTTCGGCGCCGACGTGAAGCTGAGGGACGCGGCGGGGAAGAAGGCCTGGCAGTACCTGAGCGACCGAGCCCCGGACATCCTGGAGCTGCTGGCGGCGCCGCCGAAGGCCGCGCTGACCAGCGGCGCCGAGAACGACGATCCGGGCTGGAAGCCGCCCAAACAGCAGCAGCGCCGCCTGCGCCACCACTTCTCCTCGGCCTCCTCCGGCCAGAGGCCGCAGGCGCTGACCGTCGCGGCGAAGGTCAGCAGGTCGACGTCCATCGCTGCGCTGCTGAAGCCCAAATCTCTGCAGCGGTTCTAGCAGAACCAGAACCGGTTTGCTGAGTCTCCCTGCTGTTACAGACGTGTTCCTGCCTGCCTTCCTCCACCCTGAACATCCAGCTGAACTTTAACTTTTACTGCTTTTTACTGGAGCTGATCTGGGTTTGCAGTTTAGACATCAAGTCTCTAAAAAACATCTCTTGATGTTTGGATTTATTAAAATTTTGCTCTAATTAATGGAAACATGACGATAAATAACTAAAATCAAATTAAACATTTGATACCAGCAAACTATGATGATTAAACAGGAAAAGACAGAGGCAGATTTAATGTATTATTAGAATATTAACATTAGCATGATAATGATAGCATTCATGCTAACATTAGCGTGATGATAGCATTTTTGCCAACGTTAGCATGACAATGATAGCATTTATGCTAACATTAGCATGATGATAGCATTTTTGCCAACGTTAGCATGACAATGATAGCATTTATGCTAACATTAGCATGATGATAGCATTTATGCCAACATTAGCATGATAGCATTTATGCCAACATTAGCGTGATGATAGCATTTATGCCAACATATGCCAACATTAGCATGATGATAGCATTTATGCTAACATTAGCATGATAGCATTTATGCTAACATTAGCATGATGGTAGCATTTATACTAACATTAGCATGATAACATTTTTGCTAACAGTTTCTTATCTTATTTTTTATTAAAGACTAAAGTTAACTAAATGTGTTCATGTTTTCCAACATGCTAGCTTTAGCTAACATGGCTAAGTCATGAAATTATGTACAAAAATACAAAAAAAATAAAACAAAATTTGAATGTACAATGAAATAAACATTTTAAATCATAAAATTAAATGTCAAAAATCTTGTGGTGGCAGTATCATGGCTTGGGGCCTTTTACTGTTGTCCTGTCGTTGGATTTCATAAGTCATCCATTTTTTCCTTCCACTAAATTTTATCAAACCTATCAATGATTTTGTCACGAAACTTGTTTTTTATGCTTTTATATATTTTTATTTTTCCCATAAACAAAGTTTTTATGAAGTTAATCCAGAATAACCTGGAATATGTTTCTTTTTACATTGAATGAACGTCTGCTGGCTCCATTTTGTTTGCTTCGGTCTCGTATCTTTGGCCGCTCCGCCCGTTTCTAACTGTCGCATTTAGTTTCTGCAGCGGCTGAAAACAAAGGAAGGATTTTATCTCCGGTTTCAGTTTGATGTGGGAGGATAAATGTGTAAAAATCCTCCAGACGCCACGATCTCAGGTTTCACTCTGAAGCTGTGAATCAGAGTGAAAACTCTGCTCTGATTTTAACTGAGTTTTATACCAGAAACAATAAAAACTACATATTTACTAACATATTTAACGTCCCGTTTAATTTAGGGTTCAGGTTCAAAGATGCTTATAGAAATTAATTTCTGCTGGTTTTAACATGGTTACTTTTATTAGTTTTTTTTAATAAAAGTGTGGCGAAACTTTTACTTAGGTGCTTTTATTTTGAAGGAATAGTATTGATTCCTTCAAACCCTAACCTCTGATTGGTTGATCAGAGGTCAGGGTTTAAACTTCAGCTGGTTCTGGTTCTGTTCTGCAGACGACCATCAGAATGCTGCGCAGCAACAGAGTCTCCAGTCAGAGGCTTTATTAGAAACGCTGTGCACAGACTGCTACAGGAGATGCCTGCTGCATCTGTAACAAACTCAGTGAGTTAAACATGACAGAGTCTGTTGATCTGTTATTGTTTCTGCAAAACTTTTATCTTCTTAGAAATGAACAATCTGATGCTCTGTTAGCCCCGTTGGTAGCCTGGAACGTAGAGACGGTTCGATTCCTTTAAGTTAAAACACATAAAGTTCATCATAATCAGTCAAAATTCACAGTTTATGCTGAGAAAAACATGATTTCTGCTTAAATATGATGCTTTTTTAAATATGTTTTCACTCCAATTTCAGCTGAAATTTATGTTTCTGGTTTTTGCTTCATAACAGAGAAAATCAATATTAACTTCCATCTTTGTCACCTGACCAAACAAACACCAGACGACCGACCCACTAAACTCCCTCTAAATAATTAATAATGATTAAATAAATAAATAAATTTGATACATATATATAGTAAATATCGGCCCAGTACCACTTATTGACCCAAAAAAAATGTAAATTTAGTCACAATTTAACTTATTTTTTTCCACTATATTATTTCACAAACTAAATCTACGGAAGAGGATTAGGGCCACTGGGAAAAAAATGAAACAGTTCTGACTTTAATCTCAGAATTCTGAGAAAAAATTCTGAATTTTGAGAAAAAAAATCAGAATTTTGAGAAAAAGTCAGGATTCTGAGATTAAAGTCAGACCTTTTTTTTCCCCAGTGGCCCTAATCCTCCTCCGTACTAAATCAGATATGATTCTAAACTAAAAGCTGTTTGTTTTCATAGGAACCCTGAAGTGAAGCCGGATCTGCAGCCCGGCGTCCCGCCCCGATGTGTGATCATGTTGGGTCTGGCAGCTGTTTGCTCAGCGCCGTGTTGGTGTCAGGAACCGGTTCCACACCAACGGGTCAGAAACGTTCCTGTTTTTAGGTTTTGTCGTGATGTAAATAACAGATCAGATGTGGATTATTAATGAAACAAAACAAAAACACTGTTAGGAAAAGTGAAATTCCTCCTGCAGGACAAACAGACTCCAGGTCAGATTCAGACTGGAATGAGAGACGATTTGCAGCTTTTCTGATAAGAGCCTCACATTCCTGGAATCGATTCAGAAACGAGAAGGACAGAAACGAGAAGGACAGAAACGAGAAGGACAAACGGAGCGTAAACAACTCAGGTTTTCCTTCTCTGTCGTCAGTGAGACTCTGCAAGTCATGGAAAAGCAAAACCATCTGTGAAATTCAAACAATGAGAGGAATCTCAAGGTGTCATAAAAACCTGACTGGGACTTTGGAGCGTTAGCATTAGCGTTAGCATTAGCGTTAGCGCCTGTCACTGTGGGCAGACAGAGGAACAAACGCTGCAATCAGGAAGTCATCGGTTCCTCCTCCGACTTTAATAACGTTTTAAACCAGATTGAATCGCTGAAAACGGTCAGGAACGGTTTCCTGCCTGAACCTGTTGTTCAGTCAGATGCTTCATTTCTTCATTCTCCTCTGTGCTGCTGTCAGATTCTGAGAGATTCTGAACGAATCAAACACCCGGAACAAAAATACGTAACGAGATCCGACTGGTTTCATTTGAGAGAGAAACAAGAATCATAACAACATGATGCAGAACGCAGTGGGAGGCAGTTATTGTATTATATTTATTATTTAAAAATCATGTCACTGCCTGGCGCTACGGGTTGAACCAGCAGCAACAAAACCTGTTTCTGTAACGGCTGAAGATTTTCACTAAAAGTTACGTTAAAATATGGAGCAACATGTGATGACAGCAAATTAATATGTTTCAAAGATAATTTTTGACTTTTTCCCAAACGACAATAAATATCATTTACGTGTTTGACGGGTTGAAAGGTTGAATGTTTGGGTCAAAAATAATCAAATATAGATAAGAAACTTTCCTAACAGGTAAATCTCTTCACAGTGTGAGCAAGAAGAGACTTCAGTGATGTCACTTCCTGGGTGCAGAGGAAATTGAAAATTCTTTTCAGGTGACAGGAAGTGATTCTTTTGAACTGTCAGGAAGTGATTCTTTTGAACCGACAGGAAGTGATTCTTTTGAACTGTCAGCAAGTGATTCTTTTGAGCTGACAGGAAGTGATTCTTTTGAACTGTCAGGAAGTGATTCTTTTGAACCGACAGGAAGTGATTCTTTTGAACTGTCAGCAAGTGATTCTTTTGAATCGACAGGAAGTGATTCTTTTGAACCGTCAGGAAGTGATTCTTTTGAGCTGACAGGAAGTGATTCTTTTGAACTGTCAGGAAGTGATTCTTTTGAACCGACAGGAAGTGATTCTTTTGAACCGACAGGAAGTGATTCTTTTGAACCGACAGGAAGTGATTCTTTTGAACTGTCAGGAAGTGATTCTTTTGAACTGTCAAAATGTGTTCGGTGGGAAGCTAGCTGTGCTAAATCTTTTCAAATTCATCAAAAAATGCTAAAGCGCTAAATAATTAGCTCTGCTATCAGAAGCTCAGTAGAAATGTTCCCACCACTGTATTTTTATAACTTTTATCTAATTGTGTAAAATTTTAATTCTGCTGCTGTGATGAAACATTTTTCCCTCTTTGGAGAGTTCGGAGCTACGGGCGTGAAAAAATACACCTCTTTAAAAATTCAGTGTTTTTTATGCATTTATGGGTGAGAAAGTTATTTAACTACAAACAAATGTTAGAGATTAATTCATTAAACAAAATAAGTGCTTCCTGGAGGAGGTAAAAAGTTAGCACACCCTCCTTGCAGTGGTTAATATTTAGCTGAAATAACTTCAGTAAGAAGGTTCAAGAATTGGACTGAGAAGATGTTTAATAATTTCTGGGCTTTGACTAGGCCAACGGTGAATCTACTGGTGAGTTTTGGGTCATTTTTCTGCTTCAGATTAGAGCTTCAGGTTCTGATCATCCCCAGATCATGACACTTCCACCTCCATGCTTCAGTGTTGGAGCTACATTGTTCCAAACGCGACATGGCGCCCTCTGGTGGCTGTTCAAGGAATGACAGCTTCTTGCATTTTAAATGGACCCAAATGAAGGCCGAACTGGACTCGGTTTTGCTCTAAAATCACTTTTTGGCCTATTTAAATCAGAAGAAGAAGAGCAGGAGTCTCGTTGTAAGGTCTTTATTTAGCGTTCAGGGTCCCGGAGCAGCAGCTCCTCCAGCATGAGCAACAGAGCTTTTTACACGGAGGACAAATCATTTAAACAGGAAGTTAAAACGTCTTAAACGGGAGGGAACATCGTCTCCGAGAGCCTGGACACAAAGACGTCCATCCAGAGGAGGAGACGCTTCGTCCTGATTGGTCGACAAGCGGAGAGTCGTTGGCTGGGAAAGCAACAAAACACGTCTCATGCATTCACCTCAAGGAAACAGACTGGAAAAGAAAGACACGTTTTGGCAGGTTGAGTTTTAAATGTAACATGAATAAATGGCACCGAGCTGCTGCTCTTCCTCCTCTTCCTCCTCCTCTTCCTCTTCCTCCTCCTCCTCTTCCTCGGGGGAGGAGTCGCATTTTAGGAACCAACAAAAGAGGAAAACATGCAGAAAAACCCACAAATAGGGAAATTTTCACCATTAGCGACACGTTCAGGTTTTAAGGAAGCTTTATGTTTACATTTTTTTTTTTTTTTGAGTTAAACAATAATTACATCAGAAGCAGATTTTTTTTTTTTTTTTACATTTTGGATGTTTAGTTTTTTTTTTTGCTCTGTTTTCCAGCTGCAGGGGCTGATGGGACACCAGAACCCGGTGGGTCGGTCGGTCCGCCGAGCCGGTTCCCGTTCTACGAGGCGCCGACCGGCTGCAGAGGAGGGCAGGGGGAGGAGCCGCCGCTGTAAGCCCCGCCCCCGGCGGGCGGCGCCCCCTCGTGGACGACGGAGGTGGCGTCTTCGTTGTAGAGGCGCTTGATGCCGTCGTAGAAGTCGTCCACGTCCATCTGCTCCACCTAGAGGCAGACGGAGGTAATGCACAATTACATCATTGTTTTTTACCTAAAAACAACAAACAAAACAACCAGAGTGAAGTTGGTCAGGTGGTCAAACGTTTTACAGACTTTAATAAACGTTTCCAGAGGTCAGAGGTCAACCAGCCAATCCACTTTTACAAATCAAATGAAACATTTGTGCAGCAAAACATTTTACTTGTGCCGTTATAATAATAAGATTTAAAGGGAAAAAACGTTTCCAGAGGTCATTGATGTAAACTAATTGATTAATCCTGTAAATGGTTGACCTTTGATGACCTTCGGAGCCATTTGTGAACCAAACTCCAGGGCTCACCTTGCGCTTGGCGGAGGCTTTGCAGCGCAGCGGGGCTTTGTGCAGGTGGCTCAGGCGTTTCGGGGAAGGGGGCGGAGCTTTGCTCTCCTCTCCAGCCGTCTGAGGCGGGGCGGGTTGGTCCCTGGAGGTCTCCATGGTGCCTGGACCAAAGCAGACCAAGAAGAAGAGCCACATTCACACCACGTTATGTGATCGGTCGTATTTACGGTGGCTCACTGGGGCCATAGAGGTAAAAAAAAAGTGACATTTTTCAGTTTTTAAAAGCCTTTAGACGACAGGAAGTATTGGTTCATTTGCATCTTTTAATGTTTTTCTAACACTGAACAAAAAGAGGCTTAATTAGTTAAAGAATCACAGAATCTGTTAAATGTGATTATTTGTTCATCAGATTAATTGATTAATCGCAAGAACAACCAATTAATCATCCAAATAATCAATTAACCTGCAGAATAAATACGTATATTTTTATTTTTTCCAGACTTCATTGTCATATTTGAGGCTCTAAACCAGTTTGTTTCATTGGCCCGAGGCTAGAAGAGGTTCTGCATGGTTCTTCTGGACCGGTTCTGGAGGGAACCTACCCAGCGGGCGGCGGCGTGCCGGGGCGGCGAGCTGCAGGGGGTGGTAGATGTAAACGGTGTTGGGAGGCAGGGAAGCTCTGGGAGTGGACAGGCTGCGTGAGACCAGCTCTCTGCTGCGGATCAGCGCCGAGCTGTCCATCTGGGAGGAAGAGGAGCGGGAGAGGAAGAGTTACACCTGGTCGCCACGGCGACGCAGAGGGACTTAAGGACGTCTGCTCTGATTGGAGGATTCAGACTGAGATGGAGAAGGATTTTAGTCGGGCAGATTCAGAGGCAGCTAAACAGATTATAATGGTTAAGAGGAGGGAAGGAGACAAGGAAGGAGGGAAAAGAGAAGGATGGAGGGAACGAGAGAAGGATGGAGGGAAGGAGAGAAGGAGGGAAGGAGAGAAGGAAGGAGGGAAAAGAGAAGGATGGAGGGAACGAGAGAAGGATGGAGGGAATGAGAGAAGGAGGGATTAAGGAAGGAAGGAGAGAAGGAAGGAGGGAAAAGAGAAGGATGGAGGGAACGAGAGAAGGATGGAGGGAATGAGAGAAGGAGGGATTAAGGAAGGAAGGAGAGAAGGAAGGAGGGAAAAGAGAAGGATGGAGGGAACGAGAGAAGGATGGAGGGAATGAGAGAAGGAGGGATTAAGGAAGGAAGGAGAGAAGGAAGGAGGGAGAGAAGGAAGGAGGGAACGAGAGAAGGATGGAGGGAACGAGAGAAGGAAGGAAGGAACGAGAGAAGGAAGGAGGGAACAAGAGAAGGATGGAGGGAACGAGAGAAGGAGGGATTAAGGAAGGAAGGAGAGAAGGAAGGAGGGAAAAGAGAAGGATGGAGGGAACGAGAGAAGGATGGAGGGAAGGAAAGAAGGATCTAGGGAATAAAAGAAGGAGGGATGAAGGAAGGAACAAAAGGATGGAGGGAACAAAGAAAAGATGGAAATAAAGGATAAAAGAAGGAAGAGGGAAGGAAATATGGGAGGAAGGTCAGACTAAAGAAAAGAAAATTATATTAAATATTTTAGGGAATAAAATCTGGAAACTTAATTTTTTTTAATTTGGTCTAAATTGATCTCCATCTGTTCCGGTTCATAACCTTTGACCTTCACTCCTCTGCTGTCTGGCTTCACGGCTTCATGAGCCTCTAGCTTCGTTGTGATGAAGACTCACCTGAGCCTTCCTCAGCAGGTCGATGGTGAGCGCCAGCCAATCAGGACAGCAGGTCTCCAGGTCCAGGCTGACCAGGGCCAGGGCCAGAACAGAGCCTCTGAGCTGCAGATCAAATCAGACCCAGTCAGTCAGAACCAGCCGCACACCAACAGGAAGCGGCGCCGGGCGCCCACCTGCATGAGGGCGTGGTCGGCCAGGCAGGTGTAGAGGCGGCGGGTGAGGAGGCAGAGGTGCTGGGAGCGGTTCAGCCCGGCGGAGTCCAGGAAGCCGGAGTGAGACGCCGTCACCGTCGCGTGGAACTGAGGCACAAAGCAGAGCTGTTCACATTTCCTGCCACCGGGTGGCACTGCTGAGCCGATTCAGTCTCTCATCTACTTTAATCTATGAAATACAAACTGAATCAATACTGTATTTTTGATGTTTAATCAGAGGCTGAAACAACTTTTACCCTCTAAAGAAACCAGGAAACGAGCAGAAATTTATTTTAGAATTCAATTATTCACAAGATTAATCAGATTAATCTGTTATTCAGACTTAAATGAAGATTTTTCATTTAACCGCTCAAGTCTTTTTTACGCAACATGGAAAAAAAAATGCAAATAAAGAAATAATTCAATTCCTTTTTTAAATGTTGCTGCCTGAACTGCAACAAGACTAATTTAGTGAACGGCTGTTTTTAACCGATTAGGGTTTAGAAGGCAAGAGGCCGCTGCCAAGCCGAGTCAGCAGATTCACGACAACAACTAAAACACCCAGTCAGAATTTAACCTTTTCATGAATCGTTACATTACTTCTATGACTGATTAATCACGATGAATCTGATTAATCGTTTCAGCTCTAAGTGTGTGTGTGTGTGTGTGTGTTGTGTGTGTGAGTGAGAGACACGTACGATGTGCAGGAAGTCCAGAGCGGTGGCGGTGTGCAGGTCCCAGTCCAGTTTGTCCAGGATGAGTCTCTCCATCCTCAGGATCTCCGACGGAGAGCAGCCGCAGTTACTGGAGGCAGCCAGCTCCTTCAGAGAGGGAACACACTGAGACACACACACACACACACACACACACACGGTTAGCCTCCCCTGCCGTTCCTCCAGCGGCGCTGCCCCCGGTGATGAAGGCTTTTACCTCGTCCTCCTCGCAGGTCTTGGCAGCCAGGAAGAAGCAGGCGACGGCGATGCAGCGCAGATACTTCGGACGGACCTGAGAACCATTAATCGATCGATGGAAGGAAAACACAGAGGTTTTGAGTATTTATTGTCGATATAGTTTTGACCTAACACAGATGTTCTGGTACCAGAACCAGGTTGTGTTGTTCTTCCGGTACCTTGATGGGAGCCAGGAAGCGGTCCAGGATGCTAACGGCTAACACCAGGGTCTCCGGGTAGAGCTGCAGCCGGCCGTGGAGCTCCGTCAGCCAGCGGACCGCCTCGTCCCGCTGCGCCGGGGAGACGTCTGCGTCCTGAAACCACAGGGACAGGTTACCATGACGACGGCCAGGCTTCCATCTTCCCCACTTTGGAGACTTAAAACGACACAAATGAACCGAAAAGACGACATTTAAATTCACTATTATATGATCTGATTTTTTTTATGGAGTAAAATAAAATATGATTTAATTTTATGTTTCACTGGTCTGAAAAAAAATCTGTAATTTAACAAAAAGATTTTAAAAACTTGGTTTAACATATAAAATATAAGCAGATCAATAAAGAAAAATAAGTTTTTTAAATTAAATTCAAAACTTTCTCACCAAGTCTTCTGACATTTTGCAAATGAAAATAATTTTGCTAATTTTACTGAACCTAAAACAGAAAAAGTTTAGATTTATCTTTAAATTTTTTGAATCCTTTTATCAGGTGTATGAATACATCTGGTTTCAACTGTTAATGTTTTCAAAATTCACCTTTTTAATCAAACGTTACATTATGTACAGACCTTAAAAACAACTCATTGAAGTTCAAGGATTTTCAAGAACTTTTAAGGATTTAAAGTATGAAGCCTTCCTGTGGGGTCAGAAGGTCAAATGGACCGGACAGAAACTTTAACTTCGTTTGTTTATTAATGGACGTAAACGACAAGCGAGAAGAAGAGTTAAAACAGGGCTGTTCAAAGTGTGGCGCGGGGGCCGTTTGTGGTACCTTGAAATGATTTTGTTCGGCCACAAATAAAAACTGGGGGAAATTTGGCCAAGAAAACAGGAAACAGGTGAGAACCCAAAAAGTTAGAAATTTTTCTTTTATCTTCTTAAAGCAACAGTGAAAGCATTTTTATGTTTGGATCTAAAATGGATATTCAAACTTCTTTTATTTTTATTTTTAAAACCAGATAAATTACAGCAAACTAAGTTTTCACTTGGAATTTAACGACTTTGGTTTGGAAACAGTAGTTGAGTTAAGGCGTGTCCAGGATCTGACAAAACGTCTGAAGCAAACAGGTGACGCCACGAAGCGCAGACAGGGTGAGACCAGCTGATCGAACACAAACACACACCCTGTCAGCTGGTTTGTTCTGTGACTCAAGTGTTTTTTGCTGCTTTCTGAATGTGTGTCACGTCTGAGAACTGCAGGTTTTATTTCTGTCTTTTGTGAAACGCTGAGTCGAAACGCCGCCCAGACTCACGTGACCATGGCAACCGAGCAATTCGTCAACAGTTTAACAATCGTTTCGCAACTTTAGCCTCACGGTTTGGAAACACGTCACACCTCATGGAGACTGAAAAAAATAAAACATTTTTAAGGATATGATTCTCTGTGGTTGGTTGGTTTTTCATAAACCGGTGAATGAATAGACGGTATTTATGGCATTTATGGTATTTCATATTTAGAAAGTGGGTTGGAATGTTGGTTGTGTTTTGCTTTCGATTCCTAAACCAACTCTATTTAAAAAGCACTTCAAAGAAACAGCAGCCATTTACTAAAACCAGCTGCACAACCAGAATGACTAGAATAAATAAAACACAATAGAAATACAATACAAGAAAACACAGAGAGAAGAAAATCTAAATAAAATGATTCCCTCCCGTCTGTTCCTCCATTTCTGGATCCAAATAAATCCTCAAAACATTTACAAGTTTGTTAATTATAAAACTCGAGAGAAACATTTCAAGACATTAATTTTAATTAATACATAAAAAATTTAACAGAATTTATTTATTTATTTTTTTACTTTTGTAAAAGTTTTGACGGAACCTTTTTATTTGTACGTTTCTGGTACATCCGTAAATCTGACGCACAAGCGACATCCGCTAACAACAGTGATGGAAAAAACTTCTCTGTTTTAATTTCTGCTTCTAAAAACGATCTGATTGGTTCCCATAAAAGACTGTTCAAGTTGTGCTAAAAGGAGTTAGCCTATCAGCGAAGCTATGCTAGCCTAAAACAGCAATAACAGGGATAGGGTTTGGGTATGCTAGCTCAAAATAGCATCTCAATTCTAACGGTGTAGCAGCTAATGCAACCCATAAATGTTTTAGTGTTTTATTCAGAACCTGAACAACAAACTGGAGGTTTGGACTTTAGCATTTTTCAGAGTTTAGTGTCTCTGTAAAAGTTAATAAAGTTAAATTTGTTTACAGAGACGCCTGGGAGCCGCTGCTGCCTCTATTTCTCCTTTAGTCAAAAACAACAAACAGAAACTTTGACCAAAGTTGACTTTGACCTCATATGGATGCATCTGCATGTATATGACAGAGAGAGTCGACGCTTCCTTCTTGTGTCGTTTTACGGTTTCACAACTGAAAGGGAAGAAAAAGCAGAAATGGGTTTGTTTTTGACGTCGTTCAGGTTTTTCCCTGAAAACCGACTGAAATCAGTGACGTAAAAAAATCCCAAAATGAAGCCAGAAACGGTTTCCACAGTGGAAAATCTCTCTGACTGGTTTGAGACCCAGTAACCAGATTTAAATAAAATTTACTGTTAGGAGTATTTTTTACTATGCTGTAGTAAAAATTCAGTTTTATTATGAAGTATTTCTGCTCTTGAGTAAAATCTCTGGATTTTCTTCCCACTGAATGAAAAACAAACATGTTTCAACCAAAAACTCACAAACACAGAAACACACCTGCAGTTTAGTTAAAGTTATTTAGTGAAAGAAACTGATATGGAAAAATTCATTTTGCCATTTTTTTTTTTTACTTAATGAATTATCATCATTTTGGTTCTTAAAATACTACTGAACTTATATTTTGCTCTGTCTGATGATGTATCAAATGACTGATAATTTAATCAGTTACTCAGTAAACTTTTTACCAAATATGTTTTTACTCTTACTTGAGTAATTTCTTGGACGATACTTTTTACTTTTACTTAAGTAAAATATATTGAAGTACTGCGATTGTTACTTGAGTAGTTTTTGGGGACTCTGTTGTTAGAGCACCTGAAAAAAGAAAACCAACTTAAAAGTATCTTTTCAGCAAGAGATAGAAGTCAATAATTTCTCAGTATTGATGTTTGTTTCATTGGCAGATTATTTCACTAGTAATGTGGGAAAAATGTCTTGTTTTATGTGAATAGAAGTTTTTTTTAAATCAAATTTAAGGTGTTTTTAAATAAAACAAGCTCAGATTTCTTGCTGAAAATGTACTTATAAGTTGTTTTTGTGTCATTTCTGTAGATATTCTCTCTGGAAACGTGTTAACATGTATAGTTTCTGCAGTTTTTCGCCGGTCCTGACCTGGGAGGTTTGCTTCTTGGCCACGTAGCCCCTCCACGTCTGGGCTTCCCTAGAGGCGGCCTTCTCCAGGAGAAAAGACAGCCTCTGGCGTCCCCAGGGTTGGGCGAACTTCATCCTGGCCTCCCCGGGTCGAGCCGACCTCCCCACTGGATACAGCTACCTGCACACACACACACACACATACTTGTATTTCCCAAAACGTGAGGACTTAGTTTTGCGAGTGACTAGGTGGTTACACGTGGGGACACAACTTTCTAAATGAGCTAGACTCTGTTTTAGGTTTTGATTTTTTTCTTTAGCCTTCCATCGTGTTATAATTTCATTCCCTCATCAAAACCAGACCTGGAGTGTTGCTTTGATTCTTTCACATACGTTTGAAGAATCCTTCAATCTCCATGGCAACCATTCAGCTGTGCAAAACGCCTGGGTGGGCCTAGCCCCATCTTCTAAACTCAGTTCCTTCAGACTAGCCAGCAGCAATTAGCAAACACCTGCTGAGCTCATTATAGAAGCTGCTGCTCAGTGAAACGCTGGTATAAATGACTTAAGGGTTAATAAAGGCAGAGTTTCAGAGAGAGCAGGAGTTTCTTAAAGAGACAGAGGTCCAATTTTAAGGCATTGAATTACTAAGTTAAATATCTTTTAAGTCATATTTGTTATATGTGGCATTTTTAAAACAATCGAAGGTGACAGTTAGTTGATTATGCTATAATGCCACTACATATTACTGCCCCATTCATTTTTGGAAATTCATTTTACATGGGAAGCCAAACTTACTTGCCTCCATAAAGGTCTCAAAATCAGCCATTGTCCCCATTTGCTCTTGATGATTTCAGACAAAAAAAAAGTCCAACATTGGAATCGCCAGGTCAGGATCTTTAAAGATTGGTAATCGGACAGAAAATTGTAATCGGTGCACCTTTAAATCAAACTGATTTGAAAACATAAGGCCGTGGTTTTGCAAGTCAAGTAACGGCTGTAAACATGACATCCTGGACTGGTGATGTTTATAATGGGAAACATAAAATGTTATGACAATTTTGACCTAAATATCTAATAAAAGTAATAAATTAACCAGAAAAATGGGTAAAATATTAATTACGAAACTGAGGCTGAAGGGCAAAATCTAAAATGTTTAAATATGGAATTTCTGAGATTTTTATATTTTTTTCCTTTCAGAGGCTTCAATGTAAGAAAATCAGTTTTTGAATATCCGACACATCGCTGTGCTAAAGATACATTCGTTTCAACATCTGACACCATCATAGTTGAACAAAAATATGGTAATTTGTAAAGTTATTCTTCAAACTTTGCTGCATTATAACCGCAAAGATACAGATCAATATTTTTAATCAGTTTTTACTGACATTCAGCTGCAAAATGTTCATTATTACAAAACATCCAAAGCTCAGTCAGACTGAGTCCAGACCTAAATGAAAATTTACTTTGACTAGGTCATTCTAAGACTTGATCTAAATCACCCTATAATATCTTTGGATGGATAATTGGTCAAAAGGGTTGGATTTTGTCAACAAAAACGTAATAATTCTAGTTGCTAATTTTAAACAAAGCTTTAGAAACAGCCAGCGCTTGCTGACAGGTTGGAAAACACCTGGACGGTCCGACGGAAATTAGGGAAATTTCCAGATCTCAACAGACAGGCGCATTTGAAAATGAAACGAACTACTTTCTGGAATGCAGCTAATTTCACAGCGAAGCTAGCAGCTTGATGGCTAACGTCACGGACAACAAAAAGAAGATTTATTGTTTAAATATATTCTAGAAACAAAACTCAGAGCTTTCCGTTGGGGTGAAATAAAGGCGATCGGTTGCTATGTTGCAGTAATAAACACGAACACGACCACAGGGACATTTAAATGCCCGAGTCAGCGCCAGGAAGTAGACGGAGCCCGGCGTCTTACCTCCCCTGCGAAGCGGAGAAAACCACAGTTGGGTTTCATCCGGTCCTCTCGATCCAAGCAGGAAGAAAGACGGGTGGAATCGAGGACCCGGGCTCCGGTTTAGTCGTCCAATGTGAGTTTTGAGGGTAGAAGGGTTTGTAAATAAATATATAAAAAAAAAAGAACGGAATATAGACGGGATACGTCTACTTCCGAGGAGGGGACTGGGAGAGAGAGGGAGCGGATGAAACCCGCCCCCTACGGCCAGAGCTAACGCGAGAAACAATCGCACCTTCTGTTTGTAGTTCATTGTTATGTAACGATGCCACTGTAAATAAGGCGTTACATTTGTACAAATACAGATTTTACCTTCTGTTTCACACGCTCACAGCGCACAGACACTAAATATAGAGAGCAGATAAAAAGAGCAAATATGTACATTTATGTACGCGGGTTAGCATGGTGGAAAAGTACTTTTTATTTGTTCCATAACATTTGTGGAACAAAAACAGTCAAAAGTAAAATAATAATAAAAACAATGAAATCAAACAAAAGAGTTCAGTTATTTTCTTTATTAGTTTTTCATTTGTTAGTTTATTTATTTTTTTTTATAGGAAACATGCCATTCACCCAAAACTTTAAAAAGATGTTGCATGTTTGCTGTATCAAAACCGACATTTCGTTTTCATATTCATTTGGACTCAATTGCACAAATTTATTCTCAGTTATAAAAACAGGATTTCTTTCAAAATGCTTCCTATATTTAACTACCAGCTGATTTAGTTCAGTAAAACCTCTAGATAGATGTGGGTCTATAATTATAAAGTATTTGTTATACATAAACAAATACTTTGTGTTGTATTTAACGTTTTATTTAAGTATTTCGGAATATTTTGGTAGTAAATTGATAGGCTTCTTCAGAATTGCTGTAACACAAACATCTACAGATGTTTCCTACCCACAGATATCAACTTCTACGTTATTTATCTCATTGTGAAATTAAATGTGACTCAAAAACTCAATTTCTATCTGAGATTATTAAAGTATTTCAAATTGAAATGAATTAAATGGGTAGTGTTTCGCTTTAATTAGCTTTGAAAGGCTCTTCTGACATTTTAAACATAATTTTACATAAGTCAGCTTTATCAGAGTCCGAAAGAAGTCAATAAGTGTCTCAGCTGATTACAGAAGTTGTTTTTGAGATTAATACCCAGTTTGGTTGATAACAGTTGTTAAAAAGCTGTCAAATACAACTACGTAATGTCCTGATTACGTCAGGAGCATTTATTTCCCTAGACCAATCAGAATGTAGAATTTTGGGCGGACTATTTGAAAACAACAAGTGGCCGGTTGCTGATTGGCTAATGGAAAGGTCAGTCACAGGGGGTGCGTCTAGCCGAAGAGCTGTTAGATTTCTGTCACTCTTAATATTCCTCAACAGATGATACACCTAGAGGAAACATATGGATATATTAGATCGAACTAAAGTGAAAAATCTTAGTAAAATGTTCGTTGCAACCGTCGATTTATGCGATTAGCCCTTAAAATGAGGCGGTTGCTAACGTCAACCAAGGCTGTGATTGGTTGTTGCGGTTTTGCTAGGACATGTGGGCGGGGCTTGTCTGAACATCAACAAAAGAGAGGAAAGAGAAAGGAGGAGTAGAAAAGAGGAGAGAAGGCTGGAAGGAATAAACGACAACAGACGACAGATATGTGGCTTTAACCAGAAATAACAGGTAGGAGAACTATTTTAAAGTGTTTTCCAGCTTTTAACTCGTCCTGACACCAAGTTGTTACGGGATAATATTCGGTTTTAAACCACAGGAAGAATAGATGGCCAACAACCGTCTTTTAGCTACAGACATTTTACAGATAATATAAAGATATTAATGCTGTTCAAACGTTACCAAGCTGTAGTTATGCTGTTATTCCTACAACCGAAAATAACTCCGGAAAGGCTACGAAGATGGTTTCCGATTCAGAGCCTCGGTAAAGGACTATTCCGCAGCGTTTTACAAATCTGGAGCATTTTATATCTGTATTTTTTTACATCTTCGTTGTGTTGGTAAATAATCAAACATAAACCCAGCTTCAGTTTTATTTTCTCTGTAAACCACATCCAGCCTCAGAGTTTAACACTTTTAATCTGCTTTAAATTGAAGTTATGTTCCTTAATTTAAATACAATTTATACCTGTGAAACCTTTGTTCTGCGCGTGAAATGCAAAAATAATAAATTAATTTTGAACACTAAATTCCTCTTAATATAATCTCTATTATTTTGCAGTTAAATACATTTAACACAGACCTGTGCAACATTAAATTATGATGCAATTTTTTTCTACTTTTTGTGGAAAATTAAATAATGAAGGTTTCCTGGACAACCACAGAACAACTTGATCTGTTATTAGTCAAGAATATAACTTAAAAGATCTAATTTTCCTGAATTTGAAGCCAGTAGATCTTAAATCTTTATGAAAAAGAGTGAAATTCTCCTTTTTACTTTGTATGTTTACGTGACCGAACCGGAAGCCAACTTCGGCGTCCTCCATCTGGAATCTTGACATACATTCTCCAGTTTCCAAATATTAAAGGATATTTTTCCCACATTTTCTGTCAGATTTCTGTTAAATGTTCCGATAATGAACTAAAATGTGTGAATGTGGCTGTTTTAGAAGTGCGTGGATGTGGATATGTGTGTTAGAAGCGGTTCCCCTCCCCCCGCTCCGACCAGAGGATTTAAAAACGCAAACAAACGGTTCGAGCTCAGTTCGACGGTAACGGTCCACTTTAACGACCCAAACCCGGCCGGTTCGGGTTTTCTGGTTAAACTACAGGGGGAAACGTCTGAAAAAATGCAGATTTCTGTTTGTGGGTCAAACTGAGAGGCGTCTACCGAGGGAAACCTGACACCGGAGCCCAGCTCCAGCTGGGGGAAGTGGGCCGGGTTCGGGCTCCCTGCCGGGGCCAAGAGGCCGATCAGTGACAGGGTTACATCACAGCACAGCCCCGGAACACAAACCGGGTTCTACCCGAACCTGAAGCCTTACTAGGAGGTCAGAAACAGTTTACGATTGGAGATCTGAAAAGTGCGGAGTGCTTTTTTTGTTTTTAGGAATTCAGTTTTACATAATGAATGCAGGGGAAATCACAAATTATGGATCACAGCGTCATTGTATGGCGATATGGACTTGCATTTTAAACAGCATATTCTCTGGTACTATTGTAAAATCAATTAAAGTGACAATAAAACCTAAGTATTACTATTTTTTTTTAGCTAATACGGCTGTGACTGTGTTACAGCAGTTATAGCCCCACAAATACAAATACTGTTGTAGAAAAACATTCCTATTGTAGTACACTTTTTTAAAACAACATTCACACAAAGTGTGATTAGTACCAATAAACCGCAAACAGTAACAACATTTAATCATATTTTCAAATTTATTAACACTTTTTTAGAACAAAAAAAAAATACAGATAGTTTTGACTTCTTTTTAACATCACTATTTAGGATTTATCATGACCGATGAATTAAAATTGTCATGATAAACCAAACGATGAATGGGACTCTTTTTAGCTTTTTACAGAAGCTACAGGGAAGCTACTATGCTAGGCTACGCTAAAGGTTAAATGACCTTCTCTTTTCCTTGCAGTGTCTGAACTGTGGTGGGAAAACGAACCGTGAACATGGATGCCGTGCGGCTGATGAAGGAGCTGAGGGTGAATTATGAGCAGGAGGCCAACTTTCTGCCCAGAGAGACGGGTCTGAACCTCATCGTTTCTGCCCAGCAGGTGAGAAACGCGTCCGTCCGGTAAAGTCCAGAGAAACTCTGCTGTGAGATGCTCTAAACTGTCTTTGCCCCCCAGAGCGGCGGCCAGATCACAGCCAGGAGCCGGGATGTGACCGTGGAGGATCTGTGGAGCCTGACCAGCTTCTTCGGCTACAGCACCCAGAGCTTCGTCCAGGCCGTCAGCCTGCTGGACAGATTCCTGGCCATGATGAGGGTACGACCGACCGCCCAGTCCAGAAAATTACTGGGAAAATCTTTAAACTGTGGATACAAGCATTAGCATGCTAACTCCTCTGGTCGTGTGTTTTTCATATTAGCCACTTGAATTTCAGGGTGACGGCCATTTTTTAAATTTTATGTTTATGATTAGCATAGCAAAGTTTTTGGCTAGCTGTGCCCACCACTTGCAATAACTACGGCTGAGTTTAGTTCAGATTTTTCACTACAACCATGGCGGCCATTTTGAAAAGTGTCAAAAAAGGAAACACAAGATGATAATCTGTGAAATATTCTCAAATTTAGTACAAAAATTTGTTTTCCTTGACAACCATGGCGGCCATCTTGAATTAGTGGCTAATGGTGAAATCTGTGTAAAGTTCTTCCATCGACGTGTGAAAGATTTTTCTGAATGTTCTCCAGGTCCAGCCCAAACACCTGTCCTGCGTCAGCCTCAGCTGCCTCCACCTGGCGGCCAGAGTGACGGAGGCGGAGTGCGACCAGACGCCGGCCGACGAGCTCATCCGCATCGGCCAGTGCCGCTTCACCGTGTCCGACCTCAGCCGCATGGAGAAGATTGTCGCCGAGAAGCTGCGCTTCAAATCCAAAGCCGTGACCGCCTTAACCTTCCTGCAGCTGTACCACCAGATCACGCTCACGCACGCCACCTACAGGTGAGGCGCAGGCTGCAATCGCAACCGTTTCAGTCAACAGCTATTCTGCAGATTAAGCGGTTATTCTGATGATTAATCGTTATTCTGTCAATTAATCAAATGGGAAAATGGTCGCATCCTGCAGATTTTTCATTTAATCACTAAAGCGTTTTTCTGCAATATTTAGAAATGCGTTGAAACATGCAGATAAAGAAACAACTAAGTCAGAATCAGCTACAGCCTCCATAAAAGCCTCATCGGTGCATCAGTGCCGGGTTCGGGTCAGAGCTGCTCCCTGTTTGAGGGTAAAGCAGGGCAGCCGGCGATAAGGCCGGTCGTTCAGCCGTCTGCAGCCGCTTACGCAACGCGGCTGCTTCCAGTCTGCAGAGGTCGAACACAAAGTTCAGTTCCAGTCTGTTTACAGTTTACACTGTCAGCTTGTTGACCTGAGAAGAAGCATAAAAATGTCCAGATTTCTTCTGCAGTCGGTTTATTTCATGAATTTCGCCTCCAAAAGTCGGATCAGCTGTGAGGAACATCACCAGGTTTAGATCTGTTATGGCAACGAATGTTTCTGGAGTTATTATGATTAAATGACAGAACTGTTGCTCTGAGACCATTTTCTGGATAATATAATGGAAGAACACATTCAGGGAGACCAAACTTTAAATTCTAGTGAATATTTTAACCTGTAAAATGCTGAAGGCTCATTAGAACATCAGTTGTTTTCCTCATGTGGTTGAAGGTTTGAGCATCTTGAGATGCCAGATGTGCAGAAAGTCGTCGTGACTCTGATGTGGTTTGGTTGTGAACAGGAAGGAGACGCTGAGTCTGGAGAAGCTGGAAGCTCAGCTGAAAGCCTGTCTGTGCCGGATCTCCTTCTCCGAAGCAAAGGTAGGACGAGCCGTCGGTCCCGCCGAGCCCCTGTGGGTCTGACCGCACCGAGGTTCTGATCCGGCCCGTCTGTCTGTCTGTCCCTGCAGCCGTCCGTCCTGGCCCTGGCTCTCCTCAGGCAGGAGATGAAGAGCATCCAGTCAGACGACATGCTGGAGATCGCCTTCCACATCCAGAGACACCTGAAGGTACGTCCAGGAAACCGGATCTGACCGGGTCTGACCGGGTCGTTCCTCCTGATGTGTTCTTGTGTTTATATCAGAACATCCTGGGTTTATTATTCCTAATCGATCGTCTTGTAGTTCATCTGTTAGTGAAACTGGAGGATTTATTGCTGTTAAATGTGTATTTAGTTGTCAGATCAGTCAGGAAACGTTACAGAACATGATGTGATGGTTTTCTGCAGCCGTAAATGATGTTTATGTGACGTTAAAGTGAAACTGGCTGGCGGCACACGGAGCCGCAGAGCTCGCTTTCCTGGAACACGGAGAAACTTTCTGTCTCTGGAATTCCCTGAATTCCGCCTGCAGGCTCTGAGCTGCAGGTCGGGTTTTAACCTGCCGACCCGAACAAAACGGCCCGTTTCCGTTCACAGCTCTTCAGGAAAGCCTCGGTTCTGACCGGCCGTTTCACCCGCTGTCTGGGTTTCAGATTCCCGACGCGGAGCTGCAGCGGTGGAGCGAGCAGGTGGCCCGCTGCCTGTCGGACTACGCCTCGCCAAGTGCAGCAAGCCCAACCACCGGAAGCTGCAGTGGATCGTGTCCCGGCGGACCGTGCAGAACCTGCACAGCCACCGCAGCGTCCCGGAGCTGCCCACCATCCAGAGGGCTGCTGGGACGAGAGCGAGAGGTGAGGGAGCCCAGGGATCACTGTGAACCGGTCCACCGCCGGCGCCGAGCTCCACCCGGACGGTGGGAACACCGTCAGCCTCATGAACGCTCGGCGCCGGCAGCAGCTGTGAGGGAGACAGTTTGGTGCGTAAATATCGAAGCTTGAATCGGTCCTACAAAAAAATCCAACGTGTCGGAACCGAAAAGCCCGGTTAGTCAGCCCGAAGTAAACTACGTTTATTTATTTCTCTCTGCTGGTTTTTAGTGTCGTTTCCCCCGTTTTTAACTTTTTGTTGAATATCTTTCCATGTCGTCGCTCGTTGTTTGAGAAGAATGACGTGAAAAAATAATAAATAAGAAAATACCTCGTTTATGAAATTAGGTGAAAAATCTTCAAGCTTAAATGAAGGGAATATAAAGTTCAATGTTTACTAATAACCTCAATATAAATTATCATTTTAAAGGTTAATCAGTTTTTGCACTTTAAATTCTGTTTTATATTTAGGCCCGAGCAGCTAAGCGCTGCGAAGGCCTATTGCGCTGCGAAGGCCTATTGTAATCGTGCTGTAAATTATTATTATTAGGCCCGAGCAGCTAAGCGCTGCGAAGGCCTATTGTAATCGTGCTGCGAAGGCCTATTGTAATCGTGCTGTAAATTATTAGGCCCGAGCAGCTAAGCGCTGCGAAGGCCTATTGTAATCGTGCTGTTTATTATTAGGCCCGAGCAGCTAAGCGCTGCGAAGGCCTATTGTAATCGTGCTGTTTATTAGGCCCGAGCAGCTAAGCGCTGCGAAGGCCTATTGTTTTTCAAATGTTTATTTTTAGGCCCGAGCAGCTAAGCGCTGCGAAGGCCTATTGTTTTTCAAATGTTTATTATTTTTTTTTTTTTTTTTTATTTTTCTTCTGTCAAATGAATTGCCTTTTTGGGGGCTTTAACATATTCAAAAACTCACCAAAATTGGTAGGCCCATAGAGACTGTGAAAAATTTACGTATTTTAAGGTCCGCGCAAAAATCGCAAAAAAAATGGCTCAACAGCGCCCCCTAGAAATTTTCAAAAGACCCTTTCCTATTCACTTACTTTATTGTAGAGACTTGAAATTTGGTACACTTGTAGAACTCCCCAAGCCACTCAGAATTTATAATTGTTCTCATAGTGTATGTCAAACAGGAAGTCGGCCATTTTGGATTGAATTTCCAAATTTCACCCCATTTTGGCCGTTTATAGCCTTCGCATTTGATCGAACTCCTCCTAGGGCTTTTGATGGATCGGCTTCAAACTTGGTCAGTTGGTTCAGAAGGCATGCCCGATTAAAAGTTATCAAAACGGTGAGTTTTCGTGCATGCGTGAGGGGTGATACTAGGGGTCAAAGTTCACTGACTCACCATAAAATAATAAACAGTTATATCTCCTACAAAGAAACTCACAGAGCCACCAACCTTTCTGTGTGTGATCACCTTTGGATGCCCTACAAGACCCAATTGTGAAATTTTGAGATCACATAAGCCACGCCCCCTTAGAACAGGAAGTGTCAGGTTTTATTGTGATCGGTCCCTATCTGACCTCTTTAACCTAATCAACATGAAACTGTGTCCACAAACAGAAGACATGTTGGTGTGTTATGGTTTCCAACGCCGTTTGTTTTGGAGGAAGCAAGTGGGCGTGGCGGCGTGGCAAGTTTACCTGTAACGCCGTGTCCATACGTTTGGCTGTTAATTCCACAATTGTGAGTCCAGCTGCACCAAACTCACTGAGATCGATCCTTATCCAACTCCGGACAGTAATCCAGTGCAATATTTGGTGGGCGTGGCCTAATGTCTCAACAGCGCCCCCTAGAAGAGTTTAAATCATCAGCCCCAAGCCATGCTTTAACCTAGAATTATGAAACTTGGTACACATGTGTATCTTGTCAGGATGTACAAAAAAGTCTCTTGGAGCCATGGTCCAAACCCAACAGGAAGTCGGCCATTTTGGATCAAAGCCGCCATTTCCGGTTTTTCATAGACGTCGCATCTGATCAAACTCCTCCTACAGCTTTTGAGATACAGACTTCAAACTCGCTCAGCACACACTTAAGACATTGAAGGTGAAAAGTTATCAAAAGAATTCTCGTACATCAAAGCATGTGGGCGTGGCTAAGTGTCAAACTTTGGCTTTGTGCCATGAAATACTAAAATGCAATAACTTCTACAAGAAAAGGGACAACTTCATCAGACTTTCCATTTCTCATTATTGGCCAGCCTTGATCACATTCACAAGGTCATATGATGACATCACCTTAGCCACGCCCCTCTCCAACAGGAAGTCACCTGTTTTTGTCTGCCGGAAGTCTTGCTTTTACTCTGACTCAAATGGGTTCAATGCTGTGCAAATTAATATAAAATGACATGATGATGAACTCTGTGTATGTTTACTGCTAGCTGAAGCATGTGGGCATGCCTTATTAGCAAATAGCAATGCCAGCCATGTCTACAATCATCTCTAAATCAACCAGGCTTCATCCAATTTGCACCAGATTTTCTATGATTGACTGTGGTGATCCTCTAAAGATTGGATTATAACTTGACTTCACTTCACTCCCTAGGCTAATCAAAAAGCTGTATCTTATCTCTACATTGGCTAATCTGCATGAAATGTTGTGGGCTGCAGCAGGGAGCGCTGCTGTGAACATATATATATACACACATTTATTTAATCACTGAATAAGTAAAAGTTGAACGTATGAACACAGAGCATGCTCATTGCTCATTGCTAATTGATTTCATCTCCTATCATGGTGGCAAACTGCAGTGGGAGGGAGGGTGAAAACAGTTACAGTGCTCCTTCTGCTTGGTTTCTTGTTGCGCCATTGGACAGTGTTCATAGTTGAACGTTATTTACCGTTACTTGCGATATTTACGGAGTGAAGCTTCTTCAAACAAAACGGAGGCTCGTATGTCTTTTACTGAACTTCATCCTTGTATTTTATACAATCATGTTCAATTCAATTAATAATAACAATAATCATGTATTCTATGCTTAACATATAATTGTAAATCAGTCTTTTATACTGAACAACATATGAGTGTAAAAAAGTCACAACAGTTGTGGTTTCTGACATGGGCAATATGAGCAACCACCCAGGGAGGTATTTTTCTAGGGATAGAAGGAGACCTCTGCGGATTGTAGCACAGCGATGAAAGCAAAACAGAATTAAGTATATGTAAAACTTAAAGTTCCACCCTGTTAGGAAAGACTGTGAAAAATGTTTATTCAGTAGAATTTAGAAAATATAATGTTAGATTTAGTCATTAAAGGTTTGTGATTTTGTTGAAGGTTAGCTAGCTAAATGTTTACCACATAAAGAGCTAAAGATGAATTAGTTAGAAAGTTCCACCCTGTTATGTTCCACCCTGTTAGGAAAGATTGTGAAAAATGTTAATTCAGTAGAATTTAAAAAACATAATGTTAGATTTAGTCACTAAGGGTTTGTTATTCGGTTTAATGTTAGCTAGCTAAATGTTGACCACATAAAGAGCTACAGGTAAATTAGTTAGAAAGGTTCCACCCTGTTATCTTCCACCCTGTTATGTTCATGAACCAAATAAGGTAGAAATTAGGGTGAAAAGAAATAATTTTAAGTCAAATAAAAAATTTTGAGTTGATGGAATAGAGTTGCAGAGTAGTCTGAGGTATTATCAGATGTCTTTGCCATTTGTCTGTTTTCATTTCACTAGTTACCCCCATTTACTCATGTGAGGGGAACAATGAGTACATGTCATGGGAAAATCAACTACAGGGATATCAAATGATCTTGCGAAACAGAACCAGGAAAAACACTCTACCTGTACTTTGACTGAGCCAATCCTGCAACTAATAATGAAAATCATCTGATTTTAGAATCAAATACTTTGATTTTCCACCCTGTTATGGTACAATCCAGCATGTTATGTTCCATTCCACACATGTTTTTATTAAATATTGTTACAGAAACATTAAGTACTGTGGATTTTTCTGAGCCATGTTGGGAGTTAAAGACAAATAAATGAAAATATTGGTATAAGTTTTTGAAATTACCAATATTTTCAATGCTGTCAGTGTTATCTTTGCAATACAGTCATAAATTATTCGTAACTTCATGATGTGTTACAATTTCAAGAAAAAACATATTATATAGTAAAAGGGACACACTCTTTCTAAGAAAAAAAATCATTATTTTTTTAATTTAAATGTTTAACTATTTGTGGTCCATATCTAAATGTTCATAACAAGGTGGAACACATTCAGAGACAATGGTGAAAAAAACCCACATGTAATAATTAATTTATCCAATCCTGAGCTTGCCCATTATTTTTAATTTCTTATTGTTAAACATGTCAGTGTTGTAACAAAATATTTAAAACTTAAAACAATACTTTTTTTTCAAAAATCCTGAGGCCGAAATGTTGCTGCAAAAAAGAATCACACAATTACTGAGATTAAAAGAGATAAAGTGCTGAATATTGATATCTGTTTCCCACCTTGTTTTTGTTGCTAATTATTGTGAGAAATCATTAACGTGAACAGTGCCTTCTCATGGATGAGTATTCTCATGGATCAGTAACATTAATCATTACTGATAATGTATAAGGCAAACTGAGTTAATTTGTTATTTCAGAAGAGCGTGTCAAACTGGTAGCCTTTATATGACTCGGTACCCATGAAGTAGCTCTCAGTTTCAAAAAGGTTGGTGACCCCTGATTTACTCGCTGCAGCCAATCAGCAACAGATTTTTGTGCATTGTCTATGAGCAAAGCCAAACATGACACACTGAGTAAATTCAAGGAGGGCGGGTTCGGCTGTTCCGTCAGAGCATCGGCGGTGGCTGGGGGAAGGCGGTGCTGGGCACACGCGGTGGCTATAGGCCGAGCGGCGCTTGGCTGCTCGGGCCGCTCGATGCTCCGCGGAGCTTTAATTAGGCCCGAGCAGCTAAGCGCTGCGAAGGCCTATTGTAATCGTGCTGTTTATTAGGCCCGAGCAGCTAAGCGCTGCGAAGGCCTATTGTTTTTCAAATGTTTATTAGGCCCGAGCAGCTAAGCGCTGCGAAGGCCTATTGTTTTTCAAATGTTTATTATTTTTTTTTTTTTTTTTTTTATTTTTATTTTTCTCGCCTCAAATGAATTGCCTTTTTGGGGGCTTTAACATATTCAAAAACTCACCAAAATTGGTAGGCCCATAGAGACTATGAAAAATTTACGTATTTTAAGGTCCGCGTAAAAATCGCAAAAAAAATGGCTCAACAGCGCCCCATCGAAAATTTCAAAAGACCCTTTCCTATTCAGTTACTTTATTGTAGAGACCTGAAATTTGGTACACTTGTAGAACTCCCCAAGCCACTCAGAATTTATAATTGTTCTCATAGTGCATGTCCAACAGGAAGTCGGCCATGTTGGATTGAATTTGCAAATTTCACCCCATTTTGGCCGTTCATAGCCTTCGCATTTGATCGAACTCCTCCTAGGGCTTTTGATGGATCGGCTTCAAACTTGGTCAGTTTGTTCATAAGGCATGCCCGATTAAAAGTTATCAAAACGGTGAGTTTTCGTGCATGCTGAAAGGGTGATACTAGGGGTCAAAGTTCACTGACTCACCATAAAATAATTAACAGTTATATCTCCTAAAAAGAAGGTCACAGAGCCACCAAACTTTCTGTGTGTGATCACCTTTGGATGCCCTACAAGACCCAATTGTGAAATTTTGAGATCACATAAGCCACGCCCCCTTAGAACAGGAAGTGTCATGTTTTATTGTGATCGGTCCCTATCTGACCTCTTTAACCTAATCAACATGAAACTGTGTCCACAAACAGAAGACATGTTGGTGTGTTATGGTTTCCAACGCTGTTTGTTTTGGATGCAGCAGGTGTGCGTGGCGGCGTGGCGAATATACCTGTAACGCCGTGTCCATACGTTTGGCTGTTAATTCCACAATTGTGAGTCCAGCTGCACCAAACTCACTGAGATCGATCCCTATCCAACTCCGGACAGTAATCCAGTGCAATATTTGGTGGGCGTGGCCTAATGTCTCAACAGCGCCCCCTAGAAGAGTTTAAATCATCAGCCCCAAGCCATGCTTTAACCTAGAATTATGAAACTTGGTACACTTGTGTATCGTGTCAGGACCTACAAAAAAGCCTCTTGGAGCCATGGTCCAAACCCAACAGAAAGTCGGCCATTTTGGATTAAATTCGCCATTTTCTGTTTTTCACAGACGTCGTATTTGATCGAACTCCTCCTACAGCGTTTGACATACAGACTTCAAACTCAGTCAGCAGAGAGTTCAGACATTAAAGGTCTAAAGTTATCACAGGAATTTTGGTATGTCAAAGCATGTGGGCGTGGCTAAGTGCCAAACTTTGACTATTCGCCATAAAACATAAAAGTGACATAACTTCCACAAACAAGGTCACTGCTGCTTCCGACTTCCTATGTCTCACTACTGACAAACCCTCATTACATTCACATGGTCAGATGATGACGGAACCTTAGCTCCGCCCACTTTTGAAAGGAATTCAGCTGTTTTTTTCTACTGTATGTCTTACTTTTACTGAGTAATACATATGGAATTAATCTTCTACCACCTGACATAATATGAGCTGATGATGAACTGTGAGGATGAACTCTGACTCATAGGGGCGTGGCCAACTGTCTGTTCTTCACCATATGCATACAACTGTCTCTGAATCACACACGCATCTTCCGATTGGCACCAAACTGGATACGTTTGAGCTGTGTTCAATGCTAAAGAGCCCATCAGGTTTGAATTGAGATTTTAATCTGCAGCGCCCCCTAGGTTATCCCGTCACCAATATCTCCTCTCTACATCGACCGATCTGCACCTAATTTGTGGTGTATCGCCAGGGAACCATGCCAAAGTCAATGGTGCGAACTGCCTTGCGGACGCGCGCCTCAACGGTGCGAAAGGGTACGCGGTGGCAGGCGGGCGGCGGTGCTGGGTCCCCCGCGGTGGCTATAGGCCGGAGCGGCGCTTGGCTGCTCGGGCCGCTTGAGGCTCCGCGGAGCTTTAATTAGGCCCGAGCAGCTAAGCGCTGCGAAGGCCTATTGTTTTTCGAATGTTTATTATTATTAGGCCCGAGCAGCTAAGCGCTGCGAAGGCCTATTGTTTTTCAAATGTTTATTATTTTTTTTATTTTTCTCGCCTCAAATGAATTGCCTTTTTGGGGGCTTTAACATATTCAAAAACTCACCAAAATTGGTGGGCCCATAGAGACTGTGAAAAATTTACGTATTTTAAGGTCTACGCAAAAATCGCATAAAAAATGGCTCAACAGCGCCCCCTAGAAATTTTCAAAAGACCCTTTCCTATTCACTTACTTTATCGTAGAGACTTGAAATTCGCTACAGTTGTAGAGCTCCCCAAGACACTCAGAATTTACAATTAATGTCATAGTGCAAGTATCCTAGGAAGTCGGCCATTTTGGATTGAAGTTCCGATTTTGACCCCATTTTGGCTGTTTACACACGTCGCATTTGATCGAACTCCTCCTAGGGCTTTTGATGGAACGGCTTCAAACTTGGTCAGTTGGTTCATAAGGCATGCCCGATTAAAAGTTATCAAAACGGTGAGTTTTCGTGCATGCTGAAGGGGTGATACCAGGGGTCAAAGTTCACTGACTCACCATAAAATAATTAACAATTATATATCCTACAAAGAAACTCATAGAGCCACCAAACTTTCTGTGTGTGATCACCTTTGGATGACCTACGACACCCAGTTGTGAAATTTTGAGATTACCTAAGCCACGCCCCCTTAGAACAGGAAGTGTCATGTTTTATTGTGATCGGTCCCTATCTGACCTCTTTAACATAATCAACATGAAACTGTGTCCACAAACAGAAGACATGTTGGTGTGTCAGGGTGTCCAACCCCGTTTGGTTTGGATGCAGCAGGTGGGCGTGGCGGCGTGGCGAATATACCTGTCCTTACGTTTGGCTCTGTATTCCACAATTTTGAGTCCAGTTGCACCAAACTCACTGAGATGGATCCTGATCCAACTCCGGACAGTAATCCAGTGCAATATTTGGTGGGCGTGGCCTAATGTCTCAACAGCGCCCTCTAGAATATTTTAAATCATCAGCCCCAAGCCATGCTTTAACCTAGAATTATGAAACTTGATACACATGTATATCTTGTCAGGATGTACAAAAAAGTCTCTTGGAGCCATGGTCCAAACCCAACAGGAAGTCGGCCATTTTGGATCAAAGCCGCCATTTCCTGTTTTTCATAGACGTCGCATCTGATCGAACTCCTCCTACAGCTTTTGAGATACAGACTTCAAACTTGCTCAGCACACACCTAAGACATTGAAGGTGAAAAGTTATCAAAAGAATTCTCGTACATCAAAGCGTGTGGGCGTGGCTAAGTGTCAAACTTTGGCTTTGTGCCATGAAATACTAAAATAACTTCTACAGGAAAAGTGGCAACTTCATCAGACTTTCCATGTATCATTATTGGCCAGCCTTGATCACATTCGCAAGGTCATATGATGACATCACCTTAGCCACGCCCCCCTCCAACAGGAAGTCACCTGTTTTTGTCTGCCTCTAAATCAACCAGGCTTCATCCGTTTTGCACCAGATTTTCTATGATCGACTGGTGGACCTCTAAAGATTAGATTATAACTTGACTATACTGCACCCTTTCGGTTAATAAAATAGCTGCATCTCCTCTCTACATTGGCTAATCTGCCTGAGATGTTGTGTGCTTCACCAAGGAGTTCTGCTGTAAACACAATGCAGCTAATGCCAACGTAAGTGACTAGATATAAAGTATCAATCCAGCTGTTCAGACACACATATTTTCTTCCAAAACTTAAACTGTCATAAACTGTTTTTGTTGGTGGTGAGGATGAACGCTGAGACCAAGGTGATGATGATGATGATTATAATTTAATAAAGAGAATCTCAAACACAGTCCAATATGGGCAACACGGAAGGAAAACCTGCACACATCTAATACAGGTAGCCACTGAAAAAACTGAAGACTGAATGTTACAGCAACATATTACATTATAACTTGACTCTACTGTGCCCTGTAGGTTAAATGGAATCAATCCAAACCAAACCAACTTTATTTACAAAGCACTTTAAAACAACCACAGCTGATACAAAATAAAACATACAATTTAAAACTAGATCCAACTGGTATTGAAAGTAAAATAGATGGTGCAGTGGTGTAAGCACAGCATCTATGAAGGTTACCAGCCTGTTTGGTTCAACCTATCTCTGTGAATCAGCGTTTTCTGACATGAACTTCATCAAGAACAGACACAGAACATGTCTCCCTGATGCACATCTCAAAGATGCACTCACAGTTGCAGTTTCAAGTTACACACCAGATTACAGAGCACTGGTGAACAGCATACAATGCCAGTCTTCTCACTAATAAGGAAGCCATTGTCTGTGAGCAAAGCCAAACATGACACACTGAGTAAATTCAAGGAGGGCGGGTTCGGCTGCTCCGTCAGAGCATTAGCGGTGGCTGGGGGAAGGCGGTGCTGGGACCACACGGTGGCTATAGGCCGAGCGGCGCTTGGCTGCTCGTTATTATTACGATTCTGCCCCCCAAATGAATTGCCTTTTTGGGGGCTTTATCATATTCAAAAACTCACCAAACTTGGCGGGCGCATAGAACCCGTTTAAAATTTACGTATTTTAAGGTCCTCGCAAAAATCGCACAAGAAACGGCTCAAGGGCGCCCCCTAGAAACTTTCAAAAGACCCTTTTCTATTCACTTACTTTATCGTAGAGACTTGAAATTCGGTACACTTGTAGAGCTCCCCAAGACACTCTGAATTTACAATTAATGTCATAGTGCAACTATCCTAGGAAGTCGGCCATTTTGGATTGAAGATCCGATTTTGAGCCCATTTTGGCCGTTTACACACGTCGCATTTGATCGAACTCCTCCTAGGGATTTCGATCGATCGGCTTCTAACTCGGTCAGATTGTTCATAAGGCATGGCCGATTCAAAGTTATCAAATTCGTGAGTTTTCGAGCATGCTGAAGGGGTCGTTCCAGGGGTCAAAGTTCACCGACTCACCAGAATGTAATAAACTGTTATATCTCTTACAAATAAACTGAGAGAGCCACCAAACTTTATGTGTGTGATGACCTTTGGATGACCTACGACACCCAGTTGTGAAATTTTGAGATTACCTAAGCCACGCCCCCTTAGAACAGGAAGTGTCATGTTTTACTGCGAACGTTCACTATCTGACCCCTTTCACCTAATCAACATGAAACTGTGTCCACAGACAGAAGACATGTTGGTGTGTCAGGGTGTCCAACCCCGTTTGGTTTGGATGCAGCAGCTGGGCGTGGCGGCGTGGCGAAGTGACCTTTAACGCCGTCTCCTTACGTTTGGCCTTGAATTCCACAGTTTAAAGCCCAGCTGCACCAAACTCACTAGGTTTGATCCTTGTGGGCCCCTCGACAGGAATCCAGTGTTATTTTTTGTCGGCGTGGCCTAATGTCTCAACAGCGCCCCCTTGAAGATTTTAAATAATCAGCCCCAAGCCATTCTTTAACCTAGAATTAGGAAACTTGGTACACTTGTGTATCGTGTCAGGACCTACAAAAAAGCCTCTTGGAGCCATGGTCCAAACCCAACAGGACGTCGGCCATTTTGGATTAAATTCGCCATTTGCTGTTTTTCAGAGACGTCATATTTGATCGAACTCCTCCTACAGCGTTTGACATACAGACTTCAAACTCAGTCAGCAGAGAGTTCAGACATTAAAGGTCTAAAGTTATCACAGGAATTTTTGTATGTCAAAGCATGTGGGCGTGGCTAAGTGCCAAACTTTGACTATTCGCCATAAAACATCAAAGTGACATAACTTCCACATACAAGGTCACAGCTGCTTCAGACTTCCTATGTCTCACTACTGACCAACCCTCATGGTCAGATGATGACGTAACCTTAGCTCCGCCCACTTTTGACAGGAAGTCAACTGTTTTTTCTACTGTATGTTTTATTTTTACTGAGTAATACATATGGAATTAATCTTCTACCACCTGACATTATATGACCTGATGAGGAACTGTGATGATGAACTCTGACTCATGGGGGCGTGGCCAACTGGCTGTCCTTCGCCATATGCATAAAATTGTCTCTGAATCAAACACGCATTTTCCGATTGGCACCAAACTGGATACGTTTGACCTGTGCTCAATGCTAAAGAGCCCAATGGCTTTGAATTGTGATTTTACTCTACAGCGCCCCCTAGACTATCCCATCATCAATATCTCCTCTACATCGACCGATCTGCTCCAAATTTGTGGTGTGTCCTCAGGGAACCATGCCAAAGACAACGGTTCGAACTGCCTGGCGGAGGCGCGCCTAAACTGTGCGAAAGGGTACGCGGTGGCAGGCGGGCGGCGGTGCTGGGTCCCCCGCGGTGGCTATAGGCCGGAGCGGCGCTTGGCTGCTCGGGCCGCTTGAGGCTCCGCGGAGCTTTAATTTTTTTTTTTATTTTTCTCGCCTCAAATGAATTGCCTTTTTGGGGGCTTTAACATATTCAAAAACTCACCAAAATTGGTGGGCCCATAGAGACTGTGAAAAATTTACGTATTTTAAGGTCTACGCAAAAATCGCATAAAAATGGCTCAACAGCGCCCCCTAGAAATTTTCAAAAGACCCTTTCCTATTCACTTAGTTTATCGTAGAGACTTGAAATTTGGTACAGTTGTAGAGCTCCTCAAGGCACTCAGAATTTACAATTAATATCATAGTGCAAGTATCCTAGGAAGTCGGCCATTTTGGATTGAAGTTCCGATTTTGACCCCATTTTGGCCGTTTACACACGTCGCATTTGATCGAACTCCTCCTAGGGCTTTTGATGGAACGGCTTCAAACTTGGTCAGTTGGTTCATAAGGCATGCCCGATTAAAAGTTATCAAAACGGTGAGTTTTCGTGCATGCTGAAGGGGTGATACCAGGGGTCAAAGTTCACTGACTCACCATAAAATAATTAACAATTATATATCCTACAAAGAAACTCATAGAGCCACCAAACTTTCTGTGTGTGATCACCTTTGGATGACCTACGACACCCAGTTGTGAAATTTTGAGATTACCTAAGCCACGCCCCCTTAGAACAGGAAGTGTCATGTTTTATTGTGATCGGTCCCTATCTGACCTCTTTAACATAATCAACATGAAACTGTGTCCACAAACAGAAGACATGTTGGTGTGTCAGGGTGTCCAACCCCGTTTGGTTTGGATGCAGCAGGTGGGCGTGGCGGCGTGGCGAATATACCTGTCCTTACGTTTGGCTCTGTATTCCACAATTTTGAGTCCAGTTGCACCAAACTCACTGAGATGGATCCTGATCCAACTCCGGACAGGAATCCAGTGCAATATTTGGTGGGCGTGGCCTAATGTTTCAACAGCGCCCTCTAGAATATTTTAAATCATCAGCCCCAAGCCATGCTTTAACCTAGAATTATGAAACTTGGTACACATGTGTATCTTGTAAGGATGTACAAAAAAGTCTCTTGGAGCCATGGTCCAAACCCAACAGGAAGTCGGCCATTTTGGATCAAACCCGCCATTTCCGGTTTTTCATAGACGTCGCATCTGATCGAACTCCTCCTACAGCTTTTGAGATACAGACTTCAAACTCGCTCAGCACACACTTAAGACATTGAAGGTGAAAAGTTATCAAAAGAATTCTCGTACATCAAAGCATGTGGGCGTGGCTAAGTGTCAAACTTTGGCTTTGTGCCATGAAATACTAAAATGCAATAACTACTACAGGAAAGTGACAACTTCATCAGACTTTCCATGTCTCATTATTGGCCAGCCTTGATCACATTCACAAGGTCATATGATGACATCACCTTAGCCACGCCCCCCTCCAACAGGTAGACACCTGTTTTTGTCTGCCGGAAGTCTTTCTTTTACTCTGACTCAAATGGGTTCAGTGCTGTGCAAATTGATATAAAATGACATGATGATGAACTATGTGTATGTTGGCTGCTAGCTGAAGCATGTGGACGTTCCTTATTAGCAAATAGCAATGCTAGCCATGTCTACGATCATCTCTAAATCAATCAGGCTTCATGTGATTTGCACCAGATTTTCTATGATCGACTCTGGTGGACCTCTAAAGATTAGATTATAACTTGACTCCACTGCACCCTTTGATTAATGAAATAGCTGTATCTCCTCTATACATTGGCCAATCTGTGCCTTATTAGCAAATAGCAATGCTAGCCATGTCTACGATCATCTCTAAATCAATCAGGCTTCATGTGATTTGCACCAGATTTTCTATGATCGACTCTGTTGGACCTCTAAAGATTAGATTATAACTTGACTCCACTGCACCCTTTTGATTAATGAAATAGCTGTATCTCCTCTATACATTGGCCAATCTGCATGAGATGTTGCAGGCTGCAGCAGGGAGCACTGCTGTAAACATAATGTAGCTAATGTCAACACAAGTGAAAAGATAAAGTATCAATGAAGCTGTTCAGATGCACAAACATTCTCCCAAATCTTAAACTTTCATGATTTGTGGTTGTTGGTGGTGAGGATGAACACCGAGACCCAGGTGATGATGATAATGATGTTTATTATAATTTAATAAAGAGAAGCTCAAACACAGTCCAGTACGGGCAACACAGCAGGAAATCTTGCACACATCTAATACAGGTAGCCACTGAAAAAACTGAAGAATGAATGCGACAGCTACACTATAACTTGATTCCACTTAGCCCAGTACGTTAAGTGGAATCAAACCAAACCAACTTTATTTACAAAGCACTTTAAAACAAACACAGCTGATAAAAAGTGCTGGACATTAAAACACCACATAATAAAAAAAATTAAGACATACAGCTTAAAAATACAACATACAATTTAAAACTAGATCCCGCTGGTGTTGAAAGCCAAATAAAATTGATGGTGCTGTGGTGTATGCACAGCAGCTATGAAGGTTACCAGCCTGTTTGGTTCAGCCTATCTCTGTGAATCAGCATTTTCTGACATGAACTTCATCAAGAACAAACAGAACATGTCTCACTGATGCACATCTGAAAGATGCACTCACAGTTGAAGTTTCAAGTTACACACCAAATTATGGAGTACTGGTGAACAGCATGCAATGCCAGTCTTCTCACTAATAAGAAAACCAACACCAGATGTCAGTGGCAACATGGCAGTGTCATTGCAAAGTTGAATTAAAATATTGAGGAATTGTGTTCAATTTAAGTGTGTTCATGACATGGAAGAGTTACAATTTTCTTAAAAATGCAGCAGATTGGGTCATGATTTCAAAATGTGATAAGATTTATTTAAAAATATGTAAGTTGATTCTTTTTTGAGGCAACATTCCATGTCCCCATGTTTTGCTTACAATTATTTTTTGTAAAATGTGCCAAATTTGTACAACAAAGTATTTAATTATACATTTAGATGCTTGCACGCTAGCTGGAGATGTGCACCAGCAACACTCCCGACCACACTAAGGGAAAAGGATGCAGGAAAATGGATGGATGGATGGATTTAGATGTTTACCATTATTCAAATATAAACAAAATGCCTTTTAAATATAATTTTGTTCTTTACACACCTTTTTGTTGATGGATATGTTCAATTTCATGTGTCCCCAGTGCAGCGTAATAGACTTAATCATGACATTTAAACTATAAAATATATTTTTATATTTATGTTTTTCTTCAATAAGTTGATTGACTGGACTTAACATTATTTTAATATGCAATTTAAACTACTGAAACTATTTTCTCATTTGATATTTTCTTCATATTATACATGTGCCAGTTCTAACTTTCCACCCTGTTAGGATGTTTCAATTCTGCCTTCAAATGTCTGAAATTCCATAAAAACCATTTAATGTAAATGACTTCAATTGGTTCTGATGTGAATTCAACCATGGAAAACAAAGTAAGCTTCAACTGTCACCATCTCTGTACTTTTCTTATTTCAAATATGTTAAACATGTATATGTAAACTTAAAGTTCCGCCCTGTTAGGAAAGATTGTGAAAAAATTTTATTCAGTAGAATTAAAAAAACCTAATATTATAATTAGTCATTAAAGTTTTGTTATTTTGTTGAAGTTTAGCTAGCTAAATGTTGACCACATAAAGAGTTACAGGTAGGGTAGTTTTATTTGGAACATACCAGAGTGTTATGTTCCACTCTGTTATGATCCACCCTGATAGGAAAGATTGTGAAATGTTTAATCAGTAGAAATTAAAAACATAATGTTAGATTTAGTCACTAAAAGTTTGTTATTCGGTTGAATGTTAGCTAGCTAAATGTTGACCACATAAAGAACTACAGGTAAATTAGTTAGAAAAGTTCCACCCTCTTATGTTCCACCCTGTTATGTTCATGAACACAATAAGAAAGAAATTAGGGTGAAAAGAAATAATTTTAAGTCATATAGATATCACATGTTCTTTCCAAATAGAGCCAGGACAAATACTCTACCTATACTTTGACTTGAAAAAGCCAATCCTGCAACTAATAATAAAATCATCAGATTTTAAAATCAAAGACTTTGATTTTCCACCCTGTTATGGGACAATCCACCATGTTATGTTCCATTCCACACATTTTAATTAAATATTGTTACAAAAACATTAAGTACTGTGGATTTTCTGAGCCATGTTGGGAGTTGAAGACCAATAAATGCAAATATTGGTATAAGTTTTTAAAATTACCAATATTTTCAATGCTGTCAGTAATAATGAGTAAAAAACAAGGGTTTTCTTTGCAATACAGTCATAAATGATTTGTAACTTTATGATGTGTTACAATTTCAAGAATAAAACATATATAGTAAAAGGGACACATTCTTCCTGAGAAAATTCCTTTTTAAATTTAAATTTTTAACTATTTGTGGTCCATATGTAAATGTTCAGAAAAGGGTGGAACACATTCAGAGACAATGGTGAAAAAAAAACCCACATGTAATAATCAATTTATCCCATCCTGTGCTTGCCCATTATTATTTCTTATTGTTAAACATGTCAGTGTTGTAAACAAATATTCAAAACTTAAAACAATACTTTTTTTCAAAGAACCTGAGGCCGAAATGTTGCCACAAATAAGAATCACCCAATTACTGAGATTAAAAGAGATAAAGTGCTGAATATTGACATCTGTTTCCCACCTTGTTTTCATTGCTAATTATTGTGAGAAATGATTAACGTGATCAGTATCTTCTCATGGATGAGAATCATTAATCATTATTGATAATATATAACTGAAGGCAAACGGAGTAAATTTATTTCAAAAGAGAGTGTCAAACTGGTAGGCCATTGTATAACTCTGTACCCATGAAGTAGTTCTCAGTTTCAAAAAGGTTGGTGACCCCTGATCTATTCACTGCAGCAAATCAGCAACAGATTTTTGTGCTTTGTCTGTGAGAAAAGCCAAACATGACACACTGAGTGATTCAAGGAGGGCGGGTTCGGCTGCTCCGTCAGAGCATCAGCGGTGGCTGGGGGAAGGCGGTGCTGGGACCACGCGGTGGCTATAGGCCGAGCGGCGCTTGGCTGCTCGGGCCGCTCGATGCTCCGCGGAGCTTTAATTAGGCCCGAGCAGCTAAGCGCTGCGAAGGCCTATTGTTTTTCAAATGTTTATTATTTATTTTTTTTTTTTTTTTTTTTTTTTTTCTTCTGTCAAATGAATTGCCTTTTTGGGGGCTTTAACATATTCAAAAACTCACCAAAATTGGTAGGCCCATAGAGACTGTGAAAAATTTACGTATTTTAAGTTCCGCGCAAAAATCGCAAAACAATTGGCTCAACGGCGCCCCCTAGAAAATTTCAAAAGACCCTTTCCTATTCAGTTACTTTATTGTAGAGACTTGAAATTTGGTACACTTGTAGAGCTCCCCAAGCCACTCAGAATTTATAATTGTTCTCATAGTGTATGTCAAACAGGAAGTCGGCCATTTTGGATTGAATTTGCAAATTTCACCCCATTTTGGCCGTTTACACACGTCGCATTTGATCGAACTCCTCCTAGGGCTTTTGATGGATCGGCTTCAAACTTGGTCAGTTTGTTCAGAAGGCATGCCCGATTAAAAGTTATCAAAACGGTGAGTTTTCGTGCATGCTGAAGGGGTGATACCAGGGGTCAAAGTTCACTGACTTACCATAAAATCATAAACAGTTATATCTCCTACAAAGAAACTCACAGAGCCACCAAACTTTCTGTGTGTGATCACCTTTGGATGCCCTACAAGACCCAATCGTGAAATTTTGAGATCACGTAAGCCACGCCCCCTTAGAACAGGAAGTGTCATGTTTTATTGTGATCGGTCCCTACCTGACCTCTTTAACCTAATCAACATGAAACTGTGTCCACAAACAGAAGACATGTTGGTGTGTTATGGTTTCCAACGCTGTTTGATTTGGAGGCAGCAGGTGGGCGTGGCGGCGTGGCGAATATACCTGTAACAACGTGTCCATACGTTTGGCTCTGTATTCCACAATTTTGAGTCCAGCTGCACCAAACTCACTGAGATGGATCCTTATCCAACTCCGGACAGTAATCCAGTGCAATATTTGGTGGGCGTGGCCTAATGTCTCAACAGCGCCCCCTAGAAGAGTTTAAATCATCAGCCCCAAGCCATGCTTTAACCTAGAATTATGAAACTTGGTACACATGTGTACGTTGTCAGGATGTACAAAAAAGTCTCTTGGAGCCATGGTCCAAACCCAACAGGAAGTCGGCCATTTTGGATCAAAGCCGCCATTTCCGGTTTTTCATAGACGTCGCATCTGATCGAACTCCTCCTACAGCTTTTGAGATACAGACTTCAAACTCGCTCAGCACACACTTAAGACATTGAAGATGAAAAGTTATCAAAAGAATTGTCGTACATCAAAGCATGTGGGCGTGGCTAAGTGTCAAACTTTGGCTTTGTGCCATGAAATACTAAAATGCAATAACTTGTACAGGAAAAGTGACAACTTCATCAGACTTTCCATGTCTCATTATTGGCCAGCCTTGATCACATTCACAAGGTCATATGATGACATCACCTTAGCCACGCCCCCCTCCAACAGGAAGTCACCTGTTTTTGTCTGCCGGAAGTCTTTTACTCTGACTCAAATGGGTTCAGTGCTGTGCTAATTGATATAAAATGACATGATGATGATGAACTCTGAGTATGTTGGCTGCTAGCTGAAGCATGTGGGCATGCCTTATTAGCAAATAGCAATGCTAGCCATGTCTACGATCATCTCTAAATCAACAAGGCTTCATCCAATTTGCACCAGATTTTCTATGATCGACTGTGGTGATCCTCTAAAGATTAGATTATAACTTTACTCCACTTCACTCCCTAGGTTAATCAAACAGCTGTATCTTATCTCTACATTGGCTAATCTGCATGAGATGTTGTGGGTTGCAGCAGGGAGTGCTGCTGTAAACACAATGCAGCTAATGTCAACACAAGTGACTAGATAAAGTATCAATCAAGCTGTTCAGATGCACATACATTCTCCCAAAACTTAAACTGTAATGATTTGTGGATGTTGGTGGTGAGGATGAACACTGAAACCCAGGTGATGATGATGTCGATGATGATGTTTATTATAATTTAATAAAGAGAAGCTCAAACACAGTCCAGTACAGGCAACACTGGCAGGAAAACTTGCACACATCTAATACAGGTAGCCACTGAAACAACTGAAGACTGAATGTGACAGCTACACTATAACTTCATTCCACTTAGCCCTGTAGGTTAAGTGGAATCAAACCAAACCAACTTTATTTACATAGCAATTTAAAACAACCACAGCTGATGCAAAGTTCTGTAAATTAAAACACAACAATAAAAAAATTAAAACATACAATTTAAACCTAGATCCCGCTGGTATTGAAAGTAAAATAGATGGTGCAGTGGTGTAAGCACAGCAGCTATGAAGGTTACCATCCTGTTTGGTTCAGTCTATCTCTGTGAATCAGCATTTTCTGACATGAACTTCAACAAGAACAAACACAGAACATGTCTCACTGATGCACATCTGAAAGATGCACTCAGTTGAAGTTTCAAGTTACACACCAGATTACAGAGCACTGGTGAACAGCATGCAATGTCTTCTCACTAATAAGAAAACCAATATCAGATGTCAGTGGCAACATGGCAGTGTCATGGCAAAGTTGAATTAAAATATTGAGGAATTGTGTTCAATTTAAAAGTGTGTTCATGACATGCAAGAGTTACAATTTTCTTAAAAATGCAGCAGATTTGGTCATGATTCAAAACGTTATAAGATTTATTTAAAAAATGTAAGTTGATTCTTTTTTGAGGCAACATTCCATGTCCCCATGTTTTGCTTACAATTATTTTTTGTAAAATGTGCCAAATTTGTACAACAAAGTATTTAATTATACATTTAGATGCTTGCACGCTAGCTGGAGATGTGCACCAGCAAGCTTCCCGACCACACTAAGGGAAAAGGGTGCAGGAAAATGGATGGATGGATGGATTTAGATGTTTACCATTATTCAAATATAAACAAAATGCCTTTTAAATATAATTTTGTTCTTTACACACCTTTTTGTTGATGGATATGTTCAATTTCATGTGTCCCCAGTGCAGCGTAATAGACTTAATCATGACATTTAAACTATAAAATATATTTTTATATTTATGTTTTTCTTCAATAAGTTGATTGACTGGACTTAACCTTATTTTAATATACAATTTAAACTACTGAAACTATTTTCTCATTTGATATTTTCTTCATATTATACATGTGCCAGTTCTAACTTTCCACCCTGTTAGGATCTTTCAATTCTGCCTTCAAATGTCTAAAATTCCTTAAAAACCATTTAATGTAAATGACTTCAATTGGTTCTGATGTGAATTCAACCATGGAAAACAAAGTAAGCTTCAACTGTCACCATCTCTATACTTTTCTTATTTTAAATATGTTAAACCTGTATATGTAAACTTAAAGTTCCGCCCTGTTAGGAAAGATTGTGACAAATTTTTATTCAGTAGAATTAAAAAAACCTAATATTATAATTAGTCATTAAAGTTTTGTTATTTTGTTGAAGTTTAGCTAGCTAAATGTTGACCACATAAAGAGTTACAGGTAGATTAGTTAGACATCTACCTATAACTAGAATTCCTGTTTGGAACATACCAGAGTGTTATGTTCCACTCTGTTATGATCCACCCTGATAGGAAAGATTGTGAAAATGTTTAATCAGTAGAAATTAAAAAACATAATGTTAGATTTAGTCACTAAAAGTTTGTTATTCGGTTGAATGTTAGCTAGCTAAATGTTGACCACACAAAGAGAAACAGGTAGATTAGTTAGAAAAGTTCCACCATGTTATTTTCCACCCTGTTAGGAAAGATTGTGAAAAATGGTTATTCAGTAGAATTTAAAAAATATAATGTTAGATTTAGTCACTAAAAGTTTGTTATTCGGTTGAATGTTAGCTAGCTAAATGTTGACCACATAAAGAACTACAGGTAAATTAGTTAGAAAAGTTCCACCCTCTTATGTTCCACCCTGGTATGTTCTTGAACCAAATAAGGTAGAAATTAGGGTGAAAAGAAATAACTTTGTCAATTAAAAAATTTTGAGATGATGGAATAGAGTTGCAGAGTAGTCTGAGGTATTATCAGATGACTTTGCCATTTGTCTGTTTTCATTTAACTAGTTACCCATTGACTCTTGTGAGGGGAACAATGAGTACCTGTCATGGAAAAATCCACTACAGGGATATCACGTTCTTGCCAAATAGAGCCAGGAAAAAATCTCTACATATACTTTGATTTCAAAGAGCAAATCCTGCAACTAATAATGAAAATCATCAGATTTTAGAATCAAAGACTTTGATTTTTCACCCTGTTATTGGAGAATACACCATGTTATATTCCATTCCACAAAAGTTTTTATTAAATATTGTTACAGAAACATTAAGTACTGTGGATTTTTCTGAAGCATGTTGGGAGTTGAAGACCAATAAATGCAAATATTGGTATAAGTTTTTAAAATTACAAATATTTTCAATGCTGTCAGTAATAATGAGTAAAAGAACAGATTTTTCTTTACAATAGTCATAAATGATTCGTAACATCATGATGTGTTACAATTTCAAGAATAAAAGATATTATATAGTAAAAGGGAAAAACTCTATGTAAGAAATGTCATTATTTTTCAAAATTTAAATGTTTAACTATGTGTGGTCCATATCTAAATGTTCATAACAGGGTGGAACACATTCAGAGACAATGGTGAAAAAACCCACATGTAATAATTAATTTATCCAATCCTGAGCTTGCCCATTATTAAGTTCTTATTGTTAAACATGTCAGTGTTGTAACAAAATATTTAAAACTTAAAACAATACTTTTTTTTCAAAAATCCTGAGGCCGAAATGTTGCTGCAAAAAAGAATCACACAATTACTGAGATTAAAAGAGATAAAGTGCTGAATATTGATATCTGTTTCCCACCTTGTTTTTGTTGCTAATTGTTGTGAGAAATCATTAACGTGAACAGTGCCTTCTCATGGATGAGTATTCTCATGGATCAGTATCATTAATCATTACTGATAATGTATAAGGCAAACTGAGTAAATTTGTTATTTCAGAAGAGCGTGTCAAACTGGTAGCCTTTATATGACTCGGTACCCATGAAGTAGCTCTCGGTTTCAAAAAGGTTGGTGACCCCTGATTTACTCGCTGCAGCCAATCAGCAACAGATTTTTGTGCATTGTCTGTGAGCAAAGCCAAACATGACACACTGAGTAAATTCAAGGAGGGCGGGTTCGGCTGTTCCGTCAGAGCATCGGCGGCGGCTGGGGGAAGGCGGTGCTCAACAGATTTTTGTGCATTGTCTGTGAGCAAAGCCAAACATGACACACTGAGTAAATTCAAGGAGGGCGGGTTCGGCTGTTCCGTCAGAGCATCGGCGGTGGCTGGGGGAAGGCGGTGCTGGGCACACGCGGTGGCTATAGGCCGAGCGGCGCTTGGCTGCGAGGGCCGCTCGATGCTCCGCGGAGCTTTAATTAGGCCCGAGCAGCTAAGCGCTGCGAAGGCCTATTGTTTTTCAAATGTTTATTTTTTTTTTTTTTTTTTTTTTTTTTATTTTTCTTCTGTCAAATGAATTGCCTTTTTGGGGGCTTTAACATATTCAAAAAGTCACCAAAATTGGTGGGCCCATAGAGACTGTGAAAAATTTACGTATTTTAAGGTCCGCGCAAAAATCGCAAAAAAATTGGCTCAACGGCTCCCCCTAGAAAATTTCAAAAGACCCTTTCCTATTCAGTTACTTTATTGTAGAGACTTGAAATTTGGTACACTTGTAGAACTCCCCAAGGCACTCAGAATTTATAATTGTTCTCATAGTGCATGTCAAACAGGAAGTCGGCCATTTTGGATTGAATTTGCAAATTTCACCCCATTTTGGCCGTTTACACACGTCGCATTTGATCGAACTCCTCCTAGGGCTTTTGATGGATCGGCTTCAAACTTGGTCAGTTGGTTCAGAAGGCATGCCCGATTAAAAGTTATCAAAACGGTGAGTTTTCGTGCATGCTGAAGGGGTGATACTAGGGGTCAAAGTTCACTGACTCACCATAAAATAATAAACAGTTATATCTCCTACAAAGAAACTCACAGAGCCACCAACCTTTCTGTGTGTGATCACCTTTGCATGCCCTACAAGACCCAATTGTGAAATTTTGAGATCACGTAAGCCACGCCCCCTTAGAACAGGAAGTGTCATGTTTTATTGTGATCGGTCCCTACCTGACCTCTTTAACCTAATCAACATGAAACTGTGTCCAAAGACAGAAGACAGGTTGGTGTCTTATGGTTTCCAACGCTGTTTGTTTTGGATGCAGCAGGTGTGCGTGGCGGCGTGGCGAATACACCTGTAACGCCGTGTCCATACGTTTGGCTCTGTATTCCACAATTTCGAGTCCAGCTGCACCAAACTCACTGAGATGGATCCTGATCCAACTCCGGACAGTAATCCAGTGCAATATTTGGTGGGCGTGGCCTAATGTCTCAACAGCGCCCCCTAGAAGAGTTTAAATCATCAGCCCCAAGCCATGCTTTAACCTAGAATTATGAAACTTGGTACACATGTGTATCTTGTCAGGATGTACAAAAAAGTCTCTTGGAGCCATGGTCCAAACCCAACAGGAAGTCGGCCATTTTGGATCAAAGCCGCCATTTCCGGTTTTTCATAGACGTCGCATCTGATCGAACTCCTCCTACAGCTTTTGAGATACAGACTTCAAACTCGCTTAGCACACACTTAAGACATTGAAGATGAAAAGTTATCAAAAGAATTCTCGTACATCAAAGCATGTGGGCGTGGCTAAGTGTCAAACTTTGGCTTTGTGCCATGAAATACTAAAATGCAATAACTTCTACAGGAAAAGTGACAACTTCATCAGACTTTCCATGTCTCATTATTGGCCAGCCTTGATCACATTCACAAGGTCATATGATTACATCACCTTAGCCACGCCCCCCTCCAACAGGAAGTCACCTGTTTTTGTCTGCCGGAAGTCTTGCTTTTACTCTGACTCAAATGGGTTCAATGCTGTGCAAATTGATATAAAATGACATGATGATGAACTCTGTGTATGTTGACTGCTAGCTGAAGCATGTGGGCATGCCTTATTAGCAAATAGCAATGCCAGCCATGTCTACGATCGTCTCTAAATCAACCAGGCTTCATGTGATTTCCACCAGATAACTTGACTTCACTTCACTCCCTAGGTTAATCAAACAGCTGTATCTTATCTCTACATTGGCTAATCTGCATGAGATGTTGTGGGCTGCAGCAGGGAGCACTGCTGTAAAAACAATGCAGCTAATGTCAACACAAGTGACTAGATAAAGTATCAATCAAGCTGTTCAGATGCACATACATTCTCCCAAAACTTAAACTGTCATGATTTGTGGTTGTTGGTGGTGAGGATGAACACTGAGACCCAGGTGATGATGATGATGTTTATTATAATTTAATAAAGAGAAGCTCAAACACAGTCCAGTACGGGCAACACTGGCAGGAAAACTTGCACACAGCTAATACAGGTAGCCACTGAAACAACTGAAGACTGAATGTGACAGCTACACTATAACTTCATTCCACTTAGCCCTGTAGGTTAAGTGGAATCAAACCAAACCAACTTTATTTACATAGCACTTTAAAACAACCACAGCTGATGCAAAGTTCTGTACATTAAAACACAAAAATAAAAAAATTAAAACATACAATTTAAACCTAGATCCCGCTGGTATTGAAAGTAAAATAGATGGTGCAGTGGTGTAAGCACAGCAGCTACGAAGGTTACCAGCCTGTTTGGTTCAACCTATCTCTGTGAATCAGCGTTTTCTGACATGAACTTCATCAAGAACAAACACAGAACATGCCTCACTGATGCACATCTGAAAGATGCACTCACAGTTGCAGTTTCAAGTTACACACCAGATTACAGAGCACTGGTGAACAGCATGCAATGCCAGTCTTCTCACTAATAAGGAAGCCAATACCAGATCTCTGTAGCAACATGGTAAAGTTTAATTAAAATATTGAGGACCTGTGTTCAATTGTGTTCAATTTAGAAGTGTGTTCATGACATGTAACAATTACAATTTTGTTAGAAATGCAGCATATTTTCATGAGTTCAAAATGTGATAAGATTTATTTAAAAATATGTAAGTTGATTCTTTTTTGTGGAAACATTCCATGTCCCCATGTTTTGTTTACAATTATTTTTTGTAAAAGTTGCAAAATATGTACAACAAAGTATTTTAATTATACTTTTAGATGTTTGCATGCCAGCTGGAGATGGGCGCCAGCAACCCTCCCGACCCCACTAAGGGACAAGGGTGCAGGAAAATGGATGGATGGATTTAGATGTTTGCCATTATTCAAATATAAACAAAATGCCTTTCAAATATTGTTTTGTTCTTTACACACCTTTTTGTTGACGAACATGTTTAATTTCATGTGTGACCAGTGCAGCGTAATAGAATTCCTTATGACATTTAAACTATAAAATATATTTAGGCCCGAGCAGCTAAGCGCTGCGAAGGCCTATTGTTTTTCGAATGTTTATTAGGCCCGAGCAGCTAAGCGCTGCGAAGGCCTATTGTTTTTCGAATGTTTATTATTTTTTTTTTTTTTTTATTTTTCTCGCCTCAAATGAATTGCCTTTTGGGGGCTTTAACATATTCAAAAACTCACCAAAATTGGTGGGCCCATAGAGACTGTGAAAAATTTACGTAATTTAAGGTCTACGCAAAAATCGCATAAAAAATGGCTCAACAGCGCCCCCTAGAAATTTTCAAAAGACCCTTTCCTATTCACTTACTTTATCGTAGAGACTTGAAATTCGCTACAGTTGTAGAGCTCCCCAAGACACTCAGAATTTACAATTAATGTCATAGTGCAATTATCCTAGGAAGTCGGCCATTTTGGATTGAAGTTCCGATTTTGACCCCATTTTGGCCGTTTACACACGTCGCATTTGATCGAACTCCTCCTAGGGCTTTTGATGGAACGGCTTCAAACTTGGTCAGTTGGTTCATAAGGCATGCCCGATTAAAAGTTATCAAAACGGTGAGTTTTCGTGCATGCTGAAGGGGTGATACCAGGGGTCAAAGTTCACTGACTCACCATAAAATAATCAGCAATTATATCTCCTACAAAGAAACTCATAGAGCCACCAAACTTTCTGTGTGTGATCACCTTTGGATGACCTACGACACCCAGTTGTGAAATTTTGAGATTACCTAAGCCACGCCCCCTTAGAACAGGAAGTGTCATGTTTTATTGTGATCGGTCCCTATCTGACCTCTTTAACATAATCAAAATGAAACTGTGTCCACAAACAGAAGACATGTTGGTGTGTCAGAGTGTCCAACCCCGTTTGGTTTGGATGCAGCAGGTGGGCGTGGCGGCGTGGCGAATATACCTGTCCGTACGTTTGGCTCTGTATTCCACAATTTTGAGTCCAGTTGCACCAAACTCACTGAGATGGATCCTGATCCAACTCCGGACAGTAATCCATTGCAATATTTGGTGGGCGTGGCCTGATGTCTCAACAGCGCCCTCTAGAATATTTTAAATCATCAGCCCCAAGCCATGCTTTAACCTAGAATTATGAAACTTGATACACATGTATATCTTGTCAGGATGTACAAAAAAGTCTCTTGGAGCCATCGTCCAAACCCAACAGGAAGTCGGCCATTTTGGATCAAAGCCGCCATTTCCTGTTTTTTATAGACGTCGCATCTGATCGAACTCCTCCTAAAGCTTTTGAGATACAGACTTCAAACTCGCTCAGCACACACTTAAGACATTGAAGATGAAAGTTATCAAACAAATTCTCTTACATCAAATCATGTGGTCGTGGCTAAGTGTCAAACTTTGGCTTTGTGCCATGAAATACTGAAATGCAATAACTTCTACAGGAAAAGTGACAACTTCATCAGACTTTCCATGTCTCATTATTGGCCAGCCTTGATCACATTCACAAGGTCATATGATGACATCACCTTAGCCATGCCCCCCTCCAACAGGAAGTCACCTGTTTTTGTCTGCAGGAAGTCTTTCTTTTACTCTCAATCAAATGGGTTCTATGATGTGCAAATTGATATAAAATGACATGATGATGAACTCTGTGTATGTTGACTGCTAGCTGAAGCATGTGGGCATGCCTTATTAGCAAATAGCAATGCCAGCCATGTCTACAATCGACTCTAAATCAACCAGGCTTCATGTGATTTGCACCAGATTTTCTATGATCGACTCTGTTGGACCTCTAAAGATTAGATTATAACTTGACTCCACTGCACCCTTTTGATTAATGAAATAGCTGTATCTCCTCTATACATTGGCCAATCTGCATGAGATGTTGCAGGCTGCAGCAGGGAGCACTGCTGTAAACATAATGTAGCTAATGTCAACACAAGTGAAAAGATAAAGTATCAATAAAGCTGTTCAGATGCACAAACATTCTCCCAAAACTTAAACTGCCATGATTTGTGGTTGTTGGTGGTGAGGATGAACACTGAGACCCAGGTGATGATGATGATGTTTATTATAATTTAATAAAGAGAAGCTCAAACACAGTCCAGTACGGGCAACACAGCAGGAAATCTTGCACACAGCTAATACAGGTAGCCACTGAAACAACTGAAGACTGAATGTGACAGCTACATTATAACTTGATTCCACTTAGCCCTGTAAATTAAGTGGAATCAAACCAAACCAAACCAACTTTATTTACAAAGCACTTTAAAACAACCACAGCTGATACAAAGTGCTGTAAATTAAAACACAATATTATTAAAAATATTAAAACATACAGTTAAAAAACCAAAACATACAATTTAAAACTAGATCCCTCTGGTGTGGAAAGCAAAGTAAAATTGATGGTGCAGTGGTGTATGCACAGCAGCTATGAAGGTTACCAGCTTGTTTGGTTCAACCGATCTCTGTGAATCAGTGTTTTCTGACATGAACTTCATCAAGAACAAACACAGAACATGTCTCACTGATGCACATCTGAAAGATGCACTCACGGTTGCAGTTTCAAGTTACACACCAGATTATGGAGTACTGGTGAACAGCATGCAATGCCAGTCTTCTCACTAATAAGGATACCAATACCAGATGTCAGTGGCAACATGGCAGTGTCATGGCAAAGTTCAATTAAAATATTGAGGAATTGTGTACAATTTAAAAGTGTGTTCATTACATATAAGTTATAATTTTGTTAAAAATGCTACAGTCATGAGTTCAAAATGTGATAAGATTTATTTAAAAACATGTAAGTTGATTTTTCTTTAACATTACATAACTGATAACTTTTTGAAATATGGTGCAACATAGTTCATAATTTGTTAAAAGAAATGTTTGTGAGTGGCAAGGGAAAATTGGAAATTTTTCCTACAAAATGTAGTGATATAAGTGGCTATCTAAAAATGTAACAATTATTGAGATTAAAAGATAAAGTGATGAATATTGATTATCTGTTTCCCACCTTGGTTTCATTGCTATTTATTGTGAGAAATCATTAACGTGATCCGTTTCTTCCCATAGATGAGAATCATTAATCATTATTGATAATGCATAAGGCAAACTGAGTAAATTTGTTATTTCAGAAGAGCGTGTCAAACTGGTAGCCTTTATATGACTCGGTACCCATGAAGTAGCTCTCAGTTTCAAAAAGGTTGGTGACCCCTGATTTACTCGCTGCAGCCAATCAGCAACAGATTTCTGTGCATTGTCTGTGAGCAAAGCCAAACATGACACACTGAGTAAATTCAAGGAGGGCGGGTTCGGCTGCTCCGTCAGAGCATCGGCGGTGGCTGGGGGAAGGCGGTGCTGGGCACACGCGGTGGCTATAGGCCGAGCGGCGCTTGGCTGCGAGGGCCGCTCGATGCTCCGCGGAGCTTTAATTATTATTTTTTTTTTTTTTATTTTTCTTCTGTCAAATGAATTGCCTTTTTGGGGGCTTTAACATATTCAAAAACTCACCAAAATTGGTAGGCCCATAGAGACTGTGAAAAATTTACGTATTTTAAGGTCTACGCAAAAATCGCATAAAAAATGGCTCAACAGCGCCCCCTAGAAATTTTCAAAAGACCCTTTCCTATTCACTTACTTTATCGTAGAGACTTGAAATTTGGTACACTTGTAGAACTCCCCAAGACACTCAGAATTTATAATTGTTCTCATAGTTTATGTCAAACAGGAAGTCGGCCATTTTGGATTGAATTTGCAAATTTCACCCCATTTTGGCCGTTTATAGCCTTCGCATTTGATCGAACTCCTCCTAGGGCTTTTGATGGATCGGCTTCAAACTTGGTCAGTTGGTTCAGAAGGCATGCCCGATTAAAAGTTATCAAAACGGTGAGTTTTCGTGCATGCTGAAGGGGTGATACTAGGGGTCAAAGTTCACTGACTCACCATAAAATAATAAACAGTTATATCTCCTAAAAGAAGGTCACAGAGCCACCAAACTTTCTGTGTGTGATCACCTTTGCATGCCCTACAAGACCCAATTGTGAAATCTTGAGATCACATAAGCCACGCCCCCTTAGAACAGGAAGTGTCATGTTTTATTGTGATCGGTCCCTACCTGACCTCTTTAACCTAATCAACATGAAACTGTGTCCACAAACAGAAGACATGTTGGTGTGTTATGGTTTCCAACGCTGTTTGTTTTGGAGGCAGCAGGTGGGCGTGGCGGCGTGGCGAATATACCTGTAACAACGTGTCCATACGTTTGGCTCTGTATTCCACAATTTTGAGTCCAGCTGCACCAAACTCACTGAGATGGATCCTTATCCAACTCCGGACAGTAATCCAGTGCAATATTTGGTGGGCGTGGCCTAATGTCTCAACAGCGCCCCCTAGAAGAGTTTAAATCATCAGCCCCAAGCCATGCTTTAACCTAGAATTATGAAACTTGGTACACATGTGTATCTTGTCAGGATGTACAAAAAAGTCTCTTGGAGCCATGGTCCAAACCCAACAGGAAGTCGGCCATTTTGGATCAAAGCCGCCATTTCCGGTTTTTCATAGACGTCGCATCTGATCGAACTCCTCCTACAGCTTTTGAGATACAGACTTCAAACTCGCTCAGCACACACTTAAGACATTGAAGGTGAAAAGTTATCAAAAGAATTCTCGTACATCAAAGCATGTGGGCGTGGCTAAGTGTCAAACTTTGGCTTTGTGCCATGAAATACTAAAATGCAATAACTTCTACAGGAAAAGTGAACACTTGATCAGACTTTCCATGTCTCATTATTGGCCAGCCTTGATCACATTCACAAGGTCATATGATGACATCACATTAGCCACGCCCCCCTCAAACAGGAAGTCACCTGTTTTTGTCTGCCGGAAGTCTTACTTTTAATCTGACTCAAATGGGTTCAATGCTGTTCAAATTGATATAAAATGACATGATGATGAACTCTGAATTTTGGCTGCTAGCTGAAGCATGTGGGCATGCCTTATTAGCAAATAGCAATGCCAGCCATGTCTACAATCATCTCTAAATCAACCAGGCTTCATGTGATTTGCACCAGACTTTTCTGGCTGACTTCAGTGAACTTCAAAAGACCACAATAGTATTAGATTATAACTTGACTCCACTGCACTCCCTAGGTTAATCAAATAGCTGCATCTCCTCTCCACATTGCACCAGGGAGCGCTGCTGTAAACGCAATGCAGCTAATGTCAACACAAATGACAAGATAAAGTATCAATCAAGCTGTTCAGATGCACATACATTCTCCCAAAACTTAAACTGTCGTAACTTGATTCCACTTAGCCCTGTAGGTTGAGTGAAATCAAACAAAACCAAACCAACTTTATTTACAAAGCACTTTAAAACAACCACAGCTGATAAAAAGTGCTGTACATTAAAACACAACATAATAAAAAAATTAAAACATACAGCTTAAAAACAAAAACATACAATTTAAAACTAGATCCCGCTGGTGTTGAAAGCCAAGTAAAATTGATGGTGCTGTGGTGTATGCACAGCAGCTATGAAGGTTACCAGCCTGTTTGGTTCAACCTATCTCTGTGAATCAGCGTTTTCTGACATGAACTTCATCAAGAACAAACACAGAACATGCCTCACTGATGCACATCTAAAAGATGCACTCACAGTTGCAGTTTCAAGTTACACACCAGATTACAGAGTACTGGTGAACAGCATGCAATGCCAGTCTTCTCACTAATAAGGAAACCAATACCAGATGTCAGTGGCAACATGGCAGTGTCATGGCAAAGTTTAATTAAAATATTGAGGAATTGTGATAAATTTAAAAGTGTGTTCATGACATATAAGTTATAATTTTGTTAAAAATGCTACAGTCATGAGTTCAAAATGTGATAAAATTTATTTAAAAATATGTAAGTTGATTTTTCTTTAACAATACATAATTGATAACTTTTTGAAGCCTGGAGCAACATCGTTCATGATTTGTTAAAACAATGTTTGTGAGTGGTTAGTGAAAATTGGACATTTTTCCTACAAAATGTAGTGATGTAAGTGGTTATCTAAAAATTTAACAATTACAGAGATTAAAAGATAAAGTGCTGAATATTGATTATCTGTTTCCCACCTTGGTTTCATTGCTATTTATTGTGAGAAATCTTTAACGTGAACAGTGTCTTGTCATATATGAGTATCATTAATCATTATTGATAATATTTAACTAAAGGCAAACTGAGTAAATTTGTTATTTTAGAAGAGTGTGTCAAACTGGTAGGCTTGATATGACTTGGTACCCATGAAGTAGCTCTCAGTTTCAAAAAGGTTGGTGACCCCTGATCTACTCGCTGCAGCCAATCTGCAACAGAATTTTGAGGATTGTCTGTGAGCAATGCCAAACATGACACACTGAGTAATTCAAGGAGGGCGGGTTCGGCTGCTCCGTCAGAGCATCGGCGGTGGCTGGGGGAAGGCGGTGCTGGGAGCACGCGGTGGCTATAGGCCGAGCGGCGCTTGGCTGCTCGGGCCGCTCGATGCTCCGCGGAGCTTTAATTATATTTGTTTTTCTTCAATAAGTTGATTGACTGGACTACACCTTATTTTAATATACAATTTAATCTACTGAAACTATTTTCACATTTGATATTTTCTTATTATACATGTCCCAGTACTAACTTTCCACCCTGTTATGATGTTTCATTTCTGCCTTGAAAAAGTCTAAAATTCCATAAAAACCATTTAAAGTGAGTGACATCAATTGGTTCTGATGTGAATTCAACCATGGAAAACAAAGTGAGCTTCAACTGTCACCATCTCTGTACTTTTTCCTTTCTTAAATATGTTAAACCTGTATATGTTAAGCTTAAAGTTCCACGCTGTTAGGAAAGATTGTAAAAAATGTTTATTCAGTAGAATTTAAAAAGCATAATGTTAGATTTAGTCATTAAAGGTTTGTTATTTTGTTGAAGGTTAGCTAGCTAAATGTTTACCACATAAAGAGCTAAAGATGAATTAGTTAGAAAGTTCCACCCTGTTATGTTCCACCCTGTTAGGAAAGATTGTGAAAAATGTTAATTCAGTAGAATTTAAAAAACATAATGTTAGATTTAGTCACTAAAGGTTTGTTATTCGGTTTAATGTTAGCTAGCTAAATGTTGACCACATAAAGAGCTACAGGTAAATTAGTTGGAAAAGTTCCACCGTGTTATGTTCATGAACCGAATAAGGTAGAAATTAGGGTGAAAATAAATAATTTTACGTCAAATAAAAAATTTTGAGTTGATGGAATAGAGTTGCAGAGTAGTCTGAGGTATTATCAGATGTCTTTGCCATTTGTCTGTTTTCATTTCACTAGTTACCCCCATTGACTCATGTGAGGGGAACAATGAGTACCTGTCATAGGAAAATACACTACAGGGATATCAAATGTTCTTGCCAAACAGACCAGGAAACAAATCTACTGTACTTTGACTGAGCCAATCCTGCAACTAAATAATGAAAATCATCAGATTTTAGAATCAAATACTTTGATTTTCCACCCTGTTATGGTACAATCAATCCACATGTTATGTTCCATTCCACACATGTTTTTATTAAATATTGTTACAGAAACATTAAGTACTGTGGATTTTTCTGAGCCATGTTGGGAGTTGAAGACCAATAAATGCAAATATTGGTAAGTTTTTAAATTACCAATATTTTCAATGCTGTCAGTAATAATGAGTAAAAAAACAGGGTTTTCTTTACAATACAGTCATAAATGATTTGTAACTTCATGATGTGTGACAATTTCAATAAAAACATATTATATAGTAAAAGGGACACACTCTTTCTAAGAAAAATTCATTATTTTTTTAATTTAAATGTTTAACTATTTGTGGTCCATATGTAAATGTTCATAAAAGGGTGGAACACATTCAGAGACAATGGTGAAAAAACCCCACATGTAATAATTAATTTATCCAATCCTGTGCTTGCCCATTATTAATTTCTTATTGTTAAACATGTCAGTGTTGTAACAAAATATTCACAACTTAAAATACTTTTTTTTCAAAAATCCTGAGGCCGAAATTTTGCCGCAAAAAAAGAATCACCCAATTACTGAGATTAAAAGAGATAAAGTGCTGAATATTGATATTTGTTTCCCACCTTGTTTTCATTGCTAATTATTGTGAGATAATTAACGTGATCAGTGCTCTCTTCTCATGGATGAGTATTCTCATGGATAAGTATCATTAATCATTATTGATAATATATAACTAACGGCAAACTGAGTAAATTTGTTATTTCAGAAGAGAGTGGCAAACTGGTAGCCCATTGTATGACTCAGTACCCATGAAGTAGCTCTCAGTTTCAAAAAGGTTGGTGACCCCTGATCTACTTGCTGCAGCCAATCTGCAACGTATTTTTGTGCATTGTCTGTGAGCAATGCCAAACATGACACACTGAGTAATTCAAGGAGGGTCGGTTCGGCTGCTCCGTCAGAGCATCGGCGGTGGCTGTGGGAAGGCGGTGCTGGAACCACGCGGTGGCTATAGGCCGAGCGGCGCTTGGCTGCGAGGGCCGCTCGATGCTCCGCGGAGCTTTAATTTTTTTTATTTTTTTTTTTTTTTTCTCGCCTCAAATGAATTGCCTTTTTGGGGGCTTTAACATATTCAAAAACTCACCAAAATTGGTGGGCCCATAGAGACTCTGAAAAATTTACGTATTTTAAGGTCTACGCAAAAATCGCAAAAACAATGGCTCAACAGCGCCCCCTAGAAATTTCAAAAGACCCTTTCCTTTTCACTTACTTTATTGTAGAGACTTGAAATTTGGTACAGTTGTAGAGCTCCCCAAGACACTCAGAATTTACAATTGTTCTCATAGTCAAGTATCAGGAAGTCGGCCATTTTGGATTGAATTCCGATTTCACCCATTTTGGCCGTTTACACACGTCGCATTTGATCGAACTCCTCCTAGGGCTTTTGATGGAACGGCTTCAAACTTGGTCAGTTGGTTCATAAGGCATGCCCGATTAAAAGTTATCAAAACGGTGAGTTTTCGTGCATGCTGAAGGGGTGATACTAGGGGTCAAAGTTCACTGACTCACCATAAAATAATAACAGTTATATATCCTACAAAGAAACTCATAGAGCCACCAAACTTTCTGTGTGTGATCACCTTTGGATGACCTACGACACCAGTTGTGAAATTTTGAGATCACCTAAGCCACGCCCCCTTAGAACAGGAAGTGTCATGTTTTATTGTGATCGGTCCCTATCTGACCTCTTTAACATAATCAACATGAAACTGTGTCCACAAACAGAAGACATGTTGGTGTGTCAGGTTCCAACCCGTTTGGTTTGGATGCAGCAGGTGGGCGTGGCGGCGTGGCGAATATACCTGTCCTTACGTTTGGCTCTGTATTCCACAATTTTGAGTCCAGTTGCACCAAACTCACTTAGATTGATCCTGATCCAACTCCGGACAGTAATCCAGTGCAATATTTGGTGGGCGTGGCCTAATGTCTCAACAGCGCCCTCTAGAATATTTTAAATCATCAGCCCCAAGCCATGCTTTAACCTAGAATTATGAAACTTGGTACACATGTGTATCTTGTCAGGATGTACAAAAAAGTCTCTTGGAGCCATGGTCCAAACCCAACAGGAAGTCGGCCATTTTGGATCAAAGCCGCCATTTCCGGTTTTTCATAGACGTCGCATCTGATCGAACTCCTCCTACAGCTTTTGAGATACAGACTTCAAACTCGCTCAGCACACACTTAAGACATTGAAGGTGAAAAGTTATCAAAAGAATTCTCGTACATCAAAGCATGTGGGCGTGGCTAAGTGTCAAACTTTGGCTTTGTGCCATGAAATACTAAAATGCAATAACTTCTACAGGAAAAGTGACAACTTCATCAGACTTTCCATGTCTCATTATTGGCCAGCCTTGATCACATTCACAAGGTCATATGATGACATCACCTTAGCCACGCCCCCCTCCAACAGGAAGTCACCTGTTTTTGTCTGCCGGAAGTCTTTCTTTTACTCTGACTCAAATGGGTTCAGTGCTGTGCAAATTGATATAAAATGACATGATGATGAACTCTGTGTATGTTGGCTGCTAGCTGAAGCATGTGGACGTTCCTTATTAGCAAATAGCAATGCTAGCCATGTCTACGATCATCTCTAAATCAACCAGGCTTCATCCAATTTGCACCAGATTTTCTATGATCGACTGTGGTGATCCTCTAAAGATTAGATTATAACTTGACTCCACTTCATCCCTAGGTTAATCAAACAGCTGTATCTTATCTCTACATTGGCTAATCTGCATGAGATGTTGTGGGCTGCAGCAGGGAGCGCTGCTGTAAACACAATGCAGCTAATGTCAACACAAGTGAAAGATAAAGTATCAATCAAGCTGTTCAGATGCACATACATTCTCCCAAAACTTAAACTGTCATGATTTGTGGTTGTTGTGAGGATGAACACTGAGACCCAGGTGATGATGATGATTTTATTATAATTTAATAAAGACTCAAACACAGTCCAGTACGGGCAACACAGCAGGAAATCTTGCACACATCTAATACAGGTAGCCACTGAAACAACTGAAGACTGAATGCGACAGCTACATTATAACTTGATTCCACTTAGCCCTGTAGGTTAAGTGGAATCAAACCAAACCAACTTTATTTACAAATCACTTTAAAACAACCACAGCTGATGCAAAGTTCTGTAAATTAAAACACAACAATAAAAAAATTAAAACATACAATTTAAACCTAGATCCCTCTGGTGTGGAAAGCCAAGTAAAATTGATGGTGCAGTGGGTATGCACAGCAGCTATGAAGGTTACCAGCTTGTTTGGTTCAACCTATCTCTTTGAATCAGCGTTTTCTGACATGAACTTCATCAAGAACAAACACAGAACATGTCTCACTGATGCACATCTGAAAGATGCACTCACGGTTGCAGTTTCAAGTTACACACCAGATTATGGAGTACTGGTGAACAGCATGCAATGCCAGTCTTCTCACTAATAAGGATACCAATACCAGATGTCAGTGGCAACATGGCAGTGTCATGGCAAAGTTTAATTAAAATATTGAGGAATTGTGTTCAATTTAAAAGTGTATTCATGACATGTAACAGTTACAATTTTGTGAAAAATGCAGCAGATTTCGTCATGAGTTCAAAATGTGATAAGATTTATTTAAAAATATGTAAGCTGATTCTTTTTTGCGGCAACATTCCATGTCCCCATGTTTTGCTTACAATTATTTTTTGTAAAATGTGCCAAATATGTACAACAAAGTATTTAATTATACATTTAGATTTTTCACGCCAGCTGGAGATGGACACCAGCAACCCTCCCTGCCCACTAAGGGACCAGGGTGCAGATAAATGGATGGATGGATGAATTGAGATGTTTGCCATTATTCAAATATAAACAAAATGCCTTTAAATATTATTTTGTTTTTACACACCTTTTTGTTGACTGACATGTTCAATTTCATGTGTCCCCAGTGCAGCGTAATAGATTCTCATGACATTTAACTGTAATATATATATATATATATATATATAATATATATATATATATATATATATATATATAATGTTTTTCTTCAATAAGTTGATTGACTGGACTACACCTTATTTTAATATACATTTAATCTACTGGAACTATTTTCACATTTGATATTTTCTTAATATTATACATGTCCCAGTACTAACTTTCCACAATGTTATATGTTTCATTCTGCCTTCAAAAATGTCTGAAATTCCACAAAAACCATTTAATGTAAGTGACATCAATTGGTTCTGATGTGAATTCAAACATGAAAAACAAAGCGAGCTTCACTGTCACCATCTCTGTACTTTTTCTTATCTTAAATATGTTAAACCTGTATATGTTAAGCTTAAAGTTCCACCCTGTTAGGAAATACTGTGAAAAATGTTTATTCAGTATAATTTAAAAAACATAATGTTAGTTAAGTCATTAAGGTTAACCCTTCGGAGACAATTGAGGCGTATCCGATTTTTTTACATGTCTGATTTGCATGTCGTAGCAGCAAGACTCCGCCCCCCAGTCCACTTTCTACTGGTGTTTAAGTGCACATGTTAAACTACACAACAGTTTTAAATTGTGTTAATAGGCCAAGTAAAACCGGAGTTATGCTTAAATATGTAAACCATATTGTTTCATTAGCGAAATTGTAAACCGCTCCTTTCCACAGTGAGACGGATCGCTCTCTCAACACAAAGAATACAATATAACAGATCCCATCACTCGAGCTCACGTATTAAACTGATAAGAGTTGACATTTTGTTGCAGATAAACGAAGCGCAAGTAGCACGTAACAGCGCTGTTACTTGCGCTGTTTATGCAAGTAACAGCGCGAAAATAGAGAAAAAAATATACCGCGGGAACAGGAACAGAAAAAGAGAGGCACGTCAACAGATAGTTGTATATCAGACATCAGTAAAATCTACCTCGTAATTTGTATTTCGGACATTGTATTTTGTTTTTTCTGTAAAGAATGATGAGAAGAATGAATGTGGGCAGGCAGCAAGCTCTTTTTTTGAGCTCGAAGATGAGGGAAACCGCATCTGAGTCTGAAGCAGACAGCGAGGATCTGATGACAATGTAGCGATTCAGTCATTCATATTAGGAAAGAGAGAGAACATGGCTATCAGAAAGAAGATAGGTAGGGACAAACGTAGTAAGCAAAGATTGAAACTGAGAAGTTGCGGCGCTGTGCAACTGCGCGGTCTCGATCCCTGAGAATGACGCTGCTGAGCCACTCCCCACATGATCCCTGAAGACGGAGGAGGATCCTGACAGTGTGCCGGAGTAAAGCAGGTTTCAGCCATGGCGAACACCCGGTGTCCAAATAAACAACTGTCTTCTCATAGTCCAAAAATCTTTTTTTATATATTTGCCTCTGACACAGTGAAAACAATTTGCCTCAACACAAACAAAAATGCACCAAAAAAACATTAGGGAAAAAGTACAAATGGAATGAAATTGAAATGGAAGATTTGTAATTTTTTTTGGTCTATTGATATATAGTATTTAGTTTCACTGCCCAGTATTCAGGACTATTGAAGCAAACAATATTTTGTCTGTCCCCTTCCATGCAGTGATGTGTTTGCACAAATGAATGAATTACCTACATTTTTTGATATAATATTCTAAACATGAGTTGTTTCCTGTATTTTTACATATTGATTTGAAATTTATAGTGTGTTAAATTGTCAGGAGAATAATTACCAGGATAAATATATTAGGAAGTTATACATTTTGGAATCTTGATTTGATATTTGTAAATAGTAGCACAGGAACGAATGGATTACCTAATTTTATTGATAATATTTAATATAATGATTGCTGCTATTTTTACATATTAATTTTGAAATATAGAGTATACTTAGAATTCAACCATAAACGTAAAACGTGTTATACATATTTGTGGGTTCACAGTGACAAAAAGAAAAACTTTTCTACTCGAATTTTCTTTTGTGTGATTTAGGCCCAAAATGCAATGTCAGTATGTCCAAATGACAAAATATGTGTAAATTGGACAAGTTCAGGTTGTCCTAAAAAAATGATAGCACATAAAGAAATATTCAGTTTTTATTTAGAAATATAAAGGTAAAATCAAAAATTGATAAAAAACGGCCATTTAGAACACTGAATCCATGGGTTAATGGTTTGTAATTCTGTTGATGGTTAGCTAGCTAAATGTGACCACATGAAGAGCTACAGGTAGATTAGTTAGAAAGTTCCATCCTGTTATGTTCCTCCCTTTAAGAAAGATTGGAGAAATGTTTATTCAGTAGAATTTAAAAAACATAATGTTAGATTAGTATTAGCCGAGCAGCTAAGCGTGCGAGCCTATTGTAATCGGTGTCGTGCTTATTAGGCCGAGCAGCTAAGCGCTGCGAAGGCCTATTTTTTTCGAATGTTTATTATTAGGCCGAGCAGCTAGGCTGCGAAGGCCTATTTTTCAAATTTTATTAGGCCCGAGCAGCTAAGCGCTGCGAAGCCTATTGTTTTTCGAATGTTATTATTTTTATTTTTTTTTTTTTATTTTTCTTCTGTCAAATGAATTGCCTTTTTGGGGGCTTTAACATATTCAAAAACTCACCAAAATTGGTAGGCCCATAGAGACTGTGAAAAATTTACGTATTTTAAGGTCGGCGCAAAAATCGCAAAAAAATGGCTCAACGGCGCCCCCTAGAAAATTTCAAAAGACCCTTTCCTATTCATTACTTTATTGTAGAGACTTGAAATTTGGTACACTTGTAGAACTCCCCAAGCACTCAGAATTTATATTGTTCTTATAGTGCATGTCAACAGGAAGTCGGCCATTTTGGATTGAAGTTCGATTTTGACCCCATTTTGGCTGTTTACACACGTCGCATTTGATCGAACTCCTCCTAGGGCTTTTGATGGATTGGCTTCAAACTTGGTCAGTTGGTTCAGAAGGCATGCCCGATTAAAAGTTATCAAAACGGTGAGTTTTCGAGCATGCTGAAGGGGTGATACCAGGGGTCAAAGTTCACTGACTCACAATAAAATAATTAACAATTATATATCCTACAAAGAAACTCATAGAGCCACCAAACTTTCTGTGTGTGATCACCTTTGGATGCCCTACAAGACCCAATTGTGAAATTTTGAGATCACATAAGCCACGCCCCCTTAGAACAGGAAGTGTCATGTTTTATTGTGATCGGTCCCTATCTGACCCCTTTCACCTAATCAACATGAAACTGTGTCCACAGACAGAAGACAGGTTGGTGTCTTATGGTTTCCAACGCTGTTTGTTTTGGAGGAAGCAGTGGGCGTGGCGGCGTGGCAATGTACCTGTAACGCCGTGTCCATACGTTTGGCTGTTAATTCCACAATTTGAGTCCAGCTGCACCAAACTCCTGAGATCGATCTTTATCCAACACCGGACAGTAATCCAGTGCAATATTTGGTGGGCGTGGCCTAATGTCTCAACAGCGCCCCTAGAAGAGTTTAAATCATCAGCCCCAAGCCATGCTTTAACCTAGAATTATGAAACTTGGTACACATGTGTATCTTGTCAGGATGTACAAAAAAGTCTCTTGGAGCCATGGTCCAACCCAACAGGAAGTCGGCCATTTTGGATCAAAGCCGCCATTTCCGGTTTTTCATAGACGTCGCATCTGATCGAACTCCTCCTACAGCTTTTGAGATACAGACTTCAAACTCGCTCAGCACACACTTAAGACATTGAAGATGAAAAGTTATCAAAGAATTCTCGTACATCAAAGCATGTGGGCGTGGCTAAGTGTCAAACTTTGGCTTTGTGCCATGAAATACTAAAATGCAATAACTTCTACAGTAAAAGTGACAACTTCATCAGACTTTCCATGTCTCATTATTGGCCAGCCTTGATCACATTCACAAGGTCATATGATGACATCACCTTAGCCACGCCCCCTCCAACAGGAAGTCACCTGTTTTGTCTGCCGGAAGTCTTTCTTTTACTCCACTCAAATGGGTTCAGTGCTGTGCAAATTAATATAAGATGACATGATGATGAACTCTGTGTATGTTGGCTGCTAGCTGAAGCATGTGGACGTTCCTTATTAGCATATAGCAATGCTAGCCATGTCTACGATCATCTCTAAATCAACCAGGCTTCATCCAATTTGCACCAGATTTTCTATGATCGACTGTGGTGATCCTCTAAAGATTAGATTATAACTTGACTTCACTTCACTCCCTAGGTTAATCAAACAGCTGTATCTTATCTCTACATTGGCTAATCTGCATGAGATGTTGTGGGCTGCAGCAGGGAGCGCTGCTGTAAACACAATGCAGCTAATGTCAACACAAGTGACTAGATAAAGTATCAATAAAGCTGTTCAGATGCACAAACATTCTCCCAAAACTTAAACAGTCATGATTTGTGGTTGTTGGTGGTGAGGATGAACACTGAGACCCAGGTGATGATGATGATGTTTATTATAATTTAATAAAGAGAAGCTCAAACACAGTACAGTACGGGAAACACCAGCAGGAAATCTTGCACACATCTAATACAGGTAGCCACTGAAACAACTGAAGACTGAATGTGACAGCGACATTATAACTTGATTCCACTTAGCCCTGTAGGTTAAGTGGAATCAAACCAAACCAACTTTATTTACAAAGCACTTTAAAACAACCACAGCTGATACAAAGTGCTGTACATTAAAACACAACATAACAAAAAAATTTAAAGATACATCTTAAAAACAAAAACATACAATTTAAAACTAGATCCCTCTGGTGTGGAAAGCCAAGTAAAATTGATGGTGCAGTGGTGTATGCACAGCAGCTATGAAGGTTAACAGCCTTTTTGGTTCAACCTATCTCTTTGAATCAGCGTTTTCTGACATGAACTTCATCAAGAACAAACACAGAACATGTCTCACTGATGCACATCTGAAAGATGCACTCATGGTTGCAGTTTCAAGTTACACACCAGATTATGGAGTACTGGTGAACAGCATGCAATGCCAGTCTTCTCACTAATAAGGATACCAATACCAGATGACAGTGGCAACATGCAGTGTTATGGCAAAGTTTAATTAAAATATTGAGGAATTGTGTTCAATTTAAAAGTGTATTCATGACATGTAACAGTTACAATTTTAAGAAAATGCAGCAGATTTTGTCAGTTCAAAATGTGATAAGATTTATTTTAAAAATGTAAGCTGATTCTTTTTTGCGGCAACATTCCATGTCCCCATGTTTGCTTACAATTATTTTTTGTAAAATGTGCCAAATATGTACAACAAAGTATTTTAATTATACATTTAGATGTTTTCACGCCAGCTGGAGATGGACACCAGCAACCCTCCCCTGCCCACTAAGGGACAAGGGTGCAGATAAATGGATGGATGGATGGATGGATGGATGAATTAAGATGTTTGCCATTATTCAAATATAAACAAAATGCCTTTTAAATATTATTTTGTTTTTTACACACCTTTTTGTTGACTGACATGTTCAATTTCATGTGTCCCCAGTGCAGCGTAATAGATTTCCTCATGACATTTAAACTGTAACATGAGTTGTTTCCTGTATTTTTACATATTGATTTTGAAATTTATAGTGTGTTAAAATTGTCAGGAGAAGTAATTGCCAGGATTTAAATATATTTAGGAAAGTTATACATTTTTTGGAATCTTGATTTGATATTTTGTAAATAGTAGCACATGAACGAATGGATTACCTACATTTTATTGATAATTTAATATACATGAGTTGCTTGCTATATTTGTACATATTAATTTTGAAATATAGAGTATACTTTAGAATTCTAAACCATAAAACGTAATTGTTATACATATTTGTGGGTTTCACAGTGACAAAACAAAAACTTTTCTACTCAAATTTTCTTTTTTTGTGTGATTTAGGCCCAAAATGCAATGTCAGTATGTCCAAATGACAAAAATACGTGTAAATTGACAAAGTTAAGGTTGTCCTAAAAAATGTTAGCACATAAAGAAATATTCATGTTTTTATTAAGAAATATAAAGGTAAAATCAAAATTGATAAAAAACGGCCATTTAGAACACTGAATCCCATGGGTTAATGGTTTGTAATTCTGTTGATGGTTAGCTAGCTAAATGTTGACCACATAAAGAGCTACAGGTAGATTAGTTAGAAAGTTCCATCCTGTTATGTTCCTCCCTGTTAAGAAAGATTGTGAGAAATGTTTATTCAGTAGAATTTAAAAAAACAATGTTAGATTTAGTCATTAAGGTTTGTTATTGTGTTGAAGGTTAGCAAGCTAAATGTTGACCACAAAAAGAGCTACAGGTAAATTAGTTAGAAAAGTTCCACCCTGTTATGTTCATGAACCAAATAAGTTAGAAATTAGGGTGAAAAGAAATAATTTTAAGTCAAATAAAAAATTTTGAGATGATGGAATAGAGTTGCAGAGTAGTCTGAGGTATTATCAGATGTTTATTCCATTTGTCTGCTTTCATTTCACTAGTTACCCCATTGATTCCTGTGAGGGGAACAATGAGTACATGTCATGGGAAAATCCACTACAGGGATATCACATGTTCTTTCCAAATAGAGCCAGGATAAATACTCTACCTATACTTTGACTTGAAAGAGCCAATCCTGCAACTAATAATGAAAATCATCAGATTTTAGAATAAAAGACTTATATTTTCCACCCTGTTATGGGACAATCCACCATGTTATGTTCCATTCCACACGTTTTTATTAAATATTGTTACAGAAACATTAAGTACTGTGGATTTTTCTGAGCAATGTTGGGAGTTGAAGTCCAATAAATGCAAATATTGGTATAAGGTTTTGAAATTACCAATATTTTCAATGCTGTCAGTAATAATGAGTAAAAAAACAGATTTTTCTTTAAAATAGTCATAAATGATTTGTAACTTCATGATGTGTTACAATTTCAAGAATAAAACATTATATAGTAAAAGGGACACACTCTTTCTAAGAAAAAAATCATTATTTTTTAATTTAAATGTTTAACAATTTGTGGTCCATATGTAAATGTTCATAACAGGATGGAACACATTCAGAGACAATGGTGAAAAAACACATGTAATTATTAATTTATCCAATCATCAGCTTACCCATTATTAATTTCTTATTGTTAAACATGTCAGTGTTGTAACAAAATATTCAAAACCTAAAACAATACTTTTTTTCAAAAATCCTGAGGCCGAAATGTTGCCGCAAAAAAAAGAATCACCGAATCACTGAGATTAAAAGAGATAAAGTGCTGAATATTGATATCTGTTTCCCACCTAGTTTTCATGGCTAATTATTGTTAGAAATCATTAATGTGATAGGTTCTTCATAGATGAAAATCATTAATCATTAGTGATAATGTATAAAGAAAACTGAGTAAATTTGTTATTTCAGAACAGCGTGTCAAACTGGTAGCCTTTATATGACACGGTACCATGAAGTAGCTCTCAGTTTCAAAAAGGTTGGTGACCCCTGATCTAATCGCTGCAGCAAACAGCAACATACTTTTGTGCATTGTCTGTGAGCAAAGCCAAACATGACACACTGAGTAATTCAAGGAGGGCGGGTTCGGCTGCTCCGTCAGAGCATCAGCGGTGGCATGGGGAAGGCGGTGCTGGGACCACGCGGTGGCTATAGGCCGAGCGGCGCTTGGCTGCGAGGGCCGCTCGATGCTCCGCGGAGCTTTATTTTTTTTTATTTTTCTTCTGTCAAATGAATTGCCTTTTTGGGGGCTTTAACATATTCAAAACTCACCAAATTCGTAGGCCATAGAGACTGTGAAAATTTACGTATTTAAGGTCCGCGCAAAATCGCAAAAAATTGGCTCAACGGCGCCCCTAAAAAATTTCAAAAGACCCATTTCTATTCACTTACTTTATCATAGAAACTTGAAATGTGACACACTTGTAGAACTCCCCAAGACACTCAGAATTTACAATTATCATAGTGCCAGTATGACAGGAAGTCGGCCATTTTGGATTGAATTTGCAAATTTCACCCCATTTTGGCCGTTTATAGCCTTCGCATTTGATCGAACTCCTCCTAGGGCTTTTGATGGATCGGCTTCAAACTTGGTCAGTTGGTTCAGAAGGCATGCCCGATTAAAAGTTATCAAAACGGTGAGTTTTCGTGCATGCTGAAGGGGTGATACTAGGGGTCAAAGTTCACTGACTCACCATAAAATAATAAACAGTTATATCTCCTACAAAGAAACTCACAGAGCCACCAACCTTTCTGTGTGTGATCACCTTTGGATGCCCTACAAGACCCAATTGTGAAATTTTGAGATCACGTAAGCCACGCCCCCTTAGAACAGGAAGTGTCATGTTTTATTGTGATCGGTCCCTATCTGACCTCTTTAACCTAATCAACATGAAACTGTGTCCACAAACAGAAGACATGTTGGTGTGTTATGGTTTCCAACGCTGTTTGTTTTGGATGCAGCAGGTGGGCGTGGCGGCGTGGCGAATATACCTGTAACGCCGTGTCCATACGTTTGGCTGTTAATTCCACAATTGTGAGTCCAGCTGCACCAAACTCACTGAGATCGATCCTTATCCAACTCCGGACAATAATCCAGTGCAATATTTGGTGGGCGTGGCCTAATGTCTCAACAGCGCCCCCTAGAAGAGTTTAAATCATCAGCCCCAAGCCATGCTTTAACCTAGAATTATGAAACTTGGTACACATGTGTATCTTGTCAGGATGTACAAAAAAGTCTCTTAGAGCCATGGTCCAAACCCAACAGGAAGTCGGCCATTTTGGATCAAAGCCGCCATTTCCGGTTTTTCATAGACGTCGCATCTGATCGAACTCCTCCTACAGCTTTTGAGATACAGACTTCAAACTCGCTCAGCACACACTTAAGACATTGAAGATGAAAAGTTATCAAAAGAATTCTCGTACATCAAAGCATGTGGGCGTGGCTAAGTGTCAAACTTTGGCTTTGTGCCATGAAATACTAAATGCAATAACTTCTACAAGAAAAGGGACAACTTCATCAGACTTTCCATTTCTCATTATTGGCCAGCCTTGATCACATTCACAAGGTCATATGATGACATCACCTTAGCCACGCCCTCTCCAACAGGAAGTCACCTGTTTTTGTCTGCCGGAAGTCTTGCTTTTACTCTGACTCAAATGGGTTCAATGCTGTGAAAATTAATATAAATGACATGATGATGAACTCTGTGTATGTTTACTGCTAGCTGAAGCATGTGGGCATGCCTTATTAGCAAATAGCAATGCCAGCCATGTCTACAATCGTCTCTAAATCAACCAGGCTTCTTCCAATTTGCACCAGATTTTCTATGATTGACTGTGGTGATCCTCTAAAGATTGGATTATAACTTGACTTCACTTCACTCCCTAGGCTAATCAAAAGCTGTATCTTATCTCTACATTGGCTAATCTGCATGAAATGTTGTGGGCTGCAGCAGGGAGCGCTGCTGTGAACACAATGCAGCTAATGTCAACACAAGTGACTAGATAAAGTATAATAAAGCTGTTCTGATGCACAACATTCTCCCAAAACTTAAACTGTCATGATTTGTGGTTGTTGGTGGTGAGGATGAACACTGAGACCCAGGTGATGATGATGATGTTTATTATAATTTAATAAAGTGAAGCTCAAACACAGTCCAGTACGGGCAATACCGGCAGGAAAACTTGGCACACAGCTAATACAGGTAGCCACTGAAACAACTGAACAACAAAGTATTTTATTATACATTTAGATGTTTGCACGCCAGCTGGAGATGGGCACCAGCAGCCCTCCCAACCCCACTAAGGACAAGGGTGCAGGAAAATGGATGGAATTAGATGTTTACCATTATTCAAATATAAACAAAATGCCATTTAAATATTATTTTGTTCTTTACCCATCTTTTTGTTGATGGACATGTCAACCAGATACTTAAGCATTCTTCAAAATAAAAGACTTCTTTCATTCAAATAAATCATGTCTTGCACTTAAATATATTTCACTTCATCCTTGTATTTTATACAATTATGTTCAATTCAATTAATAATAATCATGTATTCTATGCTTAACATATAATTGTAAATCAGTCATTTATACTGAACAACATATGAGTGTAAAAAGTCACAACAGTTGTGGTTTCTGACATGGGCAATATGAGCAACCACCCAGGGTGGTATTTTTCTAGGGATAGAAGGAGACCTCTGCGGATTGTAGCACAGCGATGAAAGCAAACAGAATTAATTATATGTAAAACTTAAAGTTCCACCCTGTTAGGAAGACTGTGAAAAATGTTTATTCAGTAGAATTTAGAAAACATAATGTTAGATTTAGTGATTAAAGGTTTGTGATTTTGTTGAAGGTTAGCTAGCTAAATGTTTACCACATAAAGAGCTAAAATGAATTAGTTAGAAGTTCCACCCTGTTATGTTCCACCCTGTTAGGAAAGATTGTGAAAAATGTTAATTCAGTAGAATTTAAAAACATAATGTTAGATTTAGTCACTAAGGGTTTGTTATTCGGTTTAATGTTAGCTAGCTAAAGGTTGACCACATAAAGAGCTACAGGTAAATTAGTTAGAAAAGTTCCACCCTGTTATCTTCCACCTTGTTATGTTCATGAACCAAATAAGGTAGAAATTAGGGTGAAAGAAATAATTTAAGTCAAATAAAAGTTTTGAGTTGATGGAATAGAGTTGCAGAGTAGTCTGAGGTATTATCAGATGTCTTTGCCATTTGTCTGTTTTCATTTCACTAGTTACCCCCATTTACTCATGTGAGGGAACAATGAGTACATGTCATGGGAAATCAACTACAGGGATATCAAATGATCTTGCGAAACAGAACCAGGAAAAACACTCTACCTGTACTTTGAGTGAGCCAATCCTGCAACTAATAATGAAAATCATCTGATTTTAGAATCAAATACTTTGATTTTCCACCCTGTTATGGTACAATCCAGCATGTTATGTTCCATTCCACACATGTTTTTATTAAATATTGTTACAGAAACATTAAGTACTGTGGATTTTTCTGAGCCATGTTGGGAGTTAAAGACGAATAAATGAAAATATTGGTATAAGTTTTTGAAATTACCAATATTTTCAATGCTGTCAGTAATAATGAGTAAAAAAGGTGTTTTCTTTGCATACAGTCATAAATTATTCGTAACTTCATGATGTGTTACAATTTCAAGAAAAAACATATTATATAGTAAAGGGACACACCCTATGTAAAAAAGTCATTATTTCTCAAATTTAAATGTTTAACTATTTGTGGTCCATATGTAAATGTTCATAAAAGGGTGGAACACTGAATTCAGAGACAATGGTGAAAAAACCCACATGTAATAATTAATTTATCCAATCCTGTGCTTGCCCATTATTATTAATTTCTTATTGTTAAACATGTCAGTGTTGTAACAAAATATTCAAACTTAAAACAATACTTTTTTTTCAAAATCCTGAGGCGGAAATGTTGCCACAAAAAGAACACCCAATTAATGAGATTAAAAGAGATAAAGTGCTGAATATTGATATCTGTTTCCCACCTAGTTTTCATTGCTAATTATTGTGAGAAATCATTAACGTGATCAGTGTCTTCTCATGGATGAGTATTCTCATGGATCAGTATCATTAATCATTATTGATTATATATAACTAAAGGCAAACTGAGTAAATTTGTTATTTCAGAATAGTGTCAAACTGGTAGCCCATTATATGACTCGGTAGCCATGAAGTAGCTCTCAGTTTCAAAAAGGTTGGTGACCCCTGATCTACTCGCTGCAGCCAATCTGCAACAGATTTTTGTGCATTGTCTGTGAGCAATGCCAAACATGACACACTGAGTAATTGAAGGGGGGCGGGTTTGGCTTATCCGTCAGAGCATCGGCGGTGGCTGGGGGAAGGCGGTGCTGGGACCACGCGGTGGCTATAGGCCGAGCGGCGCTTGGCTGCAAAAATCGCATAAAAATGGCTCAACAGCGCCCCTAGAAATTTTCAAAAGACCCTTTCCTATTCACTTACTTTATCGTAGAGACTTGAAATTCGCTACAGTTGTAGAGCTCCCCAAGACACTCAGAATTTACAATTAATATCATAGTGCAATTATCCTAGGAAGTCGGCCATTTTGGATTGAAGTTCCGATTTTGACCCCATTTTGGCCGTTTACACACGTCGCATTTGATCGAACTCCTCCTAGGGCTTTTGATGGAACGGCTTCAAACTTGGTCAGTTGGTTCATAAGGCATGTCCGATTAAAAGTTATCAAAACGGTGAGTTTTCGTGCATGCTGAAGGGGTGATACCAGGGGTCAAAGTTCACTGACTCACCATAAATAATCAGCAATTATATCTCCTACAAAGAAACTCATAGAGCCACCAAACTTTCTGTGTGTGATCACCTTTGGATGACCTACGACACCCAGTTGTGAAATTTTGAGATTACCTAAGCCACGCCCCTTAGAACAGGAAGTGTCATGTTTTATTGTGATCGGTCCCTATCTGACCTCTTTAACATAATCAAAATGAAACTGTGTCCACAAACAGAAGACATGTTGGTGTGTCAGAGTGTCCAACCCCGTTTGGTTTGGATGCAGCAGGTGGGCGTGGCGGCGTGGCGAATATACCTGTCCGTACGTTTGGCTCTGTATTCCACAATTTGAGTCCAGTTGCACCAAACTCACTGAGATGGATCCTGATCCAACTCCGGACAGTAATCCATTGCAATATTTGGTGGGCGTGGCCTGATGTCTCAACAGCGCCCTCTAGAATATTTTAAATCATCAGCCCCAAGCCATGCTTTAACCTAGAATTATGAAACTTGATACACATGTATATCTTGTCAGGATGTACAAAAAAGTCTCTTGGAGCCATCGTCAAAACCCAACAGGAAGTCGGCCATTTTGGATCAAAGCCGCCATTTCCTGTTTTTTATAGACGTCGCATCTGATCGAACTCCTCCTAAAGCTTTTGAGATACAGACTTCAAACTCGCTCAGCACACACTTAAGACATTGAAGATGAAAAGTTATCAAAAAATTCTCGTACATCAAAGCATGTGGGCGTGGCTAAGTGTCAAACTTTGGCTTTGTGCCATGAAATACTAAAATGCAATAACTTCTACAGGAAAAGTGACAACTTCATCAGACTTTCCATGTCTCATTATTGGCCAGCCTTGATCACATTCACAAGGTCATATGATGACATCACCTTAGCCATGCCCCCTCCAACAGGAAGTCACCTGTTTTTGTCTGCAGGAAGTCTTTCTTTTACTCTCACTCAAACGGTTTCAGTGCTGTGCAAATTGATATAAAATGACATGATGATGAACTCTGTGTATGTTGACTGCTAGCTGAAGCATGTGGACGTTCCTTATTAGCAAATAGCAATGCTAGCCATGTCTACGATCATCTCTAAATCAACCAAGCTTCATCCAATTTGCACCAGATTTTCTATGATCGACTGTGGTGATCCTCTAAAGATTAGATTATAACTTGACTTCACTTCACTCCCTAGGTTAATCAAACAGCTGTATCTTATCTCTACATTGGCTAATCTGCATGAGATGTTGTGGGCTGCAGCAGGGAGCGCTGCTGTAAACACAATGCAGCTAATGTCAAGACAAATGACAAGATAAAGTATCAATCAAGCTGTTCAGATGCACATACATTCTCCCAAAACTTAAACTGTCATGATTTGTTTTTGTTGGTGGTGAGGATGAATACTGAGACCCAGGTGATGATAATGATGATGATGTTTATTATAATTTAATAAGAGAAGCTCAAACAAAGTCCAGTACGGGCAACACCGGCAGGAAAACTTGCAAACAACTAATACAGGTAGCCACTGAAACAACTGAAGACTGAATGCGACAGCTACATTATAAATTGATTCCACTTAGCCCAGTACGTTAAGTGGAATCAAACCAAACCAACTTTATTTACAAAGCACTTTAATACAAACACAGCTGATAAAAGTGCTGTACATTAAAACACCACATAATAAAAAATTAAGACATACAGCTTAAAAATACAACATACAATTTAAAACTAGATCCCGCTGGTGTTGAAAGCCAAGTAAAATTGATGGTGCTGTGGTGTATGCACAGCAGCTATGAAGGTTACCAGCCTGTTTGGTTCAGCCTATCTCTGTGAATCAGCGTTTTCTGACATGAACTTCATCAAGAACAAACACAGAACATGCCTCACTGATGCACATCTGAAAGACGCACTCACAGTTGAAGTTTCAAGTTACACACCACATTATGGAGCACTGGTGAACTGCATGCAATGCCAGTCTTCTCACTAATAAGAAAACCAATACCAGATGTCAGTGGCAACATGGCAGTGTCATGGCAAAGTTGAATTAAAATATTGAGGAATTGTGTTCAATTTAAAAGTGTGTTCATGACATGCAAGAGTTACAATTTTCTTAAAAATGCAGCAGATTTGGTCATGAGTTCAAAATTTTACATTTAAAAATATGTAAGTTGATTCTTTTTTGAGGCAACATTCCAAGGCCCCATGTTTTGCTTACAATTATTTTTTTTAAATGTGCCAAATTTGTACAACAAAGTATTTAATTATACATTTAGATGTTTGCACGCTAGCTGGAGATGGGCACCAGCAACCCTCCCGACCACACTAAGGGAAAAGGGTGCAGGAAAATGGATGGATGGATGGATTTAGATGTTTACCATTATTCAAATATAAACAAAATGCCTTTTAAATATTATTTTGTTCTTTACACACCTTTTTGTTGATGGATATGTTCAATTTCATGTGTCCCCAGTGCAGCGTAATAGACTTAATCATGACATTTAAACTATAAAATATATTTTATATTTATGTTTTTCTTCAATAAGTTGATTGACTGGACTTAACCTTATTTTAATATGCAATTTAAACTACTGAAACTATTTTCTCATTTGATATTTTCTTCATATTATACATGTGCCAGTACTAACTTTCCACCCTGTTAGTATGTTTCAATTCTGCCTTCAAAAAGTCAAAAATTCCATAAAAACCATTTAATGTAAATGACATCAATTGGTTCTGATGTGAATTCAACCATGGAAAGCAAAGTAAGCTTCAACTGTCACCATCTCTGTAGTTTTCTTATTTTAAATATGTTAAACCTGTATATGTAAAGCTTAAAGTTCCACCCTGTTAGGAAAGATTGTGAAAAATGTTTATTCAGTAGAATTAAAAAAACCTAATATTATAATTAGTCATTAAAGTTTTATTTTGTTGAAGTTTAGCTAGCTAAATGTTGACCACATAAAGAGTTACAGGTAGATTAGTTAGACATCTACCTATAACTAGAATTCCTGTTTGGAACATACCAGAGTGTTATGTTCCACTCTTTTATGTTCCACCCTGATAGGAAAGATTGTGAAAATGTTTAATCAGTAGAAATTAAAAAACATAATGTTAGATTTAGTCACTAAAAGTTTGTTATTCGGTTGAATGTTAGCTAGCTAAATGTTGACCACACAAAGAGAAACAGGTAGATTAGTTAGAAAAGTTCCACCATGTTATTTTCCACCCTGTTATGTTCCACCCTGTTAGGAAAGATTGTGAAAAATGGTTATTCAGTAGAATTTAAAAAATATAATGTTAGATTTAGTCACTAAAAGTTTGTTATTCGGTTGAATGTTAGCTAGCTAAATGTTGACCACATAAAGAACTACAGGTAAATTAGTTAGAAAAGTTCCACCCTCTTATGTTCCACCCTGGTATGTTCTTGAACCAAATAAGGTAGAAATTAGGGTGAAAAGAAATAACTTTGTCAAATAAAAAATTTTGAGATGATGGAATAGAGTTGCAGAGTAGTCTGAGGTATTATCAGATGACTTTGCCATTTGTCTGTTTTCATTTAACTAGTTACCCCATTGACTCTTGTGAGGGGAACAATGAGTACCTGTCATGGAAAAATCCACTACAGGGATATCACATGTTCTTGCCAAATAGAGCCAGGAAAAAATCTCTACATATACTTTGACTTGAAAGAGCAAATCCTGCAACTAATAATGAAAATTATCAGATTTTAGAGTCAAAGACTTTGATTTTCCACCCTGTTATTGGAGAATCCACCATGTTATGTTCCATTCCACAAATGTTTTTATTAAATATTGTTACAGAAACATTAAGTACTGTGGATTTTTCTGAAGCATGTTGGGAGTTGAAGACCAATAAATGCAAATATTGGTATAAGTTTTTAAAATTACCAATATTTTCAATGCTGTCAGTAATAATGAATTAAAAAACAGATATTTCTTTACAATAGTCATAAATGATTCGTAACGTCATGATGTGTTACAATTTCAAGAATAAAACATATTATATAGTAAAAGGGAAAAACTCTATGTAAGAAATGTCATTATTTTTCAAAATTTAAATGTTTAACTATTTGTGGTCCATATCTAAATGTTCATAACAGGGTGGAACACATTCAGAGACAATGGTGAAAAAACCCCACATGTAATAATTAATTTATCCAATCCTGAGCTTGCCCATTATTAATTTCTTATTGTTAAACATGTCAGTGTTGTAACAAAATATTTAAAACTTAAAACAATACTTTTTTTTCAAAAATCCTGAGGCCGAAATGTTGCTGCAAAAAAGAATCACACAATTACTGAGATTAAAAGAGATAAAGTGCTGAATATTGATATCTGTTTCCCACCTTGTTTTTGTTGCTAATTATTGTGAGAAATCATTAACGTGAACAGTGCCTTCTCATGGATGAGTATTCTCATGGATCAGTATCATTAATCATTACTGATAATGTATAAGGCAAACTGAGTAAATTTGTTATTTCAGAAGAGCGTGTCAAACTGGTAGCCTTTATATGACTCGGTACCCATGAAGTAGCTCTCAGTTTCAAAAGGGTTGGTGACCCCTGATTTACTCGCTGCAGCCAATCAGCAACAGATTTTTGTGCATTGTCTGTGAGCAAAGCCAAACATGACACACTGAGTAAATTCAAGGAGGGCGGGTTCGGCTGTTCCGTCAGAGCATCAGCGGTGGCTGGGGGAAGGCGGTGCTGGGCACACGCGGTGGCTATAGGCCGAGCGGCGCTTGGCTGCTCGGGCCGCTCGATGCTCCGCGGAGCTTTAATTATTTTTTTTTTTTTTTTTTTATTTTTCTTCTGTCAAATGAATTGCCTTTTTGGGGGCTTTAACATATTCAAAAACTCACCAAAATTGGTAGGCCCATAGAGACTGTGAAAAATTTACGTATTTTAAGGTCCGCGCAAAAATCGCAAAAAAATTGGCTCAACGGCGCCCCCTAGAAAATTTCAAAAGACCCTTTCCTATTCAGTTACTTTATTGTAGAGACTTGAAATTTGGTACACTTGTAGAGCTCCCCAAGCCACTCAGAATTTATAATTGTTCTCATAGTGTATGTCAAACAGGAAGTCGGCCATTTTGGATTGAATTTGCAAATTTCACCCCATTTTGGCCGTTTACACACGTCGCATTTGATCGAACTCCTCCTAGGGCTTTTGATGGATCGGCTTCAAACTTGGTCAGTTTGTTCAGAAGCCATGCCCGATTAAAAGTTATCAAAACGGTGAGTTTTCGTGCATGCTGAAGGGGTGATACCAGGGGTCAAAGTTCACTGACTTACCATAAAATAATAAACAGTTATATCTCCTACAAAGAAACTCACAGAGCCACCACACTTTCTGTGTGTGATCACCTTTGGATGCCCTACAAGACCCAATCGTGAAATTTTGAGATCACATAAGCCACGCCCCCTTAGAACAGGAAGTGTCATGTTTTATTGTGATCGGTCCCTACCTGACCTCTTTAACATAATCAACATGAAACTGTGTCCACAAACAGAAGACATGTTGGTGTGTTATGGTTTCCAACTCTGTTTGATTTGGAGGCAGCAGGTGGGCGTGGCGGCGTGGCGAATATACCTGTAACGACGTGTCCATACGTTTGGCTCTGTATTCCACAATTTTGAGTCCAGCTGCACCAAACTCACTGAGATGGATCCTTATCCAACTCCGGACAGTAATCCAGTGCAATATTTGGTGGGCGTGGCCTAATGTCTCAACAGCGCCCCCTAGAAGAGTTTAAATCATCAGCCCCAAGCCATGCTTTAACCTAGAATTATGAAACTTGGTACACATGTGTACGTTGACAGGATGTACAAAAAAGTCTCTTGGAGCCATGGTCCAAACCCAACAGGAAGTCGGCCATTTTGGATCAAAGCCGCCATTTCCGGTTATTCATAGACGTCGCATCTGTTCGAACTCCTCCTACAGCTTTTGAGATACAGACTTCAAACTCGCTCAGCACACACTTAAGACATTGAAGGTGAAAAGTTATCAAAGAATTCTTGTACATCAAAGCATGTGGGCGTGGCTAAGTGTCAAACTTTGGCTTTGAGCCATGAAATATTAAAATGCAATAACTTCTACAGGAAAAGTGACAACTTCATCAGACTTTCCATGTCTCATTATAGGCCAGCCTTGATCACATTCACAAGGTCATATGATGACATCACCTTAGCCACGCCACCTCCAACAGGAAGTCACCTGTTTTTGTCTGCCGGAAGTCTTTCTTTTATTCTGACTCAAATGATTTCAATCCTGTGCTAATTGATATAAAATTACATGATGATGAACTCTGTGTATGTTGGCTGCTAGCTGAAGCATGTGGGCATGCCTTACTAGCATATAGCAATGCCAGCCATGTCTACAATTGTCTCTAAATCAACCAGGCTTCCTCCGATTTGCACCAGATTTTCTATGATCGACTGTGGTGATCCTCTAAAGATTAGATTATAACTTGACTCCACTGCACCCTTTTGGTTAATGAAATAGCTGTATCTCCTCTATACATTGGCCAATCTGCATGAGATGTTGCAGGCTGCAGCAGGGACCGGTGCTGCACACAATGTAGCTAATGTCAACACAAGTGACAAGATAAAGTATCAATCAAGCTGTTCAGATGCACAAACATTCTCCCAAACTTAAACTGTCATGATTTGTGGTTGTTGGTGGTGAGGATGAACACCGAGACCCAGGTGATGATGATGATGTTTATTATAATTTAATAAAGAGAAGCTCAAACACAGTCCAATACGGGCAACACGCAGGAAATCTTGCACACATCTAATACAGGTAGCCACTGAAAAAACTGAAGACTGAATGTGACAGCGACATTATAACTTGATTCCACTTAGCCCTGTAGGTTAAGTGGAATCAAACAAACCAAACCAACTTTATTTACAAAGCCCTTTAAAACAACCACAGCTGATACAAAGTGCTGTACATTAAAACACAACATAGTAAAAAATTAAAACATACAGCTTAAAAACAAAACATACAATTTAAAACTAGATCCCGCTGGTGTTGAAAGCCAAGTAAAATGATGGTGCAGTGGTGTATGCACAGCAGCTATGAGGGTTGCCAGCCTGTTTGGTTCAACCTATCTCTGTGAATCAGTGTTTTCTGACATGAACTTCATCAAGAACAAACAGAACATGCCTCACTGATGCACATCTGAAAGATGCACTCACAGTTGCAGTTTCAAGTTACACACCAGATTACAGAGCACTGGTGAACAGCATGCAATTCCAGTCTTCGCACTAATAAGGATTCCAGTCTTCTCACTAATAAGGAAACCAATACCAGATGTCAGTAGCAACATGGCAGTGTCATGGCAAAGTTTAATTAAAATATTGAGGAATTGTGTTCTATTTAAAAGTGTGTTCATGACATATAACAGTTACAATTTTGTTAAAAATGCAGATTTGGTCATGAGTTCAAAATGTGCTAAGATTTATTTAAAAATATGTAAGTTGATTCTTTTTTGCGGCAACGTTCCATGTCCCATGTTTTGCTTACAATTATTTTTTTCAAAATTTAAATGTTTAACAATTTGTGGTTCATATGTAAATGTTCATAACAGGGTGGAACACATTCAGAGATAATGGTGAAAAAAAACACATGTAATTATTAATTTATCTATTCCTGAGCTTGACCACTATTAATTTCTCATTGTTAAACATGTCAGTGTTGTAACAAAATATTTAAAATATATCTAGTGTCACTATTTAATAATTCGAGAGTAGTAGGGGAAATTCATTTTGAAAATTACCCCATTGCAGAGAAGGATCTCAATGATTTAGCTCAAAGTTCAATAAATATTGACTAATATAATATCACTAATATACATATTAGTTATATTATGAAAATAACCAATGAATTGATGAAATAAGATTAGTAACCAGCTTCTGCAGCCGAGGATCAGACCGCCAGGGTCCCCTCCCTTGGCCGCCGCCCATAGCACAATGCACCCGACCCCTTTGGCCCTCGACAGGTGGTGAGCCCATCGGATGCCTCCTGGACGCCTCCCTGGTGAGGTGTTCCGGGCACGTCCCACCGGGAGGAGGCCTCGGGGAAGACCCAGGACACGCTGGAGGGATTACGTCTCTCGGCTGGCCTGGGAAGGCCTTGGGATTCCCCGGAGGAGCTGGAAGAAGTGGCTGGGAGAGGGAAGTCTGGGCCTCCCTTCTGACCCGACCCCGGATAAGCGGAAGAAATGGATGGATGGATGAAGATTAGTAACACTTTATTTGAAGGGGGTGAATAAGACTGTCATGAAACTTTCATAAACATTACATAACACCTGTCATGAACATAAATAAACCTTCATGAATATTTATGACTTGTCAAAGTGTGATTCAGTAAATTATGACACTTTTAATACAAAGTTGACATTCAAAATATCCTTATGACAACTTGACATTAACCAATAAATCATTACTGTTTAAATGTTACTTTTAATGAAATAAACTTACCTAATTTTAATAATGCAATTGGTAAAGAGATTTTGTAAATAGAAATTCGTCAAACCAGTTCTGAAAATCCAATGTTTTTTTACTTTTCTAGAAGGAATTTAATCAGTTGATTGATGGAGTTATGAGACAAATGATGAAAAACAGAAATAATCCAGTTGCATTCACAATGGTCCACTCCAGAGTGAAGATGTTTTGACAGTTGCCTGAATGTCTTCCATCAGGTTTGAAGTTGACAGGAGGTGATGTTTCCTTTGATGCGCGCTATGGGTCTAGCTCATCAGTCTAGTCGACTTGGCAACAGAGAGAGAGAGTCCTGGATCTGGAAACGGAATCTGTAACAGAAATCTTGCCTGTTTAAAAACAGACCTTAACCTGGGGTCCTCTATAAAAAGAAAAAAAGCTTACATTAACACATTTTTCCCCCTCACTGTAGTGAAATACATTTATATTATAATGAAACTCATGTGAATACTCATACATTTCAACATAGAATGGACTGTATTCTACAATTCAAGTAGTTTCAGTTTAACTGCTTCATTGGTTGTTAGTTGATATGAGATGATGTTTCCTTTGATGCGCTGTATGGGTCCAGCTCATCAGTCTGGTCCACTTTGCAGCAGAGAGAGAGAGTCCTGGACCTAGAAACAGAATCTGGAACTGAACTCCGAAGAGAAATCTGACCTGTTTAAAAAAAACAGACCTTATCAACACAGGGTTATAAAAATAAATAAATCTTAAATTTAAACATTTTTCCCCCTCACTTTAGTGAAATGCCTTTATATTATAATTAAACTGTTTGAATACTCGTACATTTCAACATAGAATGGACTGTGTACTAACCATGTCCATTAAGACATTTTAGTGCAGTTGGTCAGATGAAACTCAACCCACATTAAACAAAACAATGATTATTTTTTCGTTTATTTTTTTTGCTAAAGAAATTACAGAAAAGATTCTATTCTCAAGTAAATCTTTAAATAAAATTAAATTAACGTTAATCTAACAAAAATGAAATACTGTGTCCTGGTTACACTTTCTTAATGCAAAAAATATATATTTATTAAGAGGTTTCAAATTTCATGCTTGTTTTCAATGTGTTCCATGGTTGTACAATAAAATTCACATCATACAAACTATTTTTTTAAAATGATAAACTCTTTACCTGTCAATTATTTGAACAATAGTAGGTTAAACATAACAGGAGAAAGCTAGAATTGGATCACCAATTTGTGGAATTGTACATTTCAACTCTTTTCCTGTGTATTTTACATTAAAATCTTGCTAAACTGCTCCTTCAAATTTGTTTTTGCTTTGTAATGAATGTAGCCATAAATTATGATTTCAAAACAAATAGTACAATGCTAAAATGTTTGTTAAAAAGCTGTAGTTACACCTGGATTTCATTTTTGTAAATTTAAATATGAGGCATTTTAAACATGATAATTTGCAAAATTATCTGGACTCATTGCATAAAGCAAATGCAGATATTTTCTATTTAACTCCCAATTTTAGATTAAGGAAAAAATGTTAAACTGTTCATTTATATATATATTTTTTAAATATTTAAAGCTTATGAGGTTTCATACTTTAATTTTTTTTACCTTCAATTGTCAGCACAAATGTAGTCGGGCAGTCCTGGGAATTGAACCCAGTTCCACAAATGGAAGTACCAATAAACTGCCTTTGCTTTTTTTGTGCTATGTGACAAGGTAAAGCAAACCCTGCATTAAGAACAGCTTCAAAGATTTAACACATGTACATATTAATTATTCAAATTCAAAAATCCTTTATTGATCCCAAAGGGACATTAAATATCAATAATATGCCAATTGTTAAAATGTTGCTTTTTCATTATTCCTTTTAGGTCTGTATCCAATTGTTCATCTGTCAAAGCTTAATAAATGGCAACTTAATGCAGGAAACGAAACCTTTTTCTAAGGAGAGGTTTTAAATTCCAATTTTATGTAGGAACTGTCCTCCTCTGATCAGTGAACACAATCAAATCTGATTTGATTGTGTGGTGTAGATATGAAGTGTTGTGAGTGCAAGCGGGGCTCAAAGACCCCTTGGTTTGGTTTATCTTTCCCCATTTCCTTTTGTATGTCAGGTGTGTGTAAGTGGGATGTGGGCATCCCTTGTTTTTGCTCCCTGTCTTTCCCTCTTATTAATGTGCTTAACCAAATTTAATTGAGGAGGCAGTAGTTCGGAGACAGCTGCAGTCGTCTTGGAGTGGGTATCTTCTAATTATTCCCTGACTATCCATGTGAAAACAGCATCCCACTGCCCGTTTATGTGCGGCATATGGAACAACTGCTTCACTTTTCAAGCCTAAGGATACCTATTTGGCCACCATGTGAAACAGCACCCACTGCCCGTTTATGTGCGGCATATGGAACAACTGCTTCACAGACTAACCATCAAATGTTTTGAGCAACAGAAGTAAAGATGTAGTTAGTGGCTTTGCTTAGTGTTTAAAGTGCCCAATTTTTTAAGTGCCATCACTCTTTCAAATGTAGCTCATGTCTTGCAGTCTTAAACATTTTTAAATTATTTTCATCAAGAAAAACCAATATTTCAAAACATCACATGATTACAACCGCTCAAAAACACACATTACTCCCTCGTGATCACTAAAATATGTAGGCACAACTACGGCTTCAACTTTATGCTTCTCTGATTTAACATAAACGTGATCTATTAATGTACCTTTTTCAGTGGTTGGTCATCAACCATTTGTAGGTATCCTTTATCAGACATAAATTTTGAGATAGTTGATGACTTCAAAAGATCATCATTAAAATCTGCAATCAGTGCTATTGTGATCGCTTTGTTTTTCAAGCCAATCAAACAAAGTTTGTAAATTTATTTTAAATAGTGACAGAGGATATAATGGTGGGCGATAAATTACCCCAAGGACCATTTTTAAATGACTAAACCGGTACACCAAACACTCCAAATTCAGCTCTGGCTGCTGCAGAACTTCAAATTCAATGTCATTTGCACAATAAATGCCAACACCACCATGTTGTTGGTCTTGCAACACACTCAATTGTGGATGCCTGTTAGAATAAGATAAATGTCGTGGACGGTTGGAGAAACTGTAACCATCAATTTTTACTGTATCCGTTTGAGTTGAAGTCAACCATGTTTCTGTAACAGCAACACATTTAGGTTTCCATTTCTCTGTAAAACAAGCCAAATCTTTTACATGCCGAGATAAACTTTGCACATTCATCAGGAATACAGTAAAAGGAGATTTGTTAAATCGGTCCAACTGAATAGATCCACTCAAAAGGGGTCTCATATCCTCAAGAGCAACAGCAATGTCATCCTTACAATATATCCTCTTTTCATCAAAATCTTGAATCGTCAATCCTGAAAGACTTTTAACACGACTCACGGCCACATAAGCTTGTCCCGGGGCAAAGATTTTACTAAAAGAAACAACAGCTTCCTCAACAGTCATTCCTTGAACTTTGTGTACAGTGCATGCCCATGCTAACTTGAGTGGAAATTGCCGCCGCAAGCCGCCTTTAACAGTGGCTCTGTCCTCCTCAGGTTCAATAGGTGTTGATCCTGCTAAATCTGATGATGCATAGTGGCAGCTCTTCCTCTTCTTCATGCCTACTCGATCATCATCAAATTTAACATAGACAACTTTAGGAAACTTGTCCTTTTCAGGTATTAATATTTCTGTCACAGTACCAACAACACCATTAGCTAAACCATCATTAACATCCACATTTTTACACAACATAACACGTGCTCCTTTGCCCAATAACAACACTTCTGATAAGCAGGTATTTGAAGCTTTTGCATGACTCCCTTCTAGCAACCTCAATTTTCCGTTTTTTTATCATTTACATAATCCTGTGCCCCAATTCTAACAAATTCAGGACAAGTCTGATATAATTGATGAATATTGTGCTCGCTCACTTGTTTATTAGTCGCAAATATGTGCAAGGCTGAGCTAACCTCACCCGTTTCACAATGTTTTAAAATGTTTATATCATCAGCCAGCATTGGTGTACTTTTGGACGAGTTCTCATCCTGTTAAGCAGTTGAGAAAATACAGCATCTTTTTGCCTCACAATTTCAGTTAATTCTACAATTTGAAATAACTCTGACCATATTTTGTGGCAACACCCTCAGCGTATATCGGCTTACCTCGAACAGGGGGGAGCTGATAGACATCGCCGACAGTAATTATACTGATACCCCCATATACTTTCGTGGTTTGTTTAATCTGACGCAATCGGCCGTTAACATATGATAAGAGATTGTGATCGACCATTGATATTTCATCTATAATAAGAAGTTGAAGATCACTATATTTGACACGCAAGGAATTTAGTTTATCTTCGCCCAAAGGAGTGTACGGTAGGCGTACATCCTTTCCAATAGAAAAGTGGTGTGATTGTTGTCGCTTCTAAATTATACGCTGCAATGCCAGTGGGAGCTGTCAGTAATACGCATGTATTATCAGGAAACCTACACACAGTGGACAATAACCGTTTTGATTCATATTCAATTGCCTTAATTAAATGACTTTTTCCTGTACCGGCCCCCCTGTATAAATATGTGCAATGGTTCTGGATTTTTTCCATTAACCTTATTTAAACACCACTGCCGGATTTGATAAAAAACAGAAAACTGTTTTTCATTCAAAGATCTAATCAATGCAAGGCCTTCAGATCTACTCATTTGTTTTTTCTCAAATACTGAAATGTCTTTAGGGTTAGAACTTAAATCAGGAATATGTTCCTGAGCATCATTTTCTATTGGTTTCTCTTTTCGTAATTCCACACACTCCAAGCGTTCCAATTCAACCTCAGGACACAACTCGGCCCATGTATCCTCCAGCATTACATCACCAGTAACATTGTCCACAGCCTCAAAATGATCAGATTCCAACTCAAATTCACTCCTATTTAAATCTACAACAGACTTTACAGAATGTTTTGTTCCATCAACAAATCCAATAACACCAGTCCTGTAAAAGTCACCATAGGTTTCACAATGTGCAGGTTTAAGTTCACTATCAGAGCGGTAAGGCAGAAATAACTGCATTATACTTTGATAAAACTTTTCTGGTTGTTTTGTTTCAGAGAAACGTGCATATCGAACAACTGCTGGTTTTGTCCGAGTTCTTTTTACAACAATCCCAAAGCCATTGTTCAACTTTACTGAATTTCTACATTTCTCATTTTTTGACAAAACACGATACTCTGAAGCAAACGTAGCCAGGCACATATCAGAAAACACATCTTCATTCGGCCTATTCTTATAGCGGTCAACTATACCGGTCATAAACATGTCTTCTGGGGTAAGATCCTGAGATGAAGCTTTTTCTCTCAAAACAGAGATGGGTAAACTCATTTTCACAATATTATCACCTGTTGGAATAAAAACAACTTTCCGAGAGCACTCCTTTAAATGCATGTTAGTCAGTCGGTACACGGCTTCTTGAGCACAAACATCCCGGTTATGTAAATAGACACTACCGAGTGTCTTTAAAGCCTCTTTAGCACTAACATTACCATCTTTAGCTGCTTCTCTCTGCGCATTTCCCAACAGAAGGCCAATTTCACGCTCACTTTTGGACATGTAAGATACTATATAAACACAGCATGCATATGCATCAACACAGTACTGGATATCAATATTTGCATTCCAAGCTTTTAACAGCGGCCTGCTATATTGATTAATCCAGACTTCATTAATTTGTCTTTTCAACACTACATGAGTATTCCTACTGGATCGCTTATATGCAGTTTCAAATAAACCTTGACTTATCCCCAAAGCTTGAAACATTTCTTCCACAGTACTATATGTACAGTTCTCATCCGAGATGGCATTCTTTACACTAGTTAAAATATCACTTGCTCTATCTCTCTCAATTTGTTCCCAACTTTTCTTGTCCTTGCTAAGACATTCACAATGTGCCTCATCAGTTTTATTCAAATTGCATTTGCAAGTCTTCACTGGATCTTGATATTTTTCACCACGACAAATAAAGGTTCGGCAAGATGCAGGCCGTGGGAAATTAAAACGACAAACGGTTTTTTTCTTTTTACAAGATTTTGAATGTCGTTTTGAATGCTGCTGTACAGATGTAACAACTTCAAACAACGGATCTTCTTCAGTTGGAATTTCACATGTTACATACTTATCAATAAATGCAGTAACCTCTTCATCCGTGTTCTTGTCGAGAATTGGAGCACCCGAAATCCAAAAAAGGCAATGACAATGGGGAGAACCACGCTGCTGGAATTCTACACGATAATAGTAGTCTTCAATTTTTCCAATTGGATTTGAAGGAGACATTAAAACTTCTTTAACAAAAACATGCCATCTAAAATCAAACATTCTGGCAGCAGTAACAGGATTTTGACGCAGCAATTCACACTTATCTGCCCACTGCAACTGTTCCAAAGTCTGCGTTCGCCCTTCCTGCTTCAAAATGCTGTAAAGTAAATTTTTCCATCTCATATCAGCAGAAGAAAATGAGGCAAACCATGTGGGTTTTCCCAACATTCTAACACAAGCTAGCAAGTCGCGTTGAGCCGACTGCCAGAAGGCAGGTGTGCCTCGAATAGGTTTCAAGAAGCGATACCCATCATCAAACTGTAACAACTTATTTAAAGAGTCCTCATTTTTAATACCTCAGTCATATTTTGAAATGTAGGACTTGTGCCTTTACGCAATGCTATAGACACTTTAGAGACAACTTGCTCCAGTTCTGACATGTATTGAGCAAAGAAGATGTATTCTACATTACGTGCAAATCTACCATCAGCATGAAGAAGTCTGTTATTAAAGTAGCGGCTTAAAGTCAAACGATATTGCCGCTTTTCATGGTATGTATTATACCCCAAAGGAAACAAAACAGGGAAACATTTTGCTTCATTTGTACAATCAGAAAGCAATTTTACCGGGTTATTATTTTCACTTGGTGCAATATTCAACACATTATCAACATATTGATCCAAAGCTTCTTGTCCTATATCTACTGGCATAAGACAAGTGTCCTGGAACATGCAGTGTTGCTGTCTGTCATGTAAAAGGTCATCATCATTTTCATCTATGGACATGTCCTCATCTTCTTTAACACTTTCATTCTTTATTAAAACTGAACTATTTTCTTCTGGAGAAAACTCATTGATCCAAGATTCATTGAACTCTACATCTTTATAATGAGAATTACAATGTTTCAAGTACCGAAGAGCTTCCTGGACATGCATTGTATCAACATACTGATAATCATAATGACCTTTGTATGTCAATTTACGCTTCAACTTCACAGGTAACAAAGAGCCTTCCATATTACTTCTTGGAACAGGCTGCAAGTTTCAACTATATTTGTAGGGACACATGTAACAGGTCCATGCACTCCATTTTGTCCACCTTTGGGCAAAGCCAGCATTTTCATAAATGGTATATGTAAAGCAATTAAGTGTTGCTCCAAAGTATTCAAACATGCCAACTGAGGTGGGATGGGATCAACAGACAAATTATTACATGAACTTTCTGGGGGTATTTGACCTTTACTCATTTTATAATGGCAAGAATAACAGATATACAGCCTATTTCGACAGGTATTAAGAGTGCATGGAGATGCACACACATCATCACACCTATGCACATAATCGTCACTTATACATTTATCTGCAATTAAAGACATTTCTTTAGTTTTTCTGTACTGGTCTTTGTGACAATTCAATATCTGATGCTTGAACAACAGACGAAAGCAAACGCAACAAACAAAATTTGGCCCCTCTTTTACCTTCTCCAAAAATTGTGCAACAACAAAATCAAACTCCTTTGACTTTTCTTTAATCTCCCGTCTTTTTAGCTTTACATCTGATATTATGTGCAACTTATGTCCTGGATAAAGGTATTGCTTTTTACTTGATTCTTTTACTTTTTGTCTATGAGATTCATTTTCATTATACTTTTTAATGCTCATTTGCTTCAGTTTGTCTCGATAAGATTCGTCTTTCTTATATTTCGCAATGCCAATTTGCTTCAGTTTGTCTCTATAAGATTCGTCTTTCTTATATTTCGCAATGCCAATTTGCTTCAGTTTGTCTCTATAAGATTCGTCTTTCTTATATTTCGCAATGCCAATTTGCTTCAGTTTTTCTCGATAAGATTCGTCTTTCTTGTATTTCGCAATGCCAATTTGCTTCAGTTTGTCTCTATAAGATTCGTCTTTCTTATATTTCAAATGCCAATTTCTTCAGTTTTTCTCGATAAGATTCGTCTTTCTTATATTTCGCAATGCCAATTTGCTTCAGTTTGTCTCTATAAGATTCGTCTTTCTTATATTTCGCAATGCCAATTTGCTTCAGTTTTTCTCGATAAGATTCGTCTTTCTTATATTTCGCAATGCCAATTTGCTTCAGTTTTTCTCGATAAGATTCGTCTTTCTTATATTTCGCAATGCCAATTTGCTTCAGTTTCTCTCGATGAGATTCGTCTTTAGTATATTTATTAATAGTCCTCAGCTGAACCTTTTTTTGATAAGTCTCATCATCATGATATTTTGTTCTACTCGAGTTTTTCTTCTTTTCCTTGTATAAAAAATTTGTCTTGTATTTGTTATTCTGCTTAAATTTTACTTTTTGCATATATGTCATTTGAGTTTTGTATTTGATCATTTTCTTCCCATTCCTTTTTTGTCTTAAATACATAGAAAAACTGTAGTTTCTTTTATTGCTCGTTACAGTTTGTTTTGTATCTTTCTGTACTTGGGAAGATCTTGTTTGAATGGATTTTCTCTGTAATGAACCACTTGGATTACAAAGTTCAAAGCAACAGTCTTTATTAGCCTGCTTTACACACATAACAGCATCAAAATGATTATTACAGTTCTGAAGATACAGAGCTTCATGATGAGTAAAATTACTGTTTTTTGAACTGTATTTGCGCCACTGTGTGCCATTAAATACATAAATGTCCAATCCCAACATGATTGCAGCAGATTTAAACTCAATTTCGGTAGCACAGTGACCCAAGTACTTCATCTGTGACTGGTTAACATATTCTGACACAGAAGCATAATCTCTTCCCAGAAACTCTTCACATTCTTCTATATTCTTGGTTATATATGAAACTACAGCAAGTCTAATTTTACGGTGATTATTCTGTGAACCACTGAGTACATGAGATATAGCTCTGAAAAAACTGTTGGCATCATTTACAATATTTTTAGTTTTACACACACTTCCTAAAGGCCCTCCCAATTTTACTGGTTGGAAATTGTTTTCTTCAAAGTCTATTTTTAGTTTGTTGCACAGAGTTTTAGCAGTAACTTCAGACAGGGGAGTAAATAGCAAAGTCTCTTGATCATCTTGCACAATACCCACACACTCCTCTTGCACAAAACTCTCAGTTTTGACCATCTCTACAAGAGCGATTTTTGTTTTGCAATAGCTTTCCGAGTTTTACATTTCCCAGAAACATCTTGATTTGTGCAATAACCATAACATATTTGTGACTTGGGCTGCTTTACACAAAGAACATTCTCATAATGATTACCATTAATATTTTGCAAATAGAGACCATGATTGCACAAACTGTTTGTAGATGTATATTTAAGCCATTTATCACTACAATAAGTAAAGATATTTATGTCAAAAAAGTCAGCTGCTGCTTGAATCTCTACTTCAGTTGCCCAACTGCCAACATATTGCATCCTTGAAGTCCTAATATATTCTGACATGGAACAATACTCATTTCTGAGAATACTTGTATACATTTGGAAATTCTTTTTCAACTGGTTTGTGACAGCAAGCCGAATTTTGCGATGAGATTTCTGATTGCCACTGACAGCTTGACTAAGTGCTCTAAAAAAGCAGTTTCCATCACCTACTATTTTTTCTGTCATACATGGCACACCCAGTTCACCAACCACGCAAGATACAGAATGTGCCCGTTCAAACTCTACATTCAACTTGCCACACAATGACCGTGCAATGTCTCCAGAGATGGGGTCAAAATACAATTCCTTACTTTGGACATCAGTAACAACCACATCATCATCACCATCATCCCTGTTTGATGTTTGCAGTTGTAATGAATGTCCTCCATAAGAATCCTCCTGTATATCACCATTGCTCCCTTCAAACAGACTAGTGCTACTTGGAACAGCAGCTGAATGTTCAGATACACTTTTACTTGAGTCCATCTTAACAATATCAACTCCACTGATCTCAAAAAACCTCAGAGTGACATTCAGTTCAGCAGAAAGCCTTGTAAGATATGCAAAGACATCATCTATACAGTTAAAGTAAAGAACAACGCTCTTACCATGTGCATCTACCATGCCCTCATTGTTACGTGCATGGGAGTCTACAATAGCATAACGCCCACTATTACTGATGAGAGCGCAAGTACTGCCACATACTGTCATAAAGCAGGTTTCATACTTTCCACACATCTTACTCAATCCATCCCAGAGAGTAGTAAGCACACCCTCCTCTATTAACTGTCCTCCCACTATATCCACATCTCCAGAAGCATAATCTGCATGATAAAAACATTCAAAATGCTGTCCATCAACATGAATATTTTCAGGCAAGTCTGGAATAGCAAGAAGCTCATGTCCACCACTGATTAAATGGTCGTCATGCAAAGCTGTGTACAGCTTATCGCCTACAGTCAGTACATCGTCCAATATCTCAATATTCCACGAAAAAACGCTTGTCAGTGTGTGCTTTGTTAAAGCTACAAGACTAATGGCTGCACACTGAAGTCCACCATATGTAAAGCGATCATCACCCTGATGAAATGACCCACTGAATGATGCAACATGGCTACTGGAAGCATGGCATGCATCTGTAGAGTGTGTGTCTTCAGTCAGTGCTGTGCATGTTTCCATATTACTGCACATCTCTTTTACAGAAATGGCATAGATTGCATATTCGGTTGCATATAAGGATTCCCCAAGTTTGTTCAAATGAACCATTAAATCAAGTAAGCTTGTGTTAAACACCACTACAGGCGTACCAGATTCTGATGCTAAGCCCTCCGAATTCCGTGTTCCAAAGTCTACAACAGCAAAGTACTCTCCATGCTGGATTACCAAGGTAGTTGCATCATGAAGAGAAAAGATACACATTCCATTTCTCATCAAATACATTTGTAATAGTTCAAAGAGTTCCCCCTCCTGGTCAAAATCACATGTCACCATGTCACAAATTCCTACATTCCACTTTCCACCAAAAATAGTCTGATCTTGAACCAACTTGCACAACTCTGGCTTTGAGCCTATGCTGGGTCTTTCTCGAGCAATATATTCCGCCAACTTGCGACCTTGCACAGAGACTTCATCTACATCTGACGTCTTCCAGGTACAAATGGGAGAAATGTGATGTTTTATTGCGGCTACAATACTGCATGACATGAGGGTCCCAGATGTAGACCGATTACTACCAAAAATGTCCCTGGGACAAGAGCCGACTGCAACCCCTCCGAACACCTACATAAAAGATCAGTCTTACCTTTGGATGACGTCGGCGTGCACTGGCAATCATTCCTCTCAAGCGTCTAGAATGAAAATTTTAAAAACATTAAGACTTCTATATTTTCACTTTATTTAGTCTTTTTCCTTAAATGAAAAATGCTTAGCGGAACTGCACAAAACAATTACTTAAGTTATTCAATAATCTCAAATAATTGTAAAATATATGCACATAATTTGAATGTTTCATTTTAGCATTTCTTACAACATAAATAAGTAACATGTACAAGCAATTAAAGATTATTGTAGTGAGGTTCCAGCTAAAATGTGTATTACAGTGGTCCTGCAATCAGTGTTTTTCTTTGCATTCTGTTAATTGGTTATAAATGTCAGAGGACACAAAACATTCCCTACAGTCTAACTCTCATCTACAGTCTGGTTCTTTTCCTAAAATATGTTAGAAAGCAAGCTTGCATTACTTTTTTCTCCAAAAGACAAATCAGATAACATTAAACATGATACCCATCTATATTTCATTTTGTACATAGTATACCACATGTACCATTACTTTTTATATACATATTTGTGCCAACACAGCAGTCACCATTAAGCTCCAAACAAATGATGCATTTGCAGTAAACTATGACATCATTTAGCATATTACCTTCAAACGTATTTAAGAAAGTAGACATGCACAACTGCTACATCCAAAAAAATAAAAATGTACAAACACTTCCAACACAATTGAAAACCTCACCCTTTTCTGCTGCATTTATGTTCAAATCAAAATAAGCATGATCTCTTGAGCATTTTTGGCCTAAAATATATACTAAGATTTCCTCTTTATTTTAGAAATTCTACATCTACTCAAGCTAACACTACATCTGAAACATTGTTACAATCCAAAGAAATAACTTTTGCATTATCTTAAATAGTTAATTGATATTTCAGTAATTCATTGAGGGGATTCTGATTAATTGCTTACACTTTGTTACTTTTTGTACAGATAATCTGTCCCTGCAAAATATTTACATGTAACGTTTCAATCTTATGGAATGAAACATATCCAACATTATGCATAACACATTAAACAAATAAGTTATACTGTATTATTCCAAATAAATTAGATTTTATGACAATTAGAAAATATTTTTCTTATTACACAGAACGATAAACATCACAATACATACCAACTGGCTGGGAGGACTCGCCGACAGACCAAGACAGTTCAACATCTCTTGAGATTCACAAGGCAGCACATTGCAGACAGACATCTTGGCTGCTTTAGCTTTCGCCTCAACCTAAAACCAAATGAGACCAAAGCAAAATATTAAACTTGCTTTGCAAAAAGTCAACAAAGATTCAATATAACGTGTTTTCAGTTAAAACACAACTCAATATTTGTTATACATTAAACCTTAATTTGCAAAATACTTTTATTCTACAATAACAAATTATTAACTTATGCTTTCACAAACCTGCTGTCTCCCAGCTGACTTCTTTTGATGTTCCACAGACTTTGTCTGTAAAAAACAGTTCAGGTTTGGATTCTTTATAAAAGAAAATACTAAGATGGTAAATGGTACTTCCAGTCTTCTGCAAATTACCTCATTGCCTGTGTGAACATCTGAAAGGTCTGATGGAGAGACCGTTTCCATGGCAACCAAGATATCAGGTGAAAAACGGGAAGGATTCAACAGAACAGAACACTTTCTTAACGATACTGGAGTCCCATCAATCTGCAAAATAAAAATTTTAATTAAGATACCAGTAACATTTACAATTAGATCTTATAAATCGCTACAAGCCTCACCTTGTGATGAACCACCCTTGTCTTCAGTGAATCAGAAGATTCCAATTCCCCTGAGTGGTTCCTCTGTAATGATAGAGCACATATGAGTTGTTTAAGATATTTAACAGTTAAAGAAACATCTTTCTTCTACTGCAAGGAAACTGCAAATATATCGATACCTTTCTGCCAGATCTCACAAGAGTCCACTCTGAAGATGGCAAAGATGGGACTCTTCTTTCCTCCCCTTTCACGACAATGCGAGGAACAAATCTTGGCTTGTAACCAGTAACTGCCTGACTCTGTACCGGTGGCTTTGGAGTTGACATTTCGAGATATCGATAAGCAAACATCCACATGAGTTTCTGGAGAATGGGCATGCCGTGGTCATCGCTGAGGTGGATCTGCACACATTACAATGAGAGATAAAATTAACATTCCATAGAAATGCACAATTTTACCTTCCTATTTTGAAAATGACTATGTACTCACGCCATCAGGGCTCCACAGATTGAGACGCTTCAGAGGAAAGTAGTCAGCTACAGGAAAATAGGGGATACCTGAAAAGACCAGAATAAAAATAAAAAAAAATCATACATTCCGTTCATCAAACACAACATACAAAGACCTATAATACATTTTACCAAAGAGAAACGTATTAAATACCTACCAAGCTTTGCTGCCCTGCGATGAAATTCTTGCTGAAACAAGTTCTGCTTCTCTAGGGATTCAGTCAAGCGCAGGGGGAAGCCAGTACAAAAAACCTAAGAAAAACAACCCATTTAGACATTTATGCTTATATCACCGTTTCTCAATTCCACACCTCAGTGACCATTGCTCTGCATTTTACATATGTCTAGCAAAGGGAAATACCTAAAACATGCTAGACAGTGGTCTCTGCAAACTAAAATTAATGAACACTGCTTTACATTCTTGCTGAAAACACAGTACATACCTTAGGCCAACGATACAAGACGGTCAAAAGGTACTTTTCAAATTCCTCTCCCGCTTCCTCTGGATTAAGGGATGCAGTAAGATTATTTGAAGGAGCCGTCACACAGACAGCATCAGGCTGACGGGGAACAACAGCGTGGTAGGCCTCAATGCGCAAGTCAGCTGCAGACGCACCAGGAGTGCACATCACTCCAAAATCAATGCACCCATCCGAAATCTTAACAATCCCATCAGCAAACGATCACAGATGAGACGCGCCAATCAGCAGCACAAACTTTAAAACAGAGAAAAACATAGAAAGATGAGAAATATGTAAACATTCCATTTGAAATGAATTCTAATTACACTTACTTTTCCATCAGAGCGCTCCTCCGGAATTACAAGCTTGTGACAATGATTGGTAAATGAACTGGAGGGCCAGTCTTTAACTCGATGTCGCCAGCCGGTTCCACTCCCTATTGAAGAACAAGCAAAAATAGAAATAAGTATTTTAAAACAAGTTAAATAGGTACTCTGAATATTTCATGATACAAATACATCACATTTAAAAAATGTAATTAAAATAAACACCAACGTGAAACAAAATCACTGGAAGTCACTGAGATTCCTACTCGGACTCGAGCTGTTTCCATTCGTCGGAGAGCAGCCAGAGATCTTCGATAAGATTTTCCTCTAGGCATCTGCATTTAAACATTAAAGGATTCAGTGGCATACAGATTTATAGATGATTACAGCAATATAATTGAAAAATGTATTAAAAACAAAAAATATTAAACATCACTGCACAAAAATGTAAAGTTTTTGCCATTGCTTTTATAAAAATAAAATTTATTTTTTTAAATAATAGCTTTCATAATTTACATTATGTAAAATGAAAATCACTAAAAGAAATCCAGCAGTAGAAAATGTACCAACTAAAATAGTTAATTCTAAAAAGCAAACAAAAAAGCAACCTCAAAATGCAGCTTTCACAGCTTAAAACCCCTAATTTTCCTTAAAAATGAATTAAATCCAAAAAATACCCATCAAGTCTCAAATTTGAATGAGGATACTACCATGTTTCTCATGAATATCACGTATTATACTAATTAAAAATATCGACTACAGATATACAACCTGAATGAAACAAAATGCAGATGGTAATCAGTAACTGTTTTTACCCGTTAAAAACGGAGCAAAATGGATCATAGCTATGTGCTTAAGCCCTAAATGGGTCGGTGTAGTTAAAAAATTTCAAAAGTAAAGGTGTCAATTTAACATATGATCCATATTGTTTTGGCAAAAATGACTTGATATAATATTGGGGATTTACCCAGCATTAAATAAATTATAAATAACCATTTGGTGTTACAAACTTCATCTTATACAAGAAGACTAATGAACATTTTCAAAGGCCTGAATGCTAATGTTATTAGCAAGCATTTTTTTAAACTGCATAAATCCTCTTCCTGAGCAACATCTGAATTCTCCGCCTGGTAAATAACACTTGTCTGCAACCCAGTAATATGGTCTTCCATTTAATCCACTCGAACCCTAAGCAAAAGGATAAAGATTTACTGTACTCTGGAATCCAACACTACAAAAAGGTGCTTGGTGTACAATATTCTGAATTAACTTCTATATTATAGTAGAAATAGATACAACTACACTGGACACCAACTACATCCAAGTAGCTAGCCGCTACAAGCCAACTCCATCCAAGTAACTAGCAGCTACTAGCGGCTACAAGCCGACTCCATCCAAGTAACTAACGGCTACGAGCCAACTACATCCAAGTAGCTAGCCGCTACAAGCCAACTCCATCCAAGTAACTAGTGGCTACAAGCCGAAAACATCCAAGTAGCTAGCCGCTACAAGCCGAAAACATCCAAGTAGCTAGCCGCTACAAGCCGAAAACATCCAAGTAGCTAGCCGCACAAGCCGAAAACATCCAAGTAGCTAGCCGCCACAAGCCGAAAACATCCAAGTAGCTAGCCGCTACAAGCCGACTACATCCAAGTAGCTAGCCGCTACAAGCCGACTCCATCGAAGTAACTAGCGGCTACGAGCCGACTACATCCAAGTAGCTAGCCGCCACCAGCCTTTAAGTTAATGCAAATGAATACAGCTCTCCACTTATTTTCAAACGCAACAAACGTCAGTCATAACATCTTTAACAAACACATGCAAGGACTTACCTCGACGAAAATATCCTCGAAGAATTGATGAACCAACTAAATATGCTTAAAAGCTATTCAGTAAAGTTCCGTCTGGTGTTTGAAAAGTTTGCTAACTCGAAGCTCACACGAAGCTAACTCAGAGCGTGTCTGTACAAGACTGACTCATTTCTCAAGGAAGACCGTAAAAATGGCCACTCAACCGATTGTTTAAAAAAAAACAACCAATGACATAACAGCATAACTCTACTTCAACCAATAGAGCAAACTGTGCATGACGTCACCGGACTATACACGTTCCTCATTCGCTGCAAACCATATTTGAAGGCAACAGCATGTAGATGGCTATGGTAGGCAGTTTTATCATGCATTCAGTTTCATGTGTAACATTCTAGGTATCTTACAAAGCATTTTCACTTTAAAAACCAACATTTTGACTATCTAGAATGAACATTTACGATATATGCGTTGACTAGTAAAACTAAGAATTCAATATCTCTTAAATTCCTTGTGAGCCCCTCTATAATGCCATGAAGCAATCTATAAAGAGTTACCTGCAAAATTTTAGGTTCTCTGGAAAGCTGTTGTAACATACATTCCATTTCATATGACTATCATTAAAAACATTCAATTGCCTGAAGAATTACAAATTACATGCACAAAATTGTTAGTAACTTTAAAAGACTAAAAAGGCCTTTGAAATATGCCATATATTGTAAAGAAATACGTTTGTGCTTTGGAATACTACTTCAGAAATCTCCAAAGATATTTCTGTTTATAGAATCATGAAAAACATAAAAAACTTCTAAACAATTTAAAAAAGTTATTTATATGATTCTGATAATAATTACCTTTATTTTTCCTCATTATTTATGTACATTTATTTTTATACAAGTCATACTTGTTTTTATTAAATTAACTAGCTATTTTTATATACTAATAATAAAAGTTTGTTTTCATGTTTAATAAAATTATGTATCTAGTAATACTGTGATTTTTCCAGCTATTAACCTTCCTTTCTGGAACAGTCATGCTAAGAGCTTCTGGAAAATAATATATCAGATTATATGCAGAATAATCTGATATGTTAGATTATTCTGCATGTTTTTAATATCACATGCATTAAAAACATTGTTACAACCTTTGGTCTCAAAGTTTGAACTAACCTTTATTTTCTTTCATTAGGCTCCTTACTATGCATCTCATAATGGAGAATTGCTTATTTAGATAATTAAATATCAAAGTAGGGAAATGATCTCATGAATCAGACGATTGAAAATATCAACCTTTGTATTTTAAATTTCCATAATAATATTATAAATGATAGATCTTTAGGAGTATGTTACTTTAGTGGAAATATTAATGATGATTTTTTTTAAACTGCTATAGATAAAGACTGCTATAAAGACTGCTATAAAATAAGTAAACCGGGAGTTTCTATGTGATCTTTTGGCTCTAATAACTTTGACTCGTGTTTCCGTTACTGAATAACAATTTCTTTGTGAAAATATATTATGACATATAAACCAGTCCCTGTTAGACATGCATATGAAATAATGACTACTTTTTAAACTATGACTACTTAACATCCACTATAATGTACTTTTCTCGATCTATGATTATCAGAATTCATTTTGTCTTTAATTTGCCTTATAAAAAAGGGTCCACACTTGTACCCACTAGGTTAATCAAACAGCTGTATCTCAGTACATGGCCCTATCTGCACCAGATATTTTGTGCATTGCCAGGGAGCTCTGCAAAACGATTTAAAGTCTAGTGATTGGGGATGGCAAAAGCGGAACAGCGTTAGGGTAACGTAAAAAAAATAGGTGTTCCGGCTTGACACATAAATCGCACACATCATTCACGTAAAGCAGCATAGGAGAAACTAATAAGATGAATAAAACATCAGAATTAGCATAAATACATATGACATAAGACGTTTGAAGAAAATAAAACAAAATTGTTTTATTACTGCATTTTAATTGTATCAGTGTATCCTAATCACATTCATGTACTTCACCCTCAACTTATTATACATTTTACATTGAATGAATAAAGCAGATTTTATGAAGTGAGCCCATATTTAAAAAGTGAAATGTTATTACTCACCAAACAAAATCCTTCACTATCTTAGCAAATGAAAACTATTTACTCCTTACAAATAATTTTTGTATTGTGTAAAAAAACACCTTGTACACTATAACAATTTAAAGTATTCTTCTTTGTTGATTTAACCCAATACCTTAATTATATTGAACAATGCAAACTATTACTTAATATTCAAAAATGAACATTACAAATCAAGACAAAAAAAATAGCAAGATAATAAAATACGTATTCTTTGTTGATCTAACCCATTTTCCATAAAACATTTCGGTACCTTTAAAGTGCATTACAAAACCTACCACCTAATAAGAATGTACCACCTAAATTTTAACCCTGTTAAAAAATGGTTTATGAATAATGTTTCTAATATTACAATTATTTTAGAAATGATTGTAAAACATTGTGAAAATTACTAATGAATTTGTTCCATTACCTGCTGTGATCTACTAATCATTCGTAAAAACTTCTTTACACCACTCAAAAAATAGATCCCCAGTAAACAAAGAAACCACCTAGAAAATGTCCTAAACTATATCCTGTTCCACAATGAAATTAGAAATATCCACAAGATTATGAACAGCTATTCATATGCACTACATACTTAACATTCACAAAAAAATGGCAAATCCGACATAAAAAAACTCTTAAAACAGTTAATCTCTCACCATTTATGAAAAACTCACTAATCTAGAAATATCTCACTTTATCTGTCCCTGAAACTAAAATGCTTGCCTTAAAAACTGTTGTTTCCAACCTTGAAAGACGATGTTCTTTTATAATATTACACAAATATTTTAAAAACAAAAATTACTAAACAGACAACTCCACACCAAACCACTTTTATTATAAATACTTAAGTTATAATAGTAAAAACACACCAAAAAACAAATTCACACCAAAACTATTTACAGAAAAAAAATGTCACTACGTTAATTATCTTGATCACACGTTGCCTCTGCTTCCATCAAGCCTTCAACATCATCCACAGAAAAATCTTCAGTCTGAGTGAAGAAATCCTTTTTTTCTGCAAAATATTAACATTAAAAAATTAAAGACAGATTAAATGCTGTATTGAATATACTACACATATTCCAACACTCAACAACATGAAAAAATAGGAAGTACTAAGCAAGAAAAATTTATTCCTTATCAACATATGTGCATGTCTTACAATGTTCTTGCTTTCTAACATTAACTTTACAAAAAGTATTACATAATGTTTAATTTATTTGAAAACTAATGCATATATTTCCAAAATAATTTGAATTCTAAAAAAAAAATACATGATTTACTACTCACAAAAACCACATCCAAAACATAGCAAAGTTGCTTTAAACCTGCTGATCAGTTGATTTTTTATGACCTATGTAAAAATGCACCTGCTGTAATTTTTAAACCTTTCATAAATGACTAACACTTGACTATTTGCTTGTTGTTTTAAAAGACATATTCATAACAATAATAAAATTCACACAGATATTATATAAACTATAACATTATTATGGGCTACATTGGATCAAATATAGCACAAACTATACAAAAACAATTGACCAAAATTAAAGAACTACTTTCTTACAAATATGTTGTATCTTCAAACAAACGCAACTATTTCTAAATTAATATCCAAAACAAATAAATAATTCATATGTACAAACAGCAACTTTCTCACATGTATTTCTAAATTTTTTACAATAAAAAATTTGGTATAAAGTAAGGCAATTACAATATTTTAATCCCTGGAAATTACGCATATTATTTTAGTTAAACATGAAATTCTCCTGATCTTCGGAGGTTATGCACCTTATCCTTGAGTACTTTTTTGTGAAGTGAACACAGATAACATTGCAAAATGTTAATTTTTTTTAATTCATTTCACAAAAACATATAATACACCTAAATATATTCAAGCATTTGACATTTTGGAAAAATAATCTCTATCTAATTAAGATATATGAAAAGAATCCTAGTCTACTATAAAGACAAAACTGTCCGACTTACACTATCATTATTATAAAAGTACTAAATATATGCAATTGTTATTTTGTAGATAAACTTTCACTTCTATATTTTCAAATTTTTATAATTCTTATGATTAAACTCTTTCATAAGAAATTATTTTTTACATGAAGAAACAGAAAGAATCTAAGAAAAATATTTTTCATAAGCACTGCAAATACCAAAGATCCCATTCAATTACCCAATTTTTCATTCACAAAAAGAACTAATCTGTGAATGACCCTTATAAATTGATATCTTATAAATAAATTTGTTTCTTCTACATGCTAAAATGATACCTTTCATAAACATTAAAAATTATTTAAATGCCTACCGTCATCAAAAAATGCCGCACACGCATGCAAAATGTCCAAATCCTTTTGAGCATTTGAATATTGCCTTTCAGCTTTCTCCAACTGTTCCTTAAGAAATTCCACCTTCTTTTCTAACGCCTTGCACTTCCTCTCCCTTTGAGACAAGGCAGTAAATGTCTTGTCAAAGACATGACACACATTTTTGAAGACGTCTTCTCTGGTACTGACACCATCATTCACAAGATACTGAAAATAAAAACAATATATATATGTAAATATTTAACATATTTCGACTTTAAAACACTAATGTTGAACAAATCATCACAATGATAAAAAATATAGAAATGAAATGACTGGCATAGGCTATACTCCATAACTCTAACGGCTGTATATGAAATGTACTTAAATTGATTATGAAAAATAGTAAGAAAATACAAGAGTATAAACAAATAATATAAACATTTGCAAAAAAACCTAATAAGTGTACCTGTCATTATGAATTATTGAAGAAAACTTATAAACATAACAGAAGCTGAAAAACTTCCACACAACTAGACTTGCAGATAATACATTGACACTGTACTATTGAAACACTGCAATCCACTTGAATTAACAAGGAACATATATCAAAAAAGCATAAAGTACTCTCCAATATCTATTCCATGATTAAAACATTTAAATAATGATAATTAAAGAATTGCATAAATATAGTCATGGCCAAAAGTTTTCAAAACAATTCACAAGTTAATATTTACAAAGTCTAACGAGACTTTGCATAAACTCCAGAATGTTATACAAAGTGATCAGCTTAACAGCAATTAATTGTAAAGTCAATATTTGCCTAGAAAATGTACTGTATCCCCCAAACACATTTAAAATTCATTGCAGCCCTCCCTAAAAAGCACCAGCTAACATTGTTTCAGTCTTCGCTCCATTAACAAAGGTGTGGTGTTTGAGGAAAGAAATGGAAATCAATCTATCACGATTAAGAAAGAATGACACAACTGGACACTTTAAAAAGAGACTGGTAATTCTCTTCTGTGAACCATGGTTATCTCTAAAGTAAAACGTGCAGTAATCATTGCACTGCAGAAAAATAGCCGAACAGGAAAGAGTACAACAGCTAGAAAGATTGCACCTCAGTCAACAATCTATCGCATCATCAAGAACTTCAAGGAGAGAGGTTCCATTGTTGCCAAAAAGGCTCCAGGGCGCCCAAGAAAGACCAGCAAGCGCCAGGACCGTCTCTTAAAACTGTTTCAACTGCGGGATCGGACTACCAGCAGTGCAGAGCTTGCTCAGGAATGGCAGCAGGCAGGTGTGAGAGCATCTGCACTGTGAGGCGGAGACTCTTGGAGCAAGGCCTGGTCTCAAGAAGAGCAGCAAAGAAGCCACTTCTCTCCAAGAAAAACATCAGGGACAGACTGATGTTCTGCAAAAGGTACAGGGAGTGGACTGCTGAGGACTGGGGTAAAGTAATTTTCTCTGATGAATCCCCTTTCCGATTGTTTGGGACATCTGGAAAAAAGCTTGTTGGGAGAAGAAAACCAGTCTTGTCTCATGCCAACTGTAAAGCATCCTGAAACCATTCATGTGTGGGGTTGCTTCTCAGCAAAGGGAGTCGGCTCTCTCACAGTCTTGCCTAACAACACAGCCATGAATAAAAAATGGTACCAGAATGTCCTCCGAGAGCAACTTCTCCCAACCGCCCAAGAGCAGTTTGGTGATGAGCAAAGCCTTTTCCAGCATGATGGAGCACCTTGCCATAAAGCTAAGGTGATAACTAACTGGCTCAGGGAAAAAAACAGAAATTTTGGGTCCATGGCCTAAAACCCCCCCAGATCTTAATACCATTGAAAACTTGTAGTCAATCATCAAGAGACGGGTGGACAAACAAAAACCTAGAAATTCTGACAAAATGCAAGCATTGATTGTGCAAGAATGGACTGCCATCAGTGAGGATTTGGTCCAGAAGTTGATTGAGAGCATGCCAGGGAGAATTGCAAAGGTCCTGAAGAAGAGGGGTCAACACTGCAAATACTGACTTGGTGCATTAACTCATTCTACCTGTCAATAAAAGCTTTTGTTACTCATGAGTGCAATTGTATTTCTGTATGTGATGAAAACATCTTAAATACACACATTAAAACAAGAGGACAGCAGATCATGTGAAAATATAATATTTGTCATTCTGAAAACCTTTGGCCATGACTGTACAAATAAACAGAAATAAGTGCTTGCGTTATCCATTTGAAGATTGCCAGCAATTCTTCTAAAAACAACCTATGTAATCTGAAATACACAAATAAAGAAAACCTCTAATACAATTATATTAAATAGTTCAAATAACATTAACTATTTGTCAATATGCTTAATTCCTCTCCAAAAAATTATTATACTACTTACTAAATCTTTTAAAACCTATTTTTATTCCATTAAAACCATTACCATTTCTTACTCTTCTACCTAAAATAAAATATTTAGAGATAAATACTGTTTTAATAATGAATGTAATTTTAGTTTATAAAAGAGATCTAGATACCACCTGTACTCCTACAACTATCATGTACATGTTATTCTTACATCTTTATATTATAAGAAAACATAAAATTAATGTAATAAATATACATTACAAACATAGAAAATCTAAAGTATTGTTAAAAAACCTATGACATTTTACCCATCTAAGCAGGAATACTCAAACGGTAAAATCTCCTCCCCACCAACTAAACTGGGAGACATTTCAACAATAACAGCTTCTATCCCCTCACCAGAACCCCTCACCTATTTTCTTGAAAACACATTTTAAAAATGATTTATGTCCAACAATTACTAAGATAATTCCATCTAAAATGAGCATCAAATACATGACCTGATAACAATCCTTTCGAAAAAATACTTTGTACATCTCAAATACATACGCAAGCGACCTGAGCCTCTTGCTTCAAACAGTGAAGTTCAGGATTGGAGAACACTGCAAACTTTGCAGGGGAACAGTGAGCCATCTTCTAGAAAAGAAAAGATTAGAAGTAAATAAAAGTGACAAAGAAAAAAGAACAGACTGAACACTTATTTTCAAATAACAAAAAAATAATTAAACACGCTCACCTCTACGTGTCCTCTGCAACTAAACTCAACGGAACTCCAACTAAAAATGTTAGATGGCACATGTACTGATTACCCTAAGTAGTCCAGGTGTGGATCAGGGAAACGTGTGATGCATTTAAAAGGCTTCTGTGAAAACACTGACAACATGCCGAGTGTTCACTTCAATTTTGTTGTACAGCACTGACTTCAAAACTTTATAAAAGCACTATTTTCATATTGGTTTACTTCTATATAAAGCACAAAATGTAACCCATGAGTTTTGCTATAAGTTTGTGCGCATTTGCAGCTCATTCCGTAAATGTTTTGTCACCAGTAAATGCTTGAATGAAATATGAAATCCATTTTTCCGATTTCCTTAAATGCAACACATTTCTAAAACACACTCTAAAAAGAAAAAGTTGAACCAACTTAAATGAATTACTTCTATGGATAACAAGCAATTCAATTAAGTTTATCCTACTTAATTTATTAAGTTTAACCAATTCAATATATTCTAATCATCCAACTAAGTATTTTAATAAAATGTATTAAGTATGTTTAAGATAAAATATTAAACTCAGTCTTACTCAAATCATTGAACTTACACAACACTTTTCCAATAACTTTGACTACTCAAAGCACTTCACATTACAGGCACATTCACACACCACTATCCATATCAATACATGGCAGAAGTGAGCTGGAATTGAACCTAGAACCTTTCCATTACAAGACGACAGTATTTCAAATAAAGTAAAAATAAAAACATCCGTTAAGGAAAAGATTTGTAACTTTTACATTAGAATACAGGAAACTGTAAAATGAGTTTTTAGAATATTTAGTTTGGAACTACTTAAAAGTTTGAGTTGACGTTCTGTAGAATCAAGACAAAAATATTTTGAATGTTTATTAGAAGAAAATAAATGATTTGAGTAAGAGCGACTTAAATCTGTTATCTTAAACATACTTAATAAATTTGTTAAATAAAATTAACTAATTGACTTGGAGAATTAGAATATATTGAATTGGTTAAACTTAACAAATTAAGTTTGATAAACTTCATTCAACTGCTTGTTACCTATCGAAGCAATTCTATTAAGTTGGTTCAACTATTTAGTGTAAGTTTTGTGTTACATGACCTGAAAAAAGTTAGTTAGCATAGTAAAAGAATTAAGATAAATTAATGTAATTAAGTGCATAAGATGAACTTCAGCTCAAAAACCACTTTTTAGAGAATCATTTAAAAGTTACAAATCTTTTCCTTAAAGGACCTTTTTGCTTTGACTTTACTTTAAATACTTAAGTTAAATATTTGCATCCCACCTCTGACCATGACTCAAACTTACAAAGGAAACATTCCCCAGTGACTGTGGCTCTGTGGGTAGAGCAGTTGTCTCATAATCAGAAGGTTCTAGGTTCAATTCCAGCTCCCTCCTGCCAATATGGATATTGCTGTATGAATGTGACTCTAATGTGAAGTAACTGCCTTAAATTAGTTATTTCAATCTTAATACATTTGTTTTAAAATTAACAAATTGAGTTGGATGATTATAATATATTGAATTGGTTAAACTTAATAAATTAAGTTGGATAAACTTAATTCAATTGATTATTACCCATAGAAACAATTCCATTAAGTTGGTTCAACTTTTTCTTTTTAGAGTGCAGAAAAGACAAAATTAGAGAAGTTTGCTTTGTTTAATAAAGTATTGCTTCATGTAATCCAAAATCAATTATAATACATGTTAACAAACATCACATAAACCTAGACAATTATTCCAGCTGAGATTACATCTGAAAAACCTGAAAAAAAGTACATCCATCCATTTTCTATACACCCTTGTCCCTTACTGGGGTCGGGATGTGCTAGTGCCCATCTTCAACTAACACTCCGGGCAAGAGGCGGGGTGCCCCTGGAAAGGTCACACGTCTGTTGTAAAACCAAAGACATACAAAATAACATCTAACACACTTCAAAGACCATGGTCTTTCAGACCCTTAACAATACCACTTAAAAACACATCATGCCCCTCATCAGTTAAGTGAACATTGTCTTCCAAAAATAGCCCTGGCTTGTCAAAAACTATATTTGAATGACGTACAGATATTCCATTAGAAGCCAAAACAAAAGCATGCATGACACTATTAACAAATTTTCTTGCTTTTTCCATCTTCCCAGGAGGTCCGTATCTCCAATGACGTCTTTGGTTTATTAAAGAAAACACAATCTTCATCTGTGGAAAGTTTTTCTGAAGGTACTCCAGATCCCTCTTCATTGCTTTGACAAGCAGCACACTTTTCACCTTGCCCAAGTCATTGCCACCACAATGAATTACCAGTACATCTGCAACAGTTCTTCCTTCAAGGCACTGGTGGAAAACGTCAAGTAGGGAGTTCCAACACATGCCCCTCGACCAAACCACTCAACATGGGCGGTTAGTCCAAGGTTGCTCCCAATAGTATCCCTTGCACGGTGATTACTTCGTCGGATATAACTGTCACCAAGAATCCAGACTGAGTTGGGTGTTGATAAAAAAGAAAGTAACATAAATACTTGTATAATTTATATGAAAACTAATGTGTGATGGTTCCAGTGTTTCATTTCTCATCATCATACATAAAAAAATATACATAAAAAAATGTAAACTAAATTTAAAAAAAGAAACTGCATGTTATATTTTAAACTAGCAACCACTCTTAAACTACTGGAACTCTTATTTTCTTTTCAGTATGCAACTTATTAAAAATATTGTCCAAAAACATACCTTTCTTCAGCTGTGTGAATGTTCTCCTAAATGGTACTTGTTGTTGTTGTTTAGGAACTACAACGTGAAGAACTGACTTGACTTTGCTAAAAAAAAAAGAAAAAACAATTAGGAAGTAGGAAACTTTGTAAGCATATACCTTTTCATACAATACAAAGTGTTTACATTGAACACTTACCTCATCTTGTTGAGAAGATTTTCTGTCTGAAAAACTCCTTCCAAATATCACCAAGAATGTTTGACCTCTGAGTGAGGAAACCTGCCTGTTTGTATGTAAGTCTGAAAGGTTCCAATTAGCAGGGGGCCGGACATTAAGCAACTCCCACCCCCAACACAAAGTCACACCCAGTAACACATAGAGTGTATTTGGATGCAAATTAGTAAAATGCAAGTTCAACGAGCAATGCCTTTTGTGATGTTTGTTGAGAAACCTGGCTTCATGCACTGCTGGGTGAGGGATAAAATTAGTCAGCAGTTAAATTGTGTCTCAAACAGTGTCGCATCTGATCGAACTCCTTCAGCTTTTGAAATAAAACCTTCAAACTCAGTAAGCAGAAAGTTGAAACATTAAAGGTAAAAAGTTATAACAGAAATGTCGGTATATCAAAAAATATAGGTGTCCCAAACTTTGACTATTCGCCATAAAACATTAGTGAAATAACTTCCACATAAAAGGTCACAGCTGCATCAGACTTCCTATGTCTCACTTCTGAAATCACCCTAGCCCTGCCAACTTCCAAAAGGAATTCCCATGTTTTTTTCTGCTTTATGCCTTACTTTTACTGTCTAATTCATATGTGTTTAATCCTCTGCTAACTGAGATAAATGACATGATGATGAACTCTCAGTGAATGACTACTGACCATGTGGACGTGAAAAAATGGAAATCCCTCGCCATATGCTTATGATCGTCTCTTATTCAAAATACATAATCCCAACATCCAAATACGGTTTAATTGTAATTTGACTCCAGTGCACCCCCTACGTTAAAAAAACAGCTGGATATCTTTGCTACATGTCCCAATATGCTCCAGATTTTTGGGGCATCGCCTGGGAGGGCTGCCGAACGCATCAAAGCATATGGCCTGGTGAGTTTTCATAGAAGCTGAAGGGGTAATGCAAGGGGTAAAAGTTCACTGACTACCATAAAATAGTAAAGTTATATCTCCTACAAAGAAACTCACAGAGCCACCAAACTTTCTGTGTGTGATCACCTGTTCCTCCCTGTTATGTTCCACCATGTTAGGAAAGATTGTGAAAAATGTTTATTCAGTAGAATTTAAAAAACATAATGTTAGATTTAGTCATTAAAGGTTTGTAATTCTTTTACAGGTTAGCTAGCTAAATGTTAACAACATATAGAGCTACAGGTAGATTAGTTAGAAAGTTCCACCCTGTTATGTTCCACCCTGTTAGGAAAGATTGTGAAAAATGGTTATTCAGTAGAATTTAAAAAATATAATGTTAGATTTAGTCACTAAAAGTTTGTTATTCGGTTGAATGTTAGCTAGCTAAATGTTGACCACATAAAGAACTACAGGTAAATTAGTTACAAAAGTTCCACCCTCTTATGTTCCACCCTGGTATGTTCATGAACAAAATAAGGTAGAAATTAGGGTGAAAAGAAATAATTTTAAGTCAAATAAAAAATTTTGAGAAGATGGAATAGAATTGCAGAATAGTCTGAGGTATTATCAGATGTCTTTGCCATTTGTCTGTTTTCATTTCACTAGTTACCCCCCATTGACTCTTGTGAAGGGAAAAATGAGTACCTCTCCTGGAAAATTCTACTACAGGGATATCACGTGTTCTTGCCAAATAGAGCCAGGAAAAATAATCTACCTATACTTTGACTTGAAAGAGCGAATCCTGCAACTAATAATGAAAATCATCAGATTTTAGAATCAAAGACTTTGATTTTTCCACCCTGTTATAAGACAATCCACATTGTTATGTTCCATTCCACACATGTTTTTATTAAATATTGTTACAGAAACATTAAGTACTGTGGATTTTTCTGAGCAATGTTGAGAGTTGAAGACCATCCATCTATCTCCTTTCACCCTTGACCCTCAGTGGGTCGGGAGGGTTGCTGGTGCCCATTTCCAGCTGGCGTGCCGGGGAACAGGCGGGGTACACCCTGGACAGGTCGCCAGTCTGTCACAGGTTAACACAGGAAAAACAACCATGCACACACACACTCACACCTAGGGGCAATTTAGACAGAACAATTAACCTGACAGTCATGTTTTTATACTGTCGGAGGAAACCAGAATACCCGGAGAAAACCAACGCATGTACAGGGAGAACATGCAAATTCCATGCAGAGAGATCGGGGCCGGGACTCGAACCCAGAACCTTCTTGCTGCAAGGAAACAACTCTACAAACTGCGCCACTTTTCAGCCCGAGTTGAAGACCAATAAATGCAAATATTGGTATACGTTTTTAAAATTTCCAATATTTTCAATGCTGTAGGTAATAATGAGTAAAAAAAACAGATTTTTCTTTACAATAGTCATAAATGATTTGTAACTTCATGATGTGTTACAATTTCAAGAATAAAATATTATATAGTAAAAGGGACACACTCTTTCTAAGAAAAAGTCAATTTTTTTAATTTAAATGTTTAACTATTTGTAATCCATATGTAAATTTTCAAAACAGGGTGGAACACATTCAGAGAGAATGGTGAAAAAAAACACATGTAATTATTAATTTATCCTATCCTCAGCTTGCGCATTATTAATTTCTTATTGTTAAACATGTAAGTGTTGTAACAAAATATTCAAAACTTAAAACAATACTTTTTTTCAAAAATCCTGAGGCTGAAATGTTGCCGCAAAAAAAGAATCACCCAATCACTGAGATTAAAAGAGATAAAGTGCTGAATATTGATATCTGTTTCCCACCTTGTTTTTGTTGCTAATTGTTGTGAGAAATTAACGTGATCAGCGTCTTCTCATGGATGAGTATCATTAATCATTATTGATAATATATAACTGAAGGCAAATGGAGTAGATTTATTTCAAAAGAGAGTGTCGAACTGGTAGGCCATTGTATAATTCTGTACCCATGAAGTAGTTCTCAGTTTCAAAAAGGTTGGTGACCCCTGATCTATTCACTGCAGCAAATCAGCAACAGATTTTTGTGCTTTGTCTGTGAGAAAAGCCAAACATGACACACTGAGTGATTCAAGGAGGGCGAGTTCGGCTGCTCAGTCAGAGCATCGGCGGTGGCTGGGGGAAGGCGGTGCTGGGACCACGCGGTGGCTATAGGCCGAGCGGCGCTTGGCTGCGAGGGCCGCTCGATGCTCCGCGGAGCTTTAATTAGGCCCGAGCAGCTAAGCGCTGCGAAGGCCTATTGTTTTTCAAATGTTTCTTATTTTTATTTTTCTTCTGTCAAATGAATTGCCTTTTTGGGGGCTTTAACATATTCAAAAACTCACCAAAATTGGTGGGCCCATAGAGACTGTGAAATATTTACGTATTTTAAGGTCCGCGCAAAAATCGCAAAAAAATTGGCTCAACGGCGCCCCCTAGAAAATTTCAAAAGACCCTTTCCTATTCAGTTACTTTATTGTAGAGACTTGAAATTCGCTACAGTTGTAGAACTCCCCAAGACGCTCAGAATTTACAATTAATGTCATAGTGCAAGTATCCTAGGAAGTCGGCCATTTTGGATTGAAGTTCCGATTTTCACCCCATTTTGGCCGTTTACACACGTCGCATTTGATCAAACTCCTCCTAGGGCTTTTGATGGAACGGCTTCAAACTTGTGCAGTTGGATCAGAAGGCATGCCCAATTAAAAGTTATCAAAACGGTGAGTTTTCGTGCATGCTGAAGGGGTGATACCAGGGGTCAAAGTTCACTGACTCACCATAAAATAATTAACAATTATATATCCTACAAAGAAACTCATAGAGCCACCAAACTTTCTGTGTGTGATCACCTTTGGATGACCTACGACACCCAGTTGTGAAATTTTGAGATTACCTAAGCCACGCCCCCTTAAAACAGGAAGTTTCATGTTTTATTTTGATCGGCCCCTATCTGACCTCTTTAACATAATCAACATGAAACTGTGTCCACAAACAGAAGACATGTTGGTGTGTCAGGGTGTCCAACCCCGTTTGGTTTGGATGCAGCAGGTGGGCGTGGCGGCGTGGCGAATATACCTGTCCTTACGTTTGGCTCTGTATTCCACAATTTTGAGTCCAGCTGCACCAAACTCACTGAGATGGATCCTGAGCCAACTCCGGACAGTAATCCAGTGCAATATTTGGTGCGCGTTGCCTAATGTCTCAACAGCGCCCTCTAGAATATTTTAAATCATCAGCCCCAAGCCATGCTTTAACCTAGAATTATGAAACTTGATACACATGTGTATCTTTTCAGGATGTACAAAAAAGTCACTTGGAGCCATGGTCCAAACCCAACAGGAAGTCGGCCATTTTGGATCAAAGCCGCCATTTCCGGTTTTTCATAGACGTCGCATCTGATCGAACTCCTCCTACAGCTTTTGAGATACAGACTTCAAACTCCCTGAGCACACACTTAAGACATTGAAGGTGAAAAGTTATCAAAAGAATTCTCGTACATATAAGCATGTGGACGTGGCTAAGTGTCAAACTTTGGCTTTGTGCCACGAAATACTAAAATGCAATAACTTCTACAGGAAGAGTGACAACTTCATCAGACTTTCCATCTCTCATTATTGGCCAGCCTTTATCACATTCACAAGGTCATATGATGACATCACCGTAGCCACGCACCCCTCCAACAGGAAATCACCTGTTTTTATCTGCCGGAAGTCTTTTACTCTTAATTAAATGGGTTCTATGCTGTGCAAATTGATATAAAATGACATGATGATGAACTCTGTGTATGTTGGCTGCTAGCTGAAGCATGTGGGCATGCCTTATTAGCAAATAGCAATGCCAGCCATGTCTACAATCGTCTCTAAATCAACCAGGCTTCATCCAATTTGCACCAGATTTTCTATGATCGACTGTGGTGATCCTCTAAAGATTAGATTATAACTTGACTCCACTGCACTCCCTAGGTTAATCAAATAGCTGTATCTCCTCTCTACATTGGCAAATCTGCATGAGATGTTGCGGGCTGCATCAGGGAGCGCTGCTGTAAACACAATGCAGCTCATGTCAAACACAAGTGAGAAGATAAAGCATCAATCAAGCTGTTCAGATGCACATACATTCTCCCAAAACTTAAACTGTCATGATTTGTGGCTGTTGGTGGTGAGGATGAACACTGAGACCCAGGTGATGATGATGACGATGATGATCTTTATTGTAATTTAATAAAGAGAAGCTCAAACACAGTCCAGTACGGGCAACACAGCAGGAAATCTTGCACACAGCTAATACAGGTAGCCACTGAAAAAACTGAAGACTGAATGTGAAAGCTACATTATAACTTGATTCCACTTAGCCCTGTAGGTTAAGTGGAATCAAACCAAACCAACTTTATTTACAAAGCACTTTAAAACAACCACAGCTGATACAAAGTGCTGTACATTAAAACACAACAATAAAAAAATTAAGACATACAGCTTAAAAATACAACATACAATTTAAAACTAGATCCCGCTGGTGTTGAAAGCCAAGTAAAATAGATGGTGCTGTGGTGTATGCACAGCAGCTATGAAGGTTACCAACCTGTTTGGTTCAACCTATCTCTGTGAATCAGAGTTTTCTGACATGAAGTTCATCAAGAACAAACACAGAACATGTCTCACTGATGCACATCTGAACGATGCACTCACAGTTACAGTTTCAAGTTACACACGACATGGAGTACTGGTGAACAGCATGCAATACCAGTCTTCTCATTAATAAGGAAACCAATACCAGATGTCAGTGGCAACATGGCAGTGTCATGGCAAAGTTTAATTAAAATATTGAGGAATTGTGTTCAATTTAAAAGTGTGTTTGTGACATGCAAGAGTTACAATTTTCTTAAAGCTGCAGCAGATTTGGTAATGAGTTCAAAATGTGATAAGATTTATTTAGAAAAATGTAAGTTGATTCTTTTTTTGCAGCAACATTCCATGTCCCCATGTTTTGTTTACAATTATTTTTTGTAAAATGTGCCAAATATGTACAACAAAGTATTTAATTATACATTTAGATGTTTGCACGCTAGCTGGAGATGGGCACCAGCAACCCTCCCGGTCGGTCACCCTAAGGGACAAGGGTGCAGGAAAATGGATGGATGGATTTAGATGTTTACCATTATTCAAATATAAACAAAATGCCTTTTAAATATAATTTTGTTCTTTACACACCTTTTTGTTGATGGACATGTTCAATTTCATGTGTCCCCAGTAAAGCGTAATAAACTTAATCATGAGATTTAAACTATAAAATATATTTATATTTATGTTTTTCTTCAATAAGTTTGATTGGCTGGACTTAACCTTATTTTGATATGCAATTTAAACTACTGAAACTGTTTTCTCATTTGATATTTTCTTCATATTATATATGTGCCAGCAGTAACTTTCCACCCTGTTAGGATGTTTCATTTCTGCATTCAAAAAGTCTAAAATTCCATAAAAACCATTTAATGTAAGTGACATCAATTGGTTGTGATGTGAATTCAACCATGGAAAACAAAGTGAGCTTCAGCTGTCACTATCTCTGTACTTTTTCTTATCTTATCTTAAATATGTTAAACCTGTATATGGTAGGCTTAAAGTTCCACCCTGTTAGGAAAGATTGTGAAAAATGTTTATTCAGTAGAATTAAAAAAACCTAATATTATAATTAGTCATTAAAGGTTTGTTATTTTTTTAAAGTTTAGCTAGCTAAATGTTGACCACATAAAGAGTTACAGGTAGATTAGTTACAAAGCTCCACCCTGTTATGTTCCACTCTGTTATGTTCCACCCTGATAGGAAAGATTGTGAAAATGTTTAATCAGTAGAAATTAAAAAACATAATGTTAGATTCAGTCACTAAAAGTTTGTCATTTGGTTGAATGTTAGCTAGCTAAATGTTGACCACACAAAGAGCTACAGGTAAATTAGTTAGAAAAGTTACACCCTTTTATCTTCCACCCTGTTATGTTCATGAACCAAATAAGGTAGAAATTAGGGTGAAAATAAATAATTTTAAGTAAAATAAAAAAATTTGAGTTGATGGAATAGAGTTGCAGAGTAGTCTGAGGTATTATCAGATGTCTTTGCCATTTGTCTGTTTTCATTTCACTAGTTACCCCCATTGACTCATGTGAGGGGAACAATGAGTACATGTCATGGGAAAATCAACTACAGGGATATCAAATGTTCTTGCCAAACAGAACCAGTACAAACACTCTACCTGTACTTTGACTGAGCGAATCCTGCAACTAATAATGAAAATCATCAGATTTTAGAATCAAAGACTTTGATTTTCCACCCTTTTATGGGAATATCCACCATGTTATGTTCCATTCCACACATGTTGTTATGAAATATTGTTACAGAAACATTAAGTACTGTGAATTTTTCTGAGCCATGTTGGGAGTTGAAGACCAATAAATGCAAATATTGGTATAAGTTTTTAAAATTACCAATATTTTCCATGCTGTCAGTAATAATGAGTAAAAAAACAGATTTTTCTTTACAATAATCATAAATGATTTGTAACTTCATGATGTGTTACAATTTCAAGAATAAAACATTATATAGTAAAAGGGACACACTCTTTCAAAGAAAAAGTCATAATTTAATTTAAATGTTTAACTATTTGTGGTCCATGTGTAAATGTTCATAACAGGGTGGAACACATTCAGAGACAATGGTGAAAAAACACATGTAATTATTAATTTATCCAATCCTCAGCTTGCCCATTATTAATTTCTTATTGTTAAACATGTCAGTGTTGTAACAAAATATTCAAAACTTAAAACAATACTTTTTTTTCAAAAATCCTGAGGCCGAAATGTTGCCGCAAAAAAAGAATCACCCAATCACTGAGATTAAAAGAGATAAAGTGCTGAATATTGATATCTGTTTCCCACCTTGTTTTCATGGCTAATTATTGTTAGAAATCATTAACGTGATCAGTTTCTTCATAGATGAGAATCATTAATCATTAGTGATAATGTATAAGGCAAACTGAGTAAATTTCTTATTTCAGAACAGAGTGTAAAACTGGTAGCCTTTATATAAAACAGTACCCATGAAGTAGCTCTCAGTTTCAAAAAAGTTGGTGGTCCCTGATCTAATCGCTGCAGCCAAACAGCAACAGACTTTTGTGCATTGTCTGTGAGCAAAGCCAAACATGACACACTGAGTAAATTCAAGGAGGGCGGGTTCGGCTGCTCCGTCAGAGCATCAGCGGTGGCTGGGGGAAGGCGGTGCTGGGAACACGCGGTGGCTATAGGCCGAGCGGCGCTTGGCTGCGAGGGCCGCTCGATGCTCCGCGGAGCTTTAATTTTTTTTTTTTTTTTCTCGCCTCAAATGAATTGCCTTTTTGGGGGCTTTAACATATTCAAAAACTCACCAAAATTGGTAGGCCCATAGAGACTGTGAAAAATTTACGTATTTTAAGGTCCGCGCAAAAATCTAAAAAAAAATGGCTCAACAGCGCCCCCTAGAAAATTTCAAAAGACCCTTTCCTATTCACTTACTTTATTGTAGAGACTTGACATTTGGTACACTTGTAGAACTCCCCAAGACACTCAGAATTTATAATTGTTCTCATAGTGTATGTCAAACAGGAAGTCGGCCATTTTGGATTGAATTTGTAAATTTCACCCCATTTTGGCCGTTTATAGCCTTCGCATTTGATCGAACTCCTCCTAGGGCTTTTGATGGATCGGCTTCAAACTTGGTCAGTTGGTTCAGAAGGCATGCCCGATTAAAAGTTATCAAAACGGTGAGTTTTCGTGCATGCTGAAGGGGTGCTACTAGGGGTCAAAGTTCACTGACTCACCATAAAATAATAAACAGTTATATCTCCTACAAAGAAACTCACAGAGCCACCAACCTTTCTGTGTGTGATCACCTTTGGATGCCCTACAAGACCCAATTGTGAAATTTTGAGATCACACAAGCCACGCCCCCTTAGAACAGGAAGTGTCATGTTTTATTGTGATCGGTGCCTATCTGACCTCTTTAACCTAATCAACATGAAACTGTGTCCACAAACAGAAGACATGTTGGTGTGTTATGGTTTCCAACGCTGTTTGTTTTGGATGCAGCAGGTGTGCGTGGCGGCGTGGCGAATATACCTGTAACGCCGTGTCCATACGTTTGGCTGTTAATTCCACAATTGTGAGTCCAGCTGCACCAAACTCTCTGAGATCGATCCTTATCCAACTCCGGACATTAATCCAGTGCAATATTTGGTGGGCGTGGCCTAATGTCTCAACAGCGCCCCCTAGAAGAGTTTAAATCATCAGCCCCAAGCCATGCTTTAACCTAGAATTATGAAACTTGGTACACATGTGTATCTTGTCAGGATGTACAAAAAAGTCTCTTGGAGCCATGGTCCAAACCCAACAGGAAGTCGGCCATTTTGGATCAAAGCCGCCATTTCCGGTTTTTCATAGACGTCGCATCTGATCGAACTCCTCCTACAGCTTTTGAGATACAGACTTCAAACTCGCTCAGCACACACTTAAGACATTGAAGGTGAAAAGTTATCAAAAGAATTCTCGTACATCAAAGCATGTGGGCGTGGCTAAGTGTCAAACTTTGGCTTTGTGCAATGAAATACTAAAATGCAATAACTTGTACAGGAAAAGTGACAACTTCATCAGACTTTCCATGTCTCATTATTGGCCAGCCTTGATCACATTCACAAGGTCATATGATGACATCACCTTAGCCACGCCCCCCTCAAACAGGAAGTCACCTGTTTTTGTCTGCCGGAAGTCTTTTACTCTGACTCAAATGGGTTCAGTGCTGTGCAAATTGATATAAAATGACATGATGATAAACTATGTGTATGTTGGCTGCTAGCTGAAGCATGTGGACGTTCCTTATTAGCAAATAGCAATGCTAGCCATGTCTACGATCATCTCTAAACCAACCAGGCTTCATCCAATTTGCACCAGATTTTCTATGATCGACTGTGGTGATCCTCTAAAGCTTGGATTATAACTTGACTTCACTTCACTCCCTAGGTTAATCAAACAGCTGTATCTTATCTCTACATTGGCTAATCTGCATGAGATGTTATGGGCTGCAGCAGGGAGCGCTACTGTAAACACAATGTAGCTAATGTCAACACAAGTGAAAAGATAAAATATCAATAAAGCTGTTCAGATGCACAAACATTCTCCCAAAACTTAAACTGTCATGATTTGTGGTTGTTGGTGGTGAGGATGAACACTGAGACCCAGGCGATGATGATGTTTATTATAATTTAATAAAGAGAAGCTCAAACACAGTCCAGTACGGGCAACACAGCAGGAAATCTTGCACACAGCTAATACAGGTAGCCACTGAAACAACTGAGGACTGAATGTGACAGCGACATTATAACTTGATTCCACTTAGCCCTGTAAGTTAAGTGGAATCAAACCAAACCAACTTTATTTACAAAACACTTTAAAACAACCACAGCTGATACAAAGTGTTGTACATTAAAACACAATATTATTAAAAAAATTAAAACATACAGCTTAAAAACCAAAACATACAATTTAAAACTAGATCACGCTGGTGTGGAAAGCCAAGTAAAATTGATGGTGCAGTGGTGTATGCACAGCAGCTATGAAGGTTACCAGCTTGTTTGGTTCAACCTATCTCTGTGAATCAGCGTTTTCTGACATGAACTTCATCAAGAACAAACACAGAACATGTCTAACTGATGCACATCTGAAAGATGCACTCACGGTTGCAGTTTCAAGTTACACACCAGATTATGGAGTACTGGTGAACAGCATGCAATGCCAGTCTTCTCACTAATAAGGATACCAATACCAGATGTCAGTGGCAACATGGCAGTGTTATGGCAAAGTTTAATTAAAATACTGAGGAATTGTGTTCAATTTAAAAGTGTATTCATGACATGTAACAGTTACAATTTTGTGAAAAATGCAGCAGATTTTGTCAGTTCAAAATGTGATAAGATTTATTTAAAAATATGTAAGCTGATTCTTTTTTGCGGCAAGATTCCATGTCCCCATGTTTTGCTTACAAGTATTTTTTGTAAAATTTGCCAAATATATACAACAAAGTATTTTAATTATACATTTAGATGTTTGCACGCTAGCTGAAGATGAGCACCAGCAACCCTCCCCTGCCCACTAAGGGACAAGGAAAATGGATGGATGGATGGATTTAGATGTTTGCCATTATTCAAATATAAACAAAATGGCTTTTAAATATTAACTTTTTCTTTATACACCTTTTTGTTGACTGACATGTTCAATTTCGTGTGTCCCCAGTGCAGCGTAAAATACTTCCTCAAGACATTTAAACTATAAAATATATTTATATTTGTTTTTCTTCATTAAGTTGATTGACTGGACTACACCTTATTTTATTATACAATTTAATCTACTGAAACTATTTTCACATTTGATATTTTGTCCCAGTACTACCTTTCCACCCTGTTATGATGTTTCATTTCTGCCTTGAAAAAGTCTAAAATTCCATAAAAACCATTTAAAGTGAGTGACATCAATTGGTTCTGATGTGAATTCAAACATGGAAAACAAAGCGAGCTTCAACTGTCACCATCTCTGTACTTTTTCTTATCTTAAATATGTTAAACCTGTATATGTTAAGCTTAAAGTTCCACCCTGTTAGGAAATACTGTGAAAAATGTTTATTCAGTATAATTTAAAAAACATAATGTTAGATTAAGTCATTAAAGGGTTAACCCTTCGGAGACAATTGACGCGTATCCGAGTTTTTTTTTTACATGTCTGATTTGGCGTGTTGTAGCAGCAAGACTCCGCCTCCCCCAGTCTCACTTTCTACTGGTGTTTAAAGTGCACATGTTAAACTACACAACAGTTTTTAAATTGTGTCAATAGGTCAAGTAAAACCGGAGTTATGCTTAAATATGTAAACCATATTTGTTTCAATTAGCGAAATTGTAAAACCCGCTCCTTTCCACAGTGAGACGGAGCGCTCTCTCAACACAAAGAATACAATATAACAGATCCCATCACTCGAGCTCACGTATTAAACTGATAAGAGTTGACATTTTGTTGCAAATAAACGAAGGACAGTGACGCAAGTAACAGCGCGAAAATAGAGAAAAAAATGTACCGCGGGAACAGAGAACAGAAAAAAGAGAGGCACGTCAACAGATAGTTGTGATATCAGACGATCAGTAAAATCTACCTCGTAATTTGTATTTCGGACATTGTATTTTGTTTTTTTCTGTAAAGAATGATGAGAAGAATGAATGTGGGGCAGGCAGCAAAGCTCTTTTTTGAGCTCGAAGATGAGGGAAACTCGCAGTCTGAGTCTGGAGCAGACAGCGAGGATTCTGATGACAATGTAGCGATTCAGTCATTCATATCAGGAAGAGAGAGAGAACATGGCTATCAGGAAGAAGATGAGGTAGGGACAAACGTAGCTAAGCAAAGATTGAAACTGAGAAGTTGGCGGCGCTGTGCAACTGCGCGGTCTCGATCACCGAGAGATGACGCTGCTGAGCCACTCCCCCACAGTGATCCCTGGAAGACGGAGGAGGATCCTGACAGTGTGCCGGGAGTAAAGCAGGTTTCAGCCATGGCGAACACCCGGTGTCCAAATAAACAACCTGTCTTCTCATAGTCAGAAAGATCTTTTTTTATTATATTTTGCCTCTGACACAGTGAAAACAATTTGCCTCAACACAAACAAAAATGCAGCAAAAAAACATTAGGGAAAAAGTACAAATGGAATGACATTGAAATGGAAGATTTGTAAATTTTTTTGGTCTATTGATATATATGTCTTTAGTTTCACTGCCCAGTATTCAGGACTATTGGAAGCAAAACAATATTTTGTCTGTGCCCCTTCCATGCAGTGATGTGTTTGTGCACAAATGAATGAATTACCTACATTTTGTTGATGATAATCTTCTAAACATGAGTTGTTTCCTGTATTTTTACATATTGATTTTGAAATTTATAGTGTGTTAAAATTGTCAGGAGAAGTAATTGCCAGGATTTAAATATATTTAGGAAAGTTATACATTTTTTGGAATCTTGATTTGATATTTTGTAAATAGTAGCACAGGAACGAATGGATTACCTACATTTTATTGATAATAATTTAATATACATGAGTTGCTTGCTATATTTGTACATATTAATTTTGAAATATAGAGTATACTTTAGAATTCTAAACCATAAAACGTAATTGTTATACATATTTGTGGGTTTCACAGTGACAAAAACAAAAACTTTCTACTCGAATTTTCTTTTTTGTGGGATTTTAGGCCCAAAATGCAATGTCAGTATGTCCAAATGACAAAAATACGTGTAAATTGACAAAGTTCAGGTTGTCCTAAAAAAATGTTAGCACATAAAGAAATATTCATGTTTTTTTATTAAGAAATATAAAGGTAAAATCAAAAATTAATAAAAAACGGCCATTTAGAACACTGAATCCCATGGGTTAATGGATTGTAATTCTGTTGATGGTTAGCTAGCTAAATGTTGACCACATAAAGAGCTAAAGGTAGATTAGTTAGAAAGTTCCATCCTGTTATGTTCCTCCCTGTTAAGAAAGATTGTGAAAAATGTTTATTCAGTAGAATTTAAAAAAAACATAATGTTAGATTTAGTCACTAAAAGTTTGTTATTCGGTTGAATGTTAGCTAGCTAAATGTTGACCACATAAAGAACTACAGGTAAATTAGTTAGAAAAGTTCCACCCTCTTATGTTCCACCCTGTTATGTTCATGAACAAAATAAGGAAGAAATTAGGGTGAAAAGAAATAATTTTAAGTCATATAGATATCACATGTTCTTTCCAAATAGAGCCAGGACAAATACTCTACCTATACTTTGACTTGAAAAAGCCAATCCTGCAACTAATAATAAAAATAATCAGATTTTAAAATCAAAGACTTTGATTTTTCACACTGTTATGGGACAATCTACCATGTTATGTTCCATTCCACACATTTTAATTAAATATTGTTACAAAAACATTAAGTACTGTGGATTTTTCTGAGCCATGTTGGGAGTTGAAGACCAATAAATGCAAATATTGGTATGAGTTTTTAAAATTACCAGTATTTTCAATGCTGTCAGTAATAATGAAATAAAAAAAGATTTTTCTATACAATACAGTCAGAAATGATTTGTAACTTCATGATGTGTTACACTTTCTAGAATAAAACATATTATATAGTAAAAGGGACACACTCTTTGTAACAGGGTGGAACACATTGAGAGACAATGGTGAAAACCCCCCCACATATAATTATTAATTTATCTAATCCGGAGCTTGCCCAATATTAATTTCTTATTGTTAAACATGTTAGTGTTTTAACAAAATATGTAAAACTTAAAACAATATATTTTTTTCAAAAATCCTGAAGCCGAAATGTTGCTGCAAAAATAGAATCACCCAATTACTGAGATTAAGAGATAAAGTGCTGAATATTGATATCTGTTTCCCACCGAGTTTTCAATGCTAATTATTGTGAGAAATCATTAACGTGATCAGTTTCTACCCATAGATGAGAATCATTAATGATAATGTCTAAGGTAAACTGAGTTAATTTGTTATTTCAGAAGAGCATGTAAAACTGGTAGTCTTTATATGACTCGGTAGCCTCGAAGTAGCTCTCAGTTTCAAAAAGGTTGGTGACCCCTGATCAGCCAATCTGCAACAGATCTTTGTGCATTGTCTGTGATGGTGCAGTGGTTTATGCACAGCAGCTATGAAGGTTGCCAGGCTTTTTGGTTCAACCTATCTCTGTGAATCAGCGTTTTCTGACATGAACTTCATCAAGAAAAAACCCAAAACATGCCTCCGTCAGAACATCAGCGGTGGCTGGGGGAAGGCGGTGCTGGGACCACGCGGTGGCTATAGGCCGAGCGGCGCTTGGCTGCGAGGGCCGCTCGATGCTCCGCGGAGCTTTAATTATTATTATTAGGCCCGAGCAGCTAAGCGCTGCGAAGGCCTATTGTTTTTCAAATGTTTATTATTAGGCCCGAGCAGCTAAGCGCTGCGAAGGCCTATTGTTTTTCAAATGTTTATTATTTTTTTTATTTTTCTCGCCTCAAATGAATTGCCTTTTTGGGGGCTTTAACATATTCAAAAACTCACCAAAATTAGTAGGGCCATAGAGACTCCGAAAAATTTACGTATTTTAACGTCTACGCAAAAATCGCATAAAAAATGGCTCAACAGCGCCCCCTAGAAATTTTCAAAAGACCCTTTCCTATTCACTTACTTTATCGTAGAGACTTGAAATTCGCTACAGTTGTAGAGCTCCCCAAGACACTCAGAATTTACAATTAATGTCGTAGTGCAAGTATCCTAGGAAGTCGGCCATTTTGGATTGAAGTTCAGATTTTGACCCCATTTTGGCTGTTTACACACGTCGCATTTGATCGAACTCCTCCTAGGGCTTTTGATGGAACGGCTTCAAACTTGGTCAGTTGGTTCATAAGGCATGCCCGATTAAAAGTTATCAAAACGGTGAGTTTTCGAGCATGCTGAAGGGGTGATACCAGGGGTCAAAGTTCACTGACTCACCATAAAATAATTAACAATTAAAGCTCCGCGGAGCATCGAGCTGCCCTCGCAGCCAAGCGCCGCTCGGCCTATAGCCACCGCGTGGTCCCAGCACCGCCTTCCCCCAGCCACCGCCGATGCTCTGACGGATAAGCCGAACCCGCCCCCTTCAATTACTCAGTGTGTCATGTTTGGCATTGCTCACAGACAATGCACAAAAATCTGTTGCAGATTGGCTGCAGCGAGTAGATCAGGGGTCACCAACCTTTTTGAAACTGAGAGCTACTTCATGGCTACCGAGTCATATAATGGGCTACCAGTTTGACACTATTCTGAAATAACAAATTTACTCAGTTTGCCGTTAGTTATATATTATCAATAATGATTAATGATACTTATCCATGAGAATACTCATCCATGAGAAGACACTGATCATGTTAATTATCTCACAATAATTAGCAATGAAAACAAGGTGGGAAACAAATATCAATATTCAGCACTTTATCTCTTTTAATCTCAGTAATTGGGTGATTCTTTTTTGCGGCAAAATTTCGGCCTCAGGATTTTTGAAAAAAAAAGTATTTTAAGTTGTGAATATTTTGTTACAACACTGACATGTTTAACAATAAGAAATTAATAATGGGCAAGCACAGGATTGGATAAATTAATTATTACATGTGGGGTTTTTTCACCATTGTCTCTGAATGTGTTCCACCCTTTTATGAACATTTACATATGGACCACAAATAGTTAAACATTTAAATTGAAAAAATAATGAATTTTTCTTAGAAAGAGTGTGTCCCTTTTACTATATAATATGTTTTTTTATTGAAATTGTCACACATCATGAAGTTACAAATCATTTATGACTGTATTGTAAAGAAAACCCTGTTTTTTTTACTCATTATTACTGACATCATAGAATATATTGGTAATTTCAAAAACTTAAGACCAATATTTGCAATTATTGGTCTTCAACTCCCAACATGGCTCAGAAAAATCCACAGTACTTAATGTTTCTGTAACAATATTTAATAAAAACATGTGTGGAATGGATCATAACATGGTGGAGTGTCCCATAACAGGGTGGAAAATAAAAGTATTTGATTCTAAAATCTGATGATTTTCATTATTAGTTGAAGGATTCCTAACAGGGTGGAACTTTAAGCTTTACATATACAGGTTTAACATATTTAAGATAAGAAAAAGTACAGAGACGGTGATTGTTGAAGCTCACTTTGTTTTCCATGGTTGAACTCACATCAAAACCAATTGATGTCACTTACATTAAATGGTTTTTAAGGAATTTTAGACTTTTTGAATGCAGAAATGAAACATCCTAACAGGGTGGAAAGTTAGTACTGGCACATGTATAAGATGAAGAAAATATCAAATGAGAAAATGGTTTCAGTAGATTAAATTACATATTAAAATAAGGTGTACGCCAGTCAATCAACTTATTGAAGAAAAACATAAATATAAATATATTTTATAGTTTAAATGTTATGAGGAAGTCTATTACGCTGCACTGGGGACACATGAAATTGAACATGTCTGTCAACAAAAAGGTGTGTAAAGTACAAAATAATATTTAAAAGGCATTTTGTTTATATTTGAATAATGTTAAACATCTAATTCCATCCATTTTCCTGCACCCTTGTCCCTTAGTGGGGTTGGGTGGGCTGCTGGTGCCCATCTCCAGCTGGCGTGCAAACATCTAAATGTGTAATTAAAATACTTTGTTGTTCAGTTGTTTCAGTGGCTACCTGTATTAGCTGTTTGCAAGTTTTCCTGCCGGTGTTGCCCGTACTGGACTGTGTTTGAGCTTCTCTTTATTAATTTATAATAAACATCATCATCATCACCTGGGTCTCAGTGTTCATCCTCACCACCAACAACCACAAATCATGACAGTTTAAGTTTTGGGAGAATGTATGTGCATCTGAACAGCTTGATTGATACTTTATCTTGTCACTTGTGTTGACATTAGCTACATTGTGTTTACAGCAGCGCTCTCTGGTGCAGCCCACAACATCTCATGCAGTTTGGCCAATGTAGAGAGGAGATACAGCTGTTTGATTAACCTAGGGAGTGCAGTGGAGTCAAGTTATAATCTAATGCTATTGGATCCTTTAGAGAATCACTGAAGTCAGCCATAAATATCTGGTGGAAATCACATGAAGCCTGGTTGATTTAGAGACGATTGTAGACATGGCTGGCATTGCTATTTGCTAATAAGGCATGCCCACATGCTTCAGCTAGCAGTCAACATACACAGAGTTCATCATCATGTCATTTTATATTAATTAGCACAGCATATAAACGGCCAAAATGGGGTGAAATTTACAAATTCAATCCAAAATGGCCGACTTCCTGTTTGACATACACTATGAGAACAATTATAAATTCTGAGTGTCTTGGGGAGTTCTACAAGTGTACCAAATTTCAAGTCTCTACAATAAAGTAACTGAATAGGAAAGGGTCTTTTGAAATTTTCTAGGGGGCGCCGTTGAGCCAATTTTTTTGCGATTTTTGCGCGGACCTTAAAATACGTAAATTTTTCACAGTCTCTATGGGCCTACCAATTTTGGTGAGTTTTTGAATATGTTAAAGCCCCAAAAAGGCAATTCATTTGACAGAAGAAAAATAAAAAAAAAATTAAAGCTCCGCGGAGCATCGAGCGGCCCTCGCAGCCAAGCGCCGCTCGGCCTATAGCCACCGCGTGGTACCAGCACCGCCTTCCCCCAGCCACCGCTGATGCTCTGACGGAGCAGCCGAACTCGCCCTCCTTGAATCACTCAGTGTGTCATGTTTGGCTTTTCTCACAGACAAAGCACAAAAATCTGTTGCTGATTTGCAGCCAAGCGCCGCTCGGCCTATAGCCACCGCGTGGTCCCAGCACCGCCTTCCCCCAGCCACCGCTGATGCTCTGACGGAGCAGCCGAACTCGCCCTCCTTGAATCACTCAGTGTGTCATGTTTGGCTTTTCTCACAGACAAAGCACAAAAATCTGTTGCTGATTTGCTGCAGTGAATAGATCAGGGGTCACCAACCTTTTACAAACTGAGAACTACTTCATGGGTACAGAATTATACAATGGCCTACCAGTTTGACACTCTTTTGAAATAAATTTACTCCGTTTGCCTTCAGTTATATATTATCAATAATGATTAATGATTCTCATCCATGAGAAGACACTGATCACGTTAATCATTTCTCACAATAATTAGTAATGAAAACAAGGTGGGAAACAGATGTCAATATTCAGCACTTTTCCTTTTTTTGTGGCAACATTTCGGCCTCAGGATCTTTGAAAAAAAGTATTGTTTTAAGTTTTGAATATTTTGTTACAACACTGACATGTTTAACAATAAGAAAATAATAATGGGCAAGCACAGGATGGGATAAATTAATTATTACATGTGGGTTTTTTTCACCATTGTCTCTGAATGTGTTCCACCCTTTTCTGAACATTGGCAAGAACATGCAATATCCCTGCAGTGGATTTTTCCATGACAGGTACTCATTGTTCCCCTCACAGGAGTCAATGGGGGTAACTAGTGAAATGAAAACAGACAAATGGCAAAGACATCTGATAATACATCAGACTACTCTGCAAATCTATTCCATCATCTTAATTTTTTTTTGACTTAAAATTATTTCTTTTCACCCTATTTTCTACCTTATTTGGTTCATGAACATAACAGGTTGGAAGATAACAGGGTGGAACTTTTCTAACTAATTTACCTGTAGCTCTTTATGTGGTCAACATTTAGCTAGCTAACATTAAACCGAATAACAAACCTTTAGTGACTAAATCTAACATGTTTTTTAAATTCTACTGAATAAACATTTTTCACAATCTTTTCTAACAGGGTGGAACTTTCTAACTAATTCATCTTTAGCTCTTTATGTGGTAAACTTTTAGCTAGCTAACCTTCAACAAAATAACAAACCTTTAATGACTAAATCTAACATTATGTTTTTTAAATTCTACTGAATAAACATTTTTCACAATCATTCCTAACATCGTGGAACTTTAAGCCTAACATATACAGGTTTAACATATTTAAGAAAGAAAAAAGTACAGTGATGGTCACAGTTGAAGCTCACTTTGTTTTCCATGGTTGAATTCACATCAGAACCAATTGATGTCACTCACTTTAAATGGTTTTTATGGAATTTTAGACTTTTTCAAGGCAGAAATGAAACATCATAACAGGGTGGAAAGTTAGTACTGGGACATGTATAATAAGAAAATATCAAATGTGAAAATAGTTTCAGTAGATTAAATTGTATATTAAAATAAGGTGTAGTCCAGTCAATCAACATATTGAAGAAAAGCAAATATAAATATATTTTATAGTTTAAATGTCTTGAGGAAGTCTATTACGCTGCACTGGGGACACATGAAATTGAACATGTCAGTCAACAAAAAGGTGTATAAAGAAAAAGTTAATATTTAAATAGCGGTGGATCACTCGGCTCGTCCGTCGATGAAGAACGCAGCTAGCTGCGAGAACTAATGTGATTTAATATTTGTTTATATTTGAATAATGGCAAACATCTAAATCCATCCTTCCTTTTTCCTGCACCCTTGTCCCTTAGTGGGGTCAGGAGGGTTGCTGGTGCCCATCTCCAGCTGGCGTGCAAACATCTAAATGTATAATTAAAAAACTTTGTTGTTCAGTTGTTTCAGTGGCTACCTGTATTAGCTGTGTGCAAGTTTTCCTGCCGGTGTTGCCCGTACTGGACTGTGTTTGAGCTTCTCTATTAAATTATAATAATCATCAACACCTGGGTCTCAGTGTTCATCCTCACCACCAACAACCACAAATCATGACAGTTTAAGTTTTGGGAGAATGTTTGTGCATCTGAACAGCTTTATTGATACTTTATCTTTTCACTTGTGTTCACATTAGCTACATTGTGTTTACAGCAGCACTCTCTGGTGCAGCCCGCAGCATCTCATGCAGTTTGGCCAATGTAGAGAGGAGATACAGCTGTTTGATTAACCTAGGGAGTGCAGTGGAGTCAAGTTATAATCTAATGCTATTGGATCCTTTAGAGAATCACTGAAGTCAGCCATAAATATCTGGTGGAAATCACATGAAGCCTGGTTGATTTAGAGACGATTGTAGACATGGCTGGCATTGCTATTTGCTAATAAGGCATGCCCACATGCTTCAGCTAGCAGTCAACATACACAGAGTTCATCATCATGTCATTTTATATCAATTTGCACAGCACTGAACCCATTTGAGTCAGAGTAAAAGAAAGACTTCCGGCAGACAAAAACAGCTGACTCCTGTTGGAGGGGGGCGTGCCTAAGGTGATGTCATCATATGACCTTGTGAATGTGATCAAGGCTGGCCAATAATGAGACATGGAAAGTCTGATGAAGTTGTCACTTTTCTTGTAGAAGTTATTGCATTTTAGTATTTCATGGCACAAAGCCAAAGTTTGACACTTAGCCACGCCCACATGCTTTGATGTACGAGAATTCTTTTGATAACTTTTCATCTTCCATGTCTTAAGTGTGTGCTGAGCGAGTTTGGAGTCTGTATCTCAAAAGCTGTAGGAGGAGTTCGATCAGATGCGACGTCTATGAAAAACCGGAAATGGCGGCTTTGATCCAAAATGGCCGACTTCCTGTTGGGTTTGGACCATGGCTCCAAGAGACTTTTTGTACATCCTGGTAAGATACAGATGTATGCCAAGTTTCATAATTCTGAAATAAAGCATGGCTTGGGGCTGATGATTTAAAATATTCTAGAGGGCGCTGTTGAGACATTAGGCCACGCCCACCAAATATTGCACTGGATTACTGTCCGGAGTTGGATAAGGATCGATCTCAGTGAGTTTGGTGCAGCTGGACTCACAATTGTGGAATTAACAGCCAAACGTATGGACACGGCGTTACAGGTATATTCGCCACGCCGCCACGCCCACTTGCTTCCTCCAAAACAAAAAGCGTTGGAAACCATAACACACCAACATGTCTTCTGTCTGTGGACACAGTTTCATGTTGATTAGGTTAAAGAGGTCAGATAGGGACCAATCACAATAAAACATGACACTTCCTGTTCTAAGGGGGCGTGGCTTATGTGATCTCAAAATTTCACGATTGGGTCTTGTAGGGCATCCAAAGGTGATCACACACAGAAAGTTTGATGGCTCTGTGAGTTTCTTTGTAGGAGATATAACAGTTTATTATTTTATGGTAGGTCAGTGAACTTTGACCTCTGGTATCACCCCTTCAGCATGCACGAAAACTCACCGTTTTGATAACTTTTAATCGGGCATGCCTTCTGAACAAACTGACCAAGTTTGAAGCCGATCCATCAAAAGCCCTAGGAGGAGTTCGATCAAATGCGACGTGTGTAAACGGCCAAAATGGGGTGAAATTTGCAAATTCAATCCAAAATGGCCGACTTCCTGTTTGACATACACTATGAGAACAATTATAAATTCTGAGTGTCTTGGGGAGTTCTACAAGTGTACCAAATTTCAAGTCTCTACAATAAAGTAACTGAATAGGAAAGGGTCTTTTGAAATTTTCTAGGGGGCGCCGTTGAGCCATTTCTTTTGCGATTTTTGCGCGGACCTTAAAATACGTAAATTTTTCACAGTCTCTATGGGCCTACCAATTTTGGTGAGTTTTTGAATATGTTAAAGCCCCCAAAAAGGCAATTCATTTGACAGAAGAAAAAAAAAAAAAAATTAAAGCTCCGCGGAGCATCGAGCGGCCCTCGCAGCCAAGCGCCGCTCGGCCTATAGCCACCGCGTGGTCCCAGCACCGCCTTCCCCCAGCCACCGCCGATGCTCTGACGGATAAGCCAAACCCGCCCCCCTTCAATTACTCAGTGTGTCATGTTTGGCATTGCTCACAGACAATGCACAAAAATCTGTTGCAGATTGGCTGCAGCGAGTAGATCAGGGGTCACCAACCTTTTTGAAACTGAGAGCTACTTCATGGCTACCGAGTCATATAATGGGCTACCAGTTTGACACTATTCTGAAATAACAAATTTACTCAGTTTGCCTTTAGTTATATATAATCAATAATGATTAATGATACTGATCCATGAGAATACTCATCCATGAGAAGACACTGATCACGTTAATGATTTCTCACAATAATTAGCAATGAAAACTAGGTGGGAAACAGATATCAATATTCAGCACTTTATCTCTTTTAATCTCATTAATTGGGTGATTCTTTTTTGTGGCAACATTTCGGCCTCAGGATTTTTGAAAAAAAGTATTGTTTTAAGTTTTGAATATTTTGTTACAACACTGACATGTTTAACAATAAGAAATTAATAATAATGGGCAAGCACAGGATTGGATAAATTAATTATTACATGTGGGTTTTTTCACCATTGTCTCTGAATTCAGTGTTCCACCCTTTTATGAACATTTACATATGGACCACAAATAGTTAAACATTTAAATTTTGAGAAATAATGACTTTTTTTACATAGGGTGTGTCCCTTTTACTATATAATATGTTTTTTTCTTGAAATTGTAACACATCATGAAGTTACGAATAATTTATGACTGTATTGCAAAGAAAACACCTTTTTTACTCATTATTACTGACAGCATTGAAAATATTGGTAATTTCAAAAACTTATACCAATATTTTCATTTATTCGTCTTTAACTCCCAACATGGCTCAGAAAAATCCACAGTACTTAATGTTTCTGTAACAATATTTAATAAAAACATGTGTGGAATGGAACATAACATGCTGGATTGTACCATAACAGGGTGGAAAATCAAAGTATTTGATTCTAAAATCAGATGATTTTCATTATTAGTTGCAGGATTGGCTCAGTCAAAGTACAGGTAGAGTGTTTTTCCTGGTTCTGTTTCGCAAGATCATTTGATATCCCTGTAGTTGATTTTCCCATGACATGTACTCATTGTTCCCCTCACATGAGTAAATGGGGGTAACTAGTGAAATGAAAACAGACAAATGGCAAAGACATCTGATAATACCTCAGACTACTCTGCAACTCTATTCCATCAACTCAAAACTTTTTATTTGACTTAAAATTATTTCTTTTCACCCTAATTTCTACCTTATTTGGTTCATGAACATAACAAGGTGGAAGATAACAGGGTGGAACTTTTCTAACTAATTTACCTGTAGCTCTTTATGTGGTCAACCTTTAGCTAGCTAACATTAAACCGAATAACAAACCCTTAGTGACTAAATCTAACATTATGTTTTTTAAATTCTACTGAATTAACATTTTTCACAATCTTTCCTAACAGGGTGGAACATAACAGGGTGGAACTTTCTAACTAATTCATTTTTAGCTCTTTATGTGGTAAACATTTAGCTAGCTAACCTTCAACAAAATCACAAACCTTTAATCACTAAATCTAACATTATGTTTTCTAAATTCTACTGAATAAACATTTTTCACAGTCTTTCCTAACAGGGTGGAACTTTAAGTTTTACATATAATTAATTCTGTTTTGCTTTCATCGCTGTGCTACAATCCGCAGAGGTCTCCTTCTATCCCTAGAAAAATACCACCCTGGGTGGTTGCTCATATTGCCCATGTCAGAAACCACAACTGTTGTGACTTTTTTACACTCATATGTTGTTCAGTATAAATGACTGATTTACAATTATATGTTAAGCATAGAATACATGATTATTATTAATTGAATTGAACATGATTGTATAAAATACAAGGATGAAGTGAAATATATTTAAGTGCAAGACATGATTTATTTGAATAAAAGAAGTCTTTTATTTTGAAGAATGCTTAAGTATCTGGTTGACATGTCCATCAACAAAAAGATGGGTAAAGAACAAAATAATATTTAAATGGCATTTTGTTTATATTTGAATAATGGTAAACATCTAATTCCATCCATTTTCCTGCACCCTTGTCCCTTAGTGGGGTTGGGAGGGCTGCTGGTGCCCATCTCCAGCTGGCGTGCAAACATCTAAATGTATAATAAAAATACTTTGTTGTTCAGTTGTTTCAGTGGCTACCTGTATTAGCTGTATGCCAAGTTTTCCTGCCGGTATTGCCCGTACTGGACTGTGTTTGAGCTTCACTTTATTAAATTATAATAAACATCATCATCATCACCTGGGTCTCAGTGTTCATCCTCACCACCAACAACCACAAATCATGACAGTTTAAGTTTTGGGAGAATGTTTGTGCATCAGAACAGCTTTATTTATACTTTATCTAGTCACTTGTGTTGACATTAGCTGCATTGTGTTCACAGCAGCGCTCCCTGCTGCAGCCCATAACATTTCATGCAGATTAGCCAATGTAGAGATAAGATACAGCTTTTTGATTAGCCTAGGGAGTGAAGTGAAGTCAAGTTATAATCCAATCTTTAGAGGATCACCACAGTCAATCATAGAAAATCTGGTGCAAATTGGAAGAAGCCTGGTTGATTTAGAGACGATTGTAGACATGGCTGGCATTGCTATTTGCTAATAAGGCATGCCCACATGCTTCAGCTAGCAGTAAACATACACAGAGTTCATCATCATGTCATTTTATATTAATTTTCACAGCATTGAACCCATTTGAGTCAGAGTAAAAGCAAGACTTCCGGCAGACAAAAACAGGTGACTTCCTGTTGGAGAGGGGCGTGGCTAAGGTGATGTCATCATATGACCTTGTGAATGTGATCAAGGCTGGCCAATAATGAGAAATGGAAAGTCTGATGAAGTTGTCCCTTTTCTTGCAGAAGTTATTGCATTTTAGTATTTCATGGCACAAAGCCAAAGTTTGACACTTAGCCACGCCCACATGCTTTGATGTACGAGAATTCTTTTGATAACTTTTCATCTTCAATGTCTTAAGTGTGTGCTGAGCGAGTTTGAAGTCTGTATCTCAAAAGCTGTAGGAGGAGTTCGATCAGATGCGACGTCTATGAAAAACCGGAAATGGCGGCTTTGATCCAAAATGGCCGACTTCCTGTTGGGTTTGGACCATGGCTCTAAGAGACTTTTTTGTACATCCTGACAAGATACACATGTGTACCAAGTTTCATAATTCTAGGTTAAAGCATGGCTTGGGGCTGATGATTTAAACTCTTCTAGGGGGCGCTGTTGAGACATTAGGCCACGCCCACCAAATATTGCACTGGATTATTGTCCGGAGTTGGATAAGGATCGATCTCAGTGAGTTTGGTGCAGCTGGACTCACAATTGTGGAATTAACAGCCAAACGTATGGACACGGCGTTACAGGTATATTCGCCACGCCGCCACGCCCACCTGCTGCATCCAAAACAAACAGCGTTGGAAACCATAACACACCAACATGTCTTCTGTTTGTGGACACAGTTTCATGTTGATTAGGTTAAAGAGGTCAGATAGGGACCGATCACAATAAAACATGACACTTCCTGTTCTAAGGGGGCGTGGCTTACGTGATCTCAAAATTTCACAATTGGGTCTTGTAGGGCATCCAAAGGTGATCACACACAGAAAGGTTGGTGGCTCTGTGAGTTTCTTTGTAGGAGATATAACTGTTTATTATTTTATGGTGAGTCAGTGAACTTTGACCCCTAGTATCACCCCTTCAGCATGCACGAAAACTCACCGTTTTGATAACTTTTAATCGGGCATGCCTTCTGAACCAACTGACCAAGTTTGAAGCCGATCCATCAAAAGCCCTAGGAGGAGTTCGATCAAATGCGAAGGCTATAAACGGCCAAAATGGGGTGAAATTTGCAAATTCAATCCAAAATGGCCGACTTCCTGTTTGACATACACTATGAGAACAATTATAAATTCTGAGTGTCTTGGGGAGTTCTACAAGTGTACCAAATTTCAAGTCTCTACAATAAAGTAACTGAATAGGAAAGGGTCTTTTGAAATTTTCTAGGGGGCGCCGTTGAGCCAATTTTTTTGCGATTTTTGCGCGGACCTTAAAATACGTAAATTTTTCACAGTCTCTATGGGCCTACCAATTTTGGTGAGTTTTTGAATATGTTAAAGCCCCCAAAAAGGCAATTCATTTGACAGAAGAAAAATAAAAAAAAAAAAAAAAAAAAAAAATAATAAACATTTGAAAAACAATAGGCCTTCGCAGCGCTTAGCTGCTCGGGCCTAATAATAAACATTCGAAAAACAATAGGCCTTCGCAGCGCTTAGCTGCTCGGGCCTAATTATATATCCTACAAAGAAACTCATAGAGCCACCAAACTTTCTGTGTGTGATCACCTTTGGATGACCTACGACACCCAGTTGTGTAATTTTGAGATTACCTAAGCCACGCCCCCTTAGAGCAGGAAGTGTCATGTTTTATTGTGATCGGTCCCTATCTGACCTCTTTAACATAATCAACATGAAACTGTGTCCACAAACAGAAGACATGTTGGTGTGTCAGGGTGTCCAACCCCGTTTGGTTTGGATGCAGCAGGTGGGCGTGGCGGCGTGGCGAATATACCTGTCCTTACGTTTGGCTCTGTATTCCACAATTTTGAGTCCAGTTGCACCAAACTCACTGAGATGGATCCTGATCCAACTCCGGACAGGAATCCAGTGCAATATTTGGTGGGCGTGGCCTAATGTCTCAACAGCGCCCTCTAGAAGAGTTTAAATCATCAGCCCCAAGCCATGCTTTAACCTAGAATTATGAAACTTGATACACATGTGTATCTTGTCAGGATGTACAAAAAAGTCTCTTGGAGCCATGGTCCAAACCCAACAGGAAGTCGGCCATTTTGGATCAAAGCCGCCATTTCCTGTTTTTCATAGACGTCGCATCTGATCGAACTCCTCCTACAGCTTTTGAGATACAGACTTCAAACTTGCTCAGCACACACCTAAGACATTGAAGGTGAAAAGTTATCAAAAGAATTCTCGTACATCAAAGCGTGTGGGCGTGGCTAAGTGTCAAACTTTGGCTTTGTGCCATGAAATACTAAAATAACTTCTACAGGAAAAGTGACAACTTCATCAGACTTTCCATGTCTCATTATTGGCCAGCCTTGATCACATTCACAAGGTCATATGATGACATCACCTTAGCCACGCCCCCCTCCAACAGGAAGTCACCTGTTTTTGTCTGCCTCTAAATCAACCAGGCTTCATCCGTTTTGCACCAGATTTTCTATGATCGACTGGTGGACCTCTAAAGATTAGATTATAACTTGACTATACTGCACCCTTTCGGTTAATAAAATAGCTGCATCTCCTCTCTACATTGGCTAATCTGCCTGAGATGTTGTGTGCTTCACCAAGGAGTTCTGCTGTAAACACAATGCAGCTAATGCCAACGTAAGTGACTAGATATAAAGTATCAATCCAGCTGTTCAGACACACATATTTTCTTCCAAAACTTAAACTGTCATAAACTATTGTCGTTGGTGGTGGTGAGGATGAACGCTGAGACCAAGATGATGATGATGATGATTATAATTAATAAAGAGAATCTCAAACACAGTCCAATATGGGCAACACGGAAGGAAAACCTGCACACATCTAATACAGGTAGCCACTGAAAAAACTGAAGACTGAATGTTACAGCAACATATTACATTATAACTTGACTCTACTGTGCCCTGTAGGTTAAATGGAATCAATCCAAACCAAACCAACTTTATTTACAAAGCACTTTAAAACAACCACAGCTGATACAAAGTGCTGTACATTAAAACACAACATAATAAAAAATTAAAACATACAATTTAAAACTAGATCCCACTGGTATTGAAAGTAAAATAGATGGTGCAGTGGTGTAAGCACAGCAGCTATGAAGGTTACCAGCCTTTTTGGTTCAACCTATCTCTGTGAATCAGCGTTTTCTGACATGAACTTCATCAAGAACAAACACAGAACATGTCTCACTGATAAACATCTGAAAGATGCACTCAAAGATGCAGTTTCAAGTTACACACCAGATTACAGAGCACTGACGAACAGCATACAATGCCAGTCTTCTCACTAATAAGGAAGACATTGTCTGAGCAAAGCCAAACATGACACACTGAGTAAATTCAAGGAGGGCGGGTTCGGCTGCTCCGTCAGAGCATCAGCGGTGGCTGGGGGAAGGCGGTGCTGGGAACACGCGGTGGCTATAGGCCGAGCGGCGCTTGGCTGCGAGGGCCGCTCGATGCTCCGCGGAGCTTTAATTAGGCCCGAGCAGCTAAGCGCTGCGAAGGCCTATTGTTTTTCGAATGTTTATTAGGCCCGAGCAGCTAAGCGCTGCGAAGGCCTATTGTTTTTCAAATGTTTATTATTTTTATTTTTCTTCTGTCAAATGAATTGCCTTTTTGGGGGCTTTAACATATTCAAAAACTCACCAAAATTGGTAGGCCCATAGAGACTGTGAAAAATTTACGTATTTTAAGGTCCGCGCAAAAATCTCAAAAAAATTGGCTCAACGGCGCCCCCTAGAAAATTTCAAAAGACCCTTTCCTATTCACTTACTTTATTGTAGAGACTTGAAATTTGGTATACTTGTAGAACTCCCCAAGGCACTCAGAATTTATAATTGTTTTCATAGTGTATGTCAAACAGGAAGTCGGCCATTTTGGATTGAATTTGCAAATTTCACCCCATTTTGGCCGTTTACACACGTCGCATTTGATCGAACTCCTCCTAGGGCTTTTGATGGATCGGCTTCAAACTTGGTCAGTTTGTTCAGAAGGCATGCCCGATTAAAAGTTATCAAAACGGTGAGTTTTCGTGCATGCTGAAGGGGTGATACCAGGGGTCAAAGTTCACTGACTCACCATAAAATAATTAACAGTTATATCTCCTAAAAAGAAGGTCACAGAGCCACCAAACTTTCTGTGTGTGATCACCTTTGGATGCCCTACAAGACCCATTCGTGAAATTTTGAGATCACGTAAGCCACGCCCCCTTAGAACAGGAAGTGTCATGTTTTATTGTGATCGGTCCCTACCTGACCTCTTCAACCTAATCAACATGAAACTGTGTCCACAAACAGAAGACATGTTGGTGTGTTATGGTTTCCAACTCTGTTTGATTTGGAGGCAGCAGGTGGGCGTGGCGGCGTGGCGAATATACCTGTAACAACGTGTCCATACGTTTGGCTCTGTATTCCACAATTTTGAGTCCAGCTGCACCAAACTCACTGAGATGGATCCTTATCCAACTCCGGACAGTAATCCAGTGCAATATTTGGTGGGCGTGGCCTAATGTCTCAACAGCGCCCCCTAGAAGAGTTTAAATCATCAGCCCCAAGCCATGCTTTAACCTAGAATTATGAAACTTGGTACACATGTGTACGTTGTCAGGATGTACAAAAAAGTCTCTTGGAGCCATGGTCCAAACCCAACAGGAAGTCGGCCATTTTGGATCAAAGCCGCCATTTCCGGTTTTTCATAGACGTCGCATCTGATCGAACTCCTCCTACAGCTTTTGAGATACAGACTTCAAACTCGCTCAGCACACACTTAAGACATTGAAGGTGAAAAGTTATCAAAAGAATTCTCGTACATCAAAGCATGTGGGCGTGGCTAAGTGTCAAACTTTGGCTTTGTGCCATGAAATACTAAAATGCAATAACTTCTACAGGAAAAGTGACAACTTCATCAGACTTTCCATGTCTCATTATTGGCCAGCCTTGATCACATTCACAAGGTCATATGATGACATCACCTTAGCCACGCCCCTCTCCAACAGGAAGTCACCTGTTTTTGTCTGCCGGAAGTCTTGCTTTTACTCTGACTCAAATGGGTTCAGTGCTGTGCTAATTGATATAAAATGACATGATGATGATGAACTCTGAGTATGTTGGCTGCTAGCTGAAGCATGTGGGCATGCCTTATTAGCAAATAGCAATGCTAGCCATGTCTACGATCATCTCTAAATCAACAAGGCTTCATCCAATTTGCACCAGATTTTCTATGATCGACTGTGGTGATCCTCTAAAGATTAGATTATAACTTTACTCCACTTCACTCCCTAGGTTAATCAAACAGCTGTATCTTATCTCTACATTGGCTAATCTGCATGAGATGTTGTGGGTTGCAGCAGGGAGTGCTGCTGTAAACACAATGCAGCTAATGTCAACACAAGTGACTAGATAAAGTATCAATCAAGCTGTTCAGATGCACATACATTCTCCCAAAACTTAAACTGTAATGATTGTGGTTGTTGGTGGTGAGGATGAACACCACCAACATTATAATTTAATAAAGAGAAGCTCAAAGACAGTCCAGTACGGGCAACACTGGCAGGAAAACTTGCACACATCTAATACAGGTAGCCACTGAAACAACTGAAGACTGAATGTGACAGCTACACTATAACTTCATTCCACTTAGCCCTGTAGGTTAAGTGGAATCAAACCAAACCATCTTTATTTACATAGCACTTTAAAACAACCACAGCTGATGCAAAGTTCTGTACATTAAAACACAACAATAAAAAAATTAAAACAAACAATTTAAACCTAGATCCCGCTGGTATTGAAAGTAAAATAGATGGTGCAGTGGTGTAAGCACAGCACCTATGAAGGTTACCAGCCTGTTTGGTACAGCCTATCTCTGTGAATCAGCATTTTCTGACATGAACTTCATCAAGAACAAATACAGAACATGTCTCACTGATGCACATCTGAAAGATGCACTCACAGTTGAAGTTTCAAGTTACACACCACATTATGGAGTACTGGTGAACTGCATGCAATGCCAGTCTTCTTACTAATAAGGAAACCAATACCAGATGTCAGTGGCATCATGGAAGTGTCATGGCAAAGTTTAAATAAAATATTGAGGAATTGTGTTCAATTTAAAAGTGTGTTTATGATATATAACAGTTACATTTTTGTTAAAAATGCAGCAGATTTGGTCATGAGTTCAAAATGTGATAAGATTTATTTAAAAATATGTAAGTTGATTCTTTTTTGAGGCAACATTCCATGTCCCCATGTTTTGCTTACAATTATTTTTTATAAAATGTGCCAAATTTGTACAACAAAGTATTTAATTATACATTTAGATGCTTGCACGCTAGCTGGAGATGTGCACCAGCAAGCTTCCCGACCACACGAAGGGAAAAAGGTGCAGGAAAATGGATGGATGGATGGTTTTAGATGTTTACCATTATTCAAATATAAACAAAATGCCTTTTAAATATAATTTTGTTCTTTACACACCTTTTTGTTGATGAATATGTTCAATTTCATATGTGCCCAGTGCAGCGTAATAGACTTAATCATGACATTTAAACTATAAAATATATTTTTATATTTATGTTTTTCTTCAATAAGTTGATTGACTGGACTTAACCTTATTTTAATATGCAATTTAAACTACTGAAACTATTTTCTCATTTGATATTTTCTTCATATTATACATGTGCCAGTACTAACTTTCCACCCTGTTAGGATGTTTCAATTCTGCCTTCAAAAAGTCTAAAATTCCAAAAAAACCATTTAATGTAAATGACATCAATTGGTTCTGATGTGAATTCAACCATGGAAAACAAAGTAAGCTTCAACTGTCACCATCTCTGTACTTTTCTTATTTTAAATATGTTAAACCTGTATATGTAAACTTAAAGTTCCGCCCTGTTAGGAAAGATTGTGAAAAATGTTTATTCAGTAGAATTAAAAAAACCTAATATTATAATTAGTCATTAAAGTTTTGTTATTTTGTTGAAGTTTAGCTAGCTAAATGTTGACCACATAAAGAGTTACAGGTAGATTAGTTAGACATCTACCTATAACTAGAATTCCTGTTTGGAACATACCAGAGTGTTATGTTCCACTCTGTTATGATCCACCCTGATAGGAAAGATTGTGAAAATGTTTAATCAGTAGAAATTAAAAAACATAATGTTAGATTTAGTCACTAAAAGTTTGTTATTCGGTTGAATGTTAGCTAGCTAAATGTTGACCACACAAAGAGAAACAGGTAGATTAGTTAGAAAAGTTCCACCATGTTATTTTCCACCCTGTTATGTTCCACCCTGTTAGGAAAGATTGTGAAAAATGGTTATTCAGTAGAATTTAAAAAATATAATGTTAGATTTAGTCACTAAAGGTTTGTTATTCGGTTGAATGTTAGCTAGCTAAATGTTGACCACATAAAGAGCTACAGGTAAATTAGTTAGAAAAGTTCCACCCTGTTATCTTCCACCCTGTTATGTTCATGAACCAAATAAGGTAGAAATTAGGGTGAAAAGAAATAATTTTAAGTCAAATAAAAAATTTTGAGTTGATGGAATAGAGTTGCAGAGTAGTCTGAGGTATTATCAGATGTCTTTGCCATTTGTCTGTTTTCATTTCACTAGTTACCCCCATTGACTCCTGTGAGGGGAACAATGAGTACCTGTCATGGGAAAATCAACTACAGGGATATCAAATGTTCTTGCCAAACAGAACCAGGACAAATTCTCTACCTGTACTTTGACTTGAAAGAGCAAATCCTGCAACTAATAATGAAAATCATCAGATTTTAGAATCAAAGACTTTGATTTTCCACCCTGTTATTGGACAATACACCATGTTCCATTCCACAAGTTTTTATTAAATATTGTTACAGAAACATTAAGTACTGTGGATTTTTCTGAAGCATGTTCGGAGTTGAAGACCAATAAATGCAAATATTGGTATAAGTTTTTAAAATTACCAATATTTTCAATGCTGTCAGTAATAATGAGTAAAAGAACAGATTTTTCTTTACAATAGTCATAAATGATTCGTAACGTCATGATGTGTTACAATTTCAAGAATAAAAGATATTATATAGTAAAAGGGAAAAACTCTATGTAAGAAATGTCATTATTTTTCAAAATTTAAATGTTTAACTATTGTGGTCCTTATCTAAATGTTCATAACAGGGTGGAACACATTCAGAAACAATGGTGAAAAAACCCCACATGTAATAATTAATTTATCCAATCCTGAGCTTGCCCATTATTAATTTCTTATTGTTAAACATGTCAGTGTTGTAACAAAATATTTAAAACTTAAAACAATACTTTTTTTTCAAAAATCCTGAGGCCGAAATGTTGCTGCAAAAAAGAATCACCCAATTACTGAGATTAAAAGAGATAAAGTGCTGAATATTGATATCTGTTTCCCACCTTGTTTTTGTTGCTAATTGTGAGAAATCATTAACGTGAACAGTGCCTTCTCATGGATGAGTATTCTCATGGATCAGTATCATTAATCATTAGTGATAATGTATAAGGCAAACTGAGTAAATTTGTTATTTCAGAAGAGCGTGTCAAACTGGTAGCCTTTATATGACTCGGTACCCATGAAGTAGCTCTCAGTTTCAAAAAGGTTGGTGACCCCTGATTTACTCGCTGCAGCCATTCAGCAACAGATTTTTGTGCATTGTCTGTGAGCAAAGCCAAACATGACACACTGAGTAAATTCAAGGAGGGCGGGTTCGGCTGTTCCGTCAGAGCATCGGCGGTGGCTGGGGGAAGGCGGTGCTGGGCACACGCGGTGGCTATAAGCCGAGCGGCGCTTGGCTGCGAGGGCCGCTCGATGCTCCGCGGAGCTTTAATTATGCCTGAGCAGCTAAGCGCTGCGAAGGCCTATTGTAATGTTTATTAGGCCCGAGCAGCTAAGCGCTGCGAAGGCCTATTGTTTTTCAAATGTTTATTAGGCCCGAGCAGCTAAGCGCTGCGAAGGCCTATTGTTTTTCGAATGTTTATTAGGCCCGAGCAGCTAAGCGCTGCGAAGGCCTATTGTTTTTCGAATGTTTATTATTTTTTTTTTATTTTCTTCTGTCAAATGAATTGCCTTTTGGGGCTTTAACATATTCAAAAACTCACCAAAATTGGTAGGCCCATAGAGACTGTGAAAAATTTACGTATTTTAAGGTCCGCGCAAAAATCTCAAAAAAATTGGCTCAACGGCGCCCCCTAGAAAATTTCAAAAGACCCTTTCCTATTCACTTACTTTATTGTAGAGACTTGAAATTTGGTATACTTGTAGAACTCCCCAAGGCACTCAGAATTTATAATTGTTTCATAGTGTATGTCAAACAGGAAGTCGGCCATTTTGGATTGAATTTGCAAATTTCACCCCACTTTGGCCGTTTACACACGTCGCATTTGATCGAACTCCTCCTAGGGCTTTTGATGGATCGGCTTCAAACTTGGTCAGTTTGTTCAGAAGGCATGCCCGATTAAAAGTTATCAAAACGGTGAGTTTTCGTGCATGCTGAAGGGGTGATACCAGGGGTCAAAGTTCACTGACTCACCATAAAATAATTAACAGTTATATCTCCTAAAAAGAAGGTCACAGAGCCACCAAACTTTCTGTGTGTGATCACCTTTGGATGCCCTACAAGACCCATTCGTGAAATTTTGAGATCACGTAAGCCACGCCCCCTTAGAACAGGAAGTGTCATGTTTTATTGTGATCGGTCCCTACCTGACCTCTTCAACCTAATCAACATGAAACTGTGTCCACAAACAGAAGACATGTTGGTGTGTTATGGTTTCCAACTCTGTTTGATTTGGAGGCAGCAGGTGGGCGTGGCGGCGTGGCGAATATACCTGTAACAACGTGTCCATACGTTTGGCTCTGTATTCCACAATTTTGAGTCCAGCTGCACCAAACTCACTGAGATGGATCCTTATCCAACTCCGGACAGTAATCCAGTGCAATATGTGGTGGGCGTGGCCTAATGTCTCAACAGCGCCCCCTAGAAGAGTTTAAATCATCAGCCCCAAGCCATGCTTTAACCTAGAATTATGAAACTTGGTACACATGTGTACGTTGACAGGATGTACAAAAAAGTCTCTTGGAGCCATGGTCCAAACCCAACAGGAAGTCGGCCATTTTGGATCAAAGCCGCCATTTCCGGTTTTCATAGACGTCGCATCTGATCGAACTCCTCCTACAGCTTTTGAGATACAGACTTCAAACTCGCTCAGCACACACGTAAGACATTGAAGATGAAAAGTTATCAAAAGAATTCTCGTACATCAAAGCGTGTGGGCGTGGCTAAGTGTCAAACTTTGGCTTTGTGCCATGAAATACTAAAATGCCATAACTTCTACAGGAAAAGTGACAACTTCATCAGACTTTCCATGTCTCATTATTGGCCAGCCTTGATCACATTCACAAGGTCATATGATGACATCACCTTAGCCACGCCCCCCTCCAACAGGCAGTCACCTGTTTTTTCTGCCAGAAGTCTTTCTTTACTCTGATTCAAATGGGTTCAATGCTGTGCTAATTGATATAAAATGACATGATGATGAACTCTGTGTATGTTGGCTGCTAGCTGAAGCATGTGGGTGTGCCTTATTAGCAAATAGCAATACCAGCCATGTCTACAATCGTCTCTAAATCAACCAGGCTTCATGTGATTCCCACCAGATATTTATGGCTGACTTCAGTGAACCTCTAAAGAGCCCAATAGCATTAGATTATAACTTGACTCCACTGCACTCCCTAGGTTAATCAAACAGCTGTATCTCATCTCTACATTGGCTAATCTGCATGAGATGTTGTGGGCTGCACCAGGGAGCGCTGCTGTAAACACAATGCAGCTAATGTCAACACAAGTGACAAGATAAAGTATCAATCAAGCTGTTCAGATGCACATACATTCTCCCAAAACTAAAACTGTCATGATTGTGGTTGTTGGTGGTGAGGATGAACACTGAGACCCAGGTGATGATGATGATGTTTATTATAATTTAATAAAGAGAAGCTCAAACACAAAGATGGTGGTCCCTGATCTAATCGCTGCAGCCAAACAGCAACAGACTTGTGCATTGTCTGTGAGAAAAGCCAAACATGACACACAGTAAATTCAAGGAGGGCGGGATCGGCTGCTCCGTCAGAGCATCAGCGGTGGCTGGGGGAAGGCGGTGCTGGGACCACGCGGTGGCTATAGGTCGAGCGGCGCTTGGCTGCGAGGGCCGCTCGATGCTCCGCGGAGCTTTAATTATTTTTTTTTTTTTTATTTTTCTCGCCTCAAATGAATTGCCTTTTTGGGGGCTTTAACATATTCAAAAACTCACCAAAATTGGTGGGCCCATAGAGACTGTGAAAAATTTACGTATTTTAAGGTCTACGCAAAAATCGCATAAAAAATGGCTCAACAGCGCCCCCTAGAAATTTTCAAAAGACCCTTTCCTATTCACTTACTTTATCGTAGAGACTTGAAATTCGCTACAGTTGTAGAGCTCCCCAAGACACTCAGAATTTACAATTAATGTCATAGTGCAAGTATCCCAGGAAGTCGGCCATTTTGGATTGAAGTTCCGATTTTGACCCCATTTTGGCCGTTTACACACGTCGCATTTGATCGAACTCCTCCTAGGGCTTTTGATGGAACGGCTTCAAACTTGGTCAGTTGGTTCATAAGGCATGCCCGATTAAAAGTTATCAAAACGGTGAGTTTTCGTGAATGCTGAAGGGGTGATACCAGGGTCAAAGTTCACTGACTCACCATAAAATAATAAACAGTTATATATCCTACAAAGAAACTCATAGAGCCACCAAACTTTCTGTGTGTGATCACCTTTGGATGACCTACGACACCCAGTTTGAAATTTGAGATTACCTAAGCCACGCCCCTTAGAACAGGAAGTATCATGTTTTATTGTGTTTGGATCCTATCTAACCTCTTTAAAGCAATCGATATGAAAGTTTGTACACAATCTGAAGTCATGTTGTTTTGTCAGGGTGTCAAACCCCGTTTTGTTTGGGTGCAGCAGGGGGGCGTGGCGGCGTGGCGAATATACCTGTCCTTACGTTTGGCTCTGTATTCCACAATTTGAGTCCAGCTGCACCAAACTCACTGAGATGGATCCTGATCCATCTCCGGACAGTAATCCAGTGCAATATTTGGTGGGCGTGGCCTAATGTCTCAACAGCGCCCTCTAGAATATTTTAAAACATCAGCCCCAAGCCATGCTTTAACCTAGAATTATGAAACTTGATACACATGTGTATCTTGTCAGGATGTACAAAAAAGTCTCTTGGAGCCATCGTCCAAACCCAACAGGAAGTCGGCCATTTTGGATCAAAGCCGCCATTTCCGGTTTTCATAGACGTCGCATCTGATCGAACTCCTCCTACAGCTTTGAGATACAGACTTCAAACTCGCTCAGCACACACTTAAGACATTGAAGGTGAAATGTTATCAAAAGAATTCTCGTACATCAAAGCATGTGGGCGTGGCTAATTGTCAAACTTTGGCTTTGTGCCATGAAATACTAAAATGCAATAACTTCTACAGGAAAAGTGACCACCTCATCCGACTTTCCATGTTTCATTATTGGCCAGCCTTGATCACATTCACAAGGTCATATGATGACATAACCTTAGCCATGCCCCCTCCAACAGGAATTCACCTGTTTTGTCTGCCGGAAGTCTTGCTTTTACTCTGACTCAAATGGGTTCAATGCTGTGCAAATTAATATAAAATGACATGATGATGAACTCTGTGTATGTTGACTGCTAGCTGAAGCATGTGGGCATGCTTTATTAGCAAATAGCAATGCTAGCCATGTCTACGATCATCTCTAAATCAACCAGGCTTCATCCAATTTGCACCAGATTTCTATGATCGACTGTGGTGATCCTCTAAAGATTGGATTATAACTAAACACAAAGCAGCTAATGTCAACACAAGTGACTAGATAAAGTATCAATCAAGCTGTTCAGATGCACATACATTCTCCCAAAACTTAAACTGTCATGATTGTGGTTGTTGGTGGTGAGGATGAACACTGAAACCCAGGTGATGATGATGACGATGATGATGTTTATTATAATTTAATAAAGAGAAGCTCAAACACAGTCCAGTACGGGCAACACGGCAGGAAAACTTGCACACATCTAATACAGGTAGCCACTGAAACAAATGAAGACTGAATGTGACAGCTACACTATAACTTCATTCCACTTAGCCTGTAGGTTAAGTGGAATCAAACCAAACCAACTTTATTACATAGCACTTTAAAACAACCACAGCTGATGCAAAGTTCTGTACATTAAAACACAACAATAAAAAAAATGAAGACATACAGCTTAAAAATACAACATACAATTAAAACTAGATCCCGCTGGTGTTGAAAGCCAAGTAAAATTGATGGTGCTGTGGTGTATGCACAGCAGCTATGAAGGTTACCAGCCTGTTTGGTTCAACCTATCTCTGTGAATCAGAGTTTTCTGACATGAACTTCATCAAGAACAAACACAGAACATGTCTCACTGATGCACATCTGAAAGATGCACTCACAGTTGCAGTTTCAAGTTACACACCAGATTAAAGAGCACTGGTGAACAGCATGCAATGCAAGTCTTCTCACTAATAAGGTAGCCAATACCAGATGTCTGTAGCAACATGGCAGTGTCATGGCAAAGTTTAATTAAATATTGAGGAATTGTGTTCAATTTAGAAGTGTGTTCATGACATGTAACAGTTACAATTTTGTTAAAAATGCAGCAGATTTGGTCATGAGTTCAAAATGTGATAAGATTTATTTAAAAATATGTAAGTTGATTCTTTTTTGTGGCAACATTCCATGTCCCCATGTTTTGCTTACAATTATTTTTTGTAAAATTTGCAAAATATGTACAACAAAGTATTTTAATTATACTTTTAGATGTTGCATGCCAGCTGGAGATGGGCGCCAGCAACCCTCCCGACCCCACTAAGGGACAAGGGTGCAGGAAAATGGATGGATGGATTTAGATGTTTGCCATTATTCAAATATAACAAATGGCTTTTAAATATTAACTTTTTCTTATACTCCTTTTTGTTGACAGACATGTTCAATTTCATGTGTCCCCAGTGCAGCATAATAGACTTCCTCAAGACATTTAAACTATAAAATATATTTATATTTGTTTTTCTTCAATAAGTTGATTGACTGGACTACACCTTATTTTAATATACAATTTAATCTACTGAAACTATTTTAACATTTGATATTTTCTTATTATACAGGTCCAGAACTAACTTTCCCCCTGTTATGATGTTTCATTTCTGTTTGAAAAAGTCTAAAATTCCATAAAAACCATTTAAAGTGAGTGACATCAATTGGTTCTGATGTGAATTCAACCGTGGAAAACAAAGTGAGCTTCAACTGTGACCATCTCTGTACTTTTTCCTTTCTTAAATATGTTAAACCTGAATATGTTAGGCTTAAAGTTCCACGCTGTTAGGAAAGATTGTGAAAAATGTTTATTCAGTAGAATTTTAAAAGCATAATGTTAGATTAGTCATTAAAGGTTTGTTATTTTGTTGAAGGTTAGCTAGCTAAATATTTACCACATAAAGAGCTAAAGATGAATTAGTTAGAAAGTTCTACCCTGTTATGTTCCACCCTGTTAGGAAAGATTGTGAAAATGTTAATTCAGTAGAATTTAAAAAACATAATGTTAGATTTAGTCACTAAAGGTTTGTTATTCGGTTTAATGTTAGCTAGCTAAATGTTGACCACATAAAGAGCTACAGGTAAATTAGTTAGAAAAGTTCCACCCTCTTATCTTCCACCCTGTTATGTTCATGAACCAAATAAGACAGAAATTAGGGTGAAAATAAATAATTTTAAGTAAAATAAAAATTTTGAGTTGATGGAATAGAGTTGCAGAGTAGTCTGAGTATTATCAGATGTCTTTGCCATTTGTCTGTTTTCATTTCACTAGTTACCCCCATTGACTCATGTGAGGGAATAATGAGTACATGTCATGGGAAAATCAACTACAGGGATATCAAATGTTCTTGCCAAACAGAACCAGTGCAAACACTCTACCTGTACTTTGACTGAGCGAATCCTGCAACTAATAATGAAAATCGTCAGATTTTAGAATCAAAGACTTTGATTTTCCACCCACTTATGGGACAATCCACCATGTTATGTTCCATTCCACACATGTTTGTATTAAATATTGTTACAGAAACATTAAGTACTGTGGATTTTTTCTGAGCCATGTTGGAAGTTGAAGACCAATAAATGCAAATATTGGTATAAGGTTTTGAAATTACCAATATTTCAATGCTGTCAGTAATAATGAGTAAAAAAACCAGATTTTGTTTTACAATAGTCATAAATGATTTGTAACTTCATGATGTGTTACAATTTCAAGAATAAAATATTACATAGTAAAAGGGACACACTCTTTCTAAGAAAAAGTCAATTTTTTAATTTAAATGTTTAACTATTTGTGGTCCATATGTAAATGTTCAAAACAGGGTGGAACACATTCAGAGAGAATGGTGAAAAAAACACATGTAATTATTAATTTAGCAAACAATATTTTGTCTGTGCCCTTCCATGCAGTGATGTGTTTGTGCACAAATGAATGAATTACCTACATTTTGTTGATGATAATCTTCTAAACATGAGTTGTTTCCTGTATTTGTACATATTGATTTGAAATTATAGTGTGTTAAAATTGTCAGGAGAAGTAATTGCCAGGATTTAAATATATTTAGGAAAGTTATACATTTTTGGAATCTTGATTTGATATTTGTAAATAGTAGCACAGGAACGAATGGATACCTACATTTTATTGATAATAATTTAATATACATGAGTTGCTTGCTATATTTGTACATATTAATTTGAAATATAGAGTATACTTAGAATTCAAAACCATAAAACGTAATTGTTATACATATTTGTGGGTTTCACAGTGACAAAAACAAAAACTTTTTCTACTCGAATTTTCTTTTTTTGTGTGATTTTAGGCCCAAAATGCAATGTCAGTATGTCCAAATGACGAAAATACGTGTAAATTGACAAAGTTCAGGTTGTCCTAAAAAATGTTAGCACATAAAGAAATATTCATGTTTTTTATTAAGAAATATAAGGTAAAATCAAAATTAATAAAAAACGGCCATTTAGAACACTGAATCCCATGGGTTAATGGATTATAATTCTGTTGATGGTTAGCTAGCTAAATGTTGACCACATAAAGAGCTAAAGGTAGATTAGTTAGAAAGTCCCATCCTGTTATGTTCCTCCCTGTTAAGAAAGATTGTGAAAAATGTTTATTCAGTAGAATTTAAAAAAACATAATGTTAGATTTAGTCACTAAAAGTTTGTAATTCGGTTTAATGTTAGCTAGCTAAATGTTGACCACATAAAGAACTACAGGTAAATTAGTTAGAAAAGTTCCACCCTCTTATGTTCCACCCTGTTATGTTCATGAACCAAATAAGGAAGAAATTAGGGTGAAAAGAAATAATTTTAAGTCATATAGATATCACATGTTCTTTCCAAATATTATAACTTGGCTCCACTGCCCCCTTTTGGTTAATCAAATAGCTGCATTTCCTCTCTACATTGGCCAATCTACATGAGATGCTGCGGGCTGCACCAGAGAGCGCTGCTGTAAACACAATGTAGCTAATGTCAATCAAGCTGTTCAAATGCACATACATTCTCCCAAAACTTAAACTGTCATGATTTGTGGTTGTTGGTGGTGAGTACATGCTGCAGCCAATCCTTAACAGATTTTTGTGCTTTGTCTGTGAGCAAAGCCAAACATGACACACTGAGTAATTCAGGGAGGGTGGGTTTGGCTGCTCCGTCAGAGCATCAGCGGTGGCTTGGGGAAGGCGGTGCTGGGACCACGCGGTGGCTATAGGCCGAGCGGCGCTTGGCTGCTCGGGCCGCTCGATGCTCCGCGGAGCTTTAATTAGGCCCGAGCAGCTAAGCGCTGCGAAGGCCTATTGTTTTTCAAATGTTTCTTATTTTATTTTTCTTCTGTCAAATGAATTGCCTTTTTGGGGCTTTAACATATTCAAAAACTCACCAAAATTGGTGGGCCCATAGAGACTGTGAAAAATTTACGTATTTTAATGTCTACGCAAAAATCGCATAAAAAATGGCTCAACAGCGCCCCCTAGAAAATTTCAAAAGACCCTTTCCTATTCAGTTACTTTATTGTAGAGACCTGAAATTTGGTACACTTGTAGAACTCCCCAAGCCACTCAGAATTTATAATTGTTCTCATAGTGCATGTCCAACAGGAAGTCAGCCATGTTGGATTGAATTTGCAAATTTCACCCCATTTTGGCCGTTCATAGCCTTCGCATTTGATCGAACTCCTCCTAGGGCTTTTGATGGATCGGCTTCAAACTTGGTCAGTTGTTCATAAGGCATGCCCGATTAAAAGTTATCAAAACGGTGAGTTTTCGTGCATGCTGAAGGGGTGATACTAGGGGTCAAAGTTCACTGACTCACCATAAAATAATTAACAATTATATCTCCTAAAAAGAAGGTCACAGAGCCACCAAACTTTCTGTGTGTGATCACCTTTGGATGCCCTACAAGACCCAATTGTGAAATTTTGAGATCACATAAGCCACGCCCCCTTAGAACAGGAAGTGTCATGTTTTATTGTGATCGGTCCCTACCTGACCTCTTTAACCTAATCAACATGAAACTGTGTCCACAGACAGAAGACATGTTGGTGTGTTATGGTTTCCAACGCTGTTTGTTTTGGATGCAGCAGGTGTGCGTGGCGGCGTGGCGAATATACCTGTAACGCCGTGTCCATACGTTTGGCTGTTAATTCCACAATTGTGAGTCCAGCTGCACCAAACTCACTGAGATCGATCCTTTCCAACTCCGGATAGTAATCCAGTGCAATATTTGGTGGGCGTGGCCTAATGTCTCAACAGCGCCCCTAGAAGAGTTTAAATCATCAGCCCCAAGCCATGCTTTAACCTAGAATTATGAAACGTGGTACACATGTGTATCTTGTAAGGATGTACAAAAAAGTCTCTTGGAGCCATGGTCCAAACCCAACAGGAAGTCGGCCATTTTGGATCAAAGCCGCCATTTCCGGTTTTTCATAGACGTTGCATCTGATCAAACTCCTCCTACAGCTTTTGAGATACAGACTTCAAACTCGCTCAGCACACACTTAAGACATTGAAGATGAAAAGTTATCAAAAGAATTCTCGTACATCAAAGCGTGTGGGCGTGGCTAAGTGTCAAACTTTGGCTTTGTGCCATGAAATACTAAAATGCAATAACTTCTACAGGAAAAGTCACAACTTCATCAGACTTTCCATGTCTCATTATTGGCCAGCCTTGATCACATTCACAAGGTCATATGATGACATCACCTTAGCCACGCCCCCCTCCAACAGGAAGTCACCTGTTTTTGTCTGCAGGAAGTCTTTCTTTTACTCTCACTCAAATGGGTTCAGTGCTGTGCAAATTGATATAAAATGACATGATGATGAACTCTGTGTATGTTGACTGCTAGCTGAAGCATGTGGACGTTCCTTATTAGCAAATAGCAATGCTAGCCATGTCTACGATCATCTCTAAATCAACCAGGCTTCATCCAATTTGCACCAGATTTTCTATGATCGACTGTGGTGATCCTCTAAAGATTAGATTATAACTTGACTCCACTTCACTCCTTATGTTAATCAAACAGCTGTATCTTATCTCTACATTGGCTAATCTGCATGAGATGTTGTGGGCTGCAGCAGGGAGCGCTGCTGTAAACACAATGTAGCTAATTTCAACACAAGTGACAAGATAAAGTATCAATCAAGCTGTTCAGATGCACAAACATTCTCCCCAAACTCAAACTGTCATGATTTGTGGTTGATTGTGAGGATGAACACTGAAACCTAGGTGATGATGATGACGATGATGATGTTTATTATAATTTAATAAAGAGAAGCTCAAACACAATCCAGTACGGGCAACACCGGCAGAAATTCTTGCACACAGGTAGCCACTGAAACAACTGAACAACAAAGGTTTTTAATTATACATTTAGATGTTTGCACGCCAGCTGGAGATGGGCACCAGCAACCCTCCCGACCCCGCTAAGGGACAAGGGTGCAGGAAAATGGATGGAATTAGATGTTTACCATTATTCAAATATAAACAAAATGCCTTGTAAATATTATTTTGATCTTTACACACCTTTTTGTTGCTGGACATGTTCAATTTCATGTGTCCCCAGTGCAGCGTAATAGACTTCCTCATGACATTTAAACTATAAAATATATTTATTTTTTTCTTCAACAAGCTGATTGACTGGACTACACCTTATTTTAATATGTAATTTAATCTACTGAAACTATTTTCACATTTGATATTTTCTTCATATTATACATGTCCCAGTACTAACTTTCCACCCTGTTATGATGTTTCATTTCTGCCTTCAAAAAGTCTAAAATTCCACAAAATCCATTTAATGTATGTGACATCAATTGATTTTGATGTGAATTCAACCATGGAAAGCAAAGTGAGCTTCAACTGTCACCATCTCTGTAGTCTTACATTTACTCTGACTCAAATGGGTTCAATGCTGTGCAAATTGATATAAAATGACATGATGATCAACTCTGTGTATAACAGTTTTACACAGACTCAGTTTTGAGTCTGTGTTTTACACAGACTAATTTTGTGTAAAACACAAACTGAGTCTGTGTAAAAGACTCAGTTTTTTATTGAGTAAAAAACTGAGTAAAAAACTCAGTTTTTTACTGAGTTTTTTACTCAGTAAAAAAACCCCCCATCTCTAATGGTGATGTCACCCCCCCGTTTCCAACTGCTGATTTCAAGTGTGCTTCAGCTGAAGCATGTGGCTTCAGCTAGCATTCTTCAGCACATGCTAGCTGAAACATGTGGCTTCAGCTAGCAGCCGAAGCCACATGCTTCGGCTGCTAGCTGAAGCATGTGGCTTCAGCTAGCATTCTTCAGCACATGCTAGCTGAAGCATGTGGCTTCAGCTAGCAGCTGAAGCCACATGCATCGGCTGCTAGCTGAAGCATGTGGGCGTGCCTTATTAGCAAATAGCAATACCAGCCATGTCTACGATCGTCTCTAAATCAACCAGGCTTCATGTGATTTCCACCAGATATTTATGGCTGACTTCAGTGAACCTCTAAAGACCCCAATAGCATTAGATTATAACTTGACTCCACTTCCCCCCTTCGGTTAATCAAATAGCTATATCTCCTCTCTACATTGGCTAATCTGCATGAGATGTTGCAGACTGCAGCAGGGAGCGCTGCTGTAAACAGTGGTGGGAAGTACTGTACTTAAGTAGAGTTTTCGTGTTTCTGTACTTAAGTAGATTTAATAATGGGTTCTTTCTACTTTTACTCCACTACATTTTACAGTAAGTATCTGTACTTTCTACTTCACTACATTTCTACAAAACTGTCTCGTTACTCGTTATATCCAAGTCGCGTTGCTCTTTTCTTCCGTTAAAATGTGAAGTTAAGGGATTTAAGGTGGCGCCGTAAAATCCCAGCAATAACGTGACGTACTGTCTGTTGTTACCCATCGGCTCCACCTTTACTCGCACGCGGAGCTCCAAGACATGCGCAGTGGTTTCCTCTGAGCGGGTGAAGCTGCCTAATCATCAGTAATATAAAAGCGCTGCATAAATCAAAATAACTGGCGACATGTAAAATCAGCAGCGCTTCGCTTTCACAGACGGCGGGGACTTCGTCCAACTTTTAGCGTCACTTGGAAGGATAGCTTAAAGAAAGGTAATATCTGTGGACGTGATGCTAGCTAAGCTAGCTGTACAGACACACATGTTGCATCTGATTAAAAAAAGTTGTCACTATGCGCTGAATTATACGGTGTTGACTGAGGTGTCGCATATATGGGACAACGCTGTGACCAAAGTCTGCAATATAGTGATATAACATTCAGGAACGATCTGATTCTTCTGGACGGATCTTTACTAATTCCTAAGGACTGAAGCCTCACTTAGAGCCCTTATTTGTTTATATATATATATATATATATATATATATATATATATATATATATATATATATATATATATATATATAATATATTATATATATATAAAATATTAAATATATATGTGTGTGTGTGTGTATATATATATATATATATATATATATATATATATATATATATATATATATATATATACACACACACATTTATTTAATCGCTGAATAAGTAAAAGTTGAACGTATGAACACATAGCATGCTCATTGCTAATTGATTTCGTCTCCTATATAATGGCAAACATTGCAGTGGGAGGGAGGATAAAAACAGTCACGATGCTCCTTCTGCTTGGTTACTTGTTGCGCCGTTGGACAGTGGAAAGATTGTTAGGAAAGATTGTGAAAAATGTTTATTCAGTAAAATTTAAAAAGCATAATGTTAGATTTAGTCATTAAAGGTTTGTTATTCTGTTGAAGGTTAGCTAGCTTGTGTTCAATTTAAAAGTGTGTTCATGACATATAACAGTTACAATTTTATTAAAAATGCAGCAGATTTGGTCATGAGTTCAAAATGTGACAAGATTTTTTTAAAAATATGTAAGTTGATTTTTCTTTAACATTACATAATTGATAACTTTTTGAAGCATGGTGCAACATAGTTCATGATTTGTTAAAAAAATTGTTTGAGTGGCTAGTGAACATTGGATATTTTTCCTATGAAATGTAGAGATGTAAGTGGTTATCTAAAAATGTAACAGTTGGGTGATTGTTTTGCGGCAACATTCCATGTCCCCATGATTTGCTTACTATTAATTTTTGTAAAATGTGCCAAATATTTACAACAAAGTATTTTAATTATACATTTAGATGTTTGTCATTATTCAAATATAAACGAAATGCCTTTCAAATATTTTGTTCTTTACACACCTTTTGTTGACGAACATGTTCAATTTCATGTTTGACCAGTGCAGCGTAATAGACTTCCTCATGACATTTAAACTATAAAATATATTTATATTTATGTTTTTCTTCAATAAGTTGATTGACTGGAGTACACCTTATTTTAATATGCAATTTAATCTACTGAAACCATTTTCTCATTTGATATTTTCTTCATCTTATACATGTGCCAGTACTAACTTTCCACCCTGTTAGGATGTTTCATTTCTGCATTCAAAAAGTCTAAAATTCCTTAAAAACCATTTAATGTAAGTGACATCAATTGGTTTTGATGTGAGTTCAACCATGGAAAACAAAGTGAGCTTCAACAATCACCGTCTCTGTACTTTTTCTTATCTTAAATATGTTAAACCTGTATATGTAAAGCTTAAAGTTCCACCCTGTTAGGAATCCTTCAACTAATAATGAAAATCATCAGATTTTAGAATCAAATACTTTTATTTTCCACCCTGTTATGGGACAATCCACCATGTTATGTTCCATTCCACACATGTTTTTATTAAATATTGTTACAGAAACATTAAGTACTGTGGATTTTTCTGAGCCATGTTGGGAGTTGAAGACCAATAATTGCAAATATTGGTCTAAGTTTTTGAAATTACCAATATATTCTATGATGTCAGTAATAATGAGTAAAAAAAACAGGGTTTTCTTTACAATACAGTCATAAATGATTTGTAACTTCATGATGTGTGACAATTTCAATAAAAAAACATATAGTAAAAGGGACACACTCTTTCTAAGAAAAATTCATTATTTTTTCAATTTAAATGTTTAACTATTTGTGGTCCATATGTAAATGTTCATAAAAGGGTGGAACACATTCAGAGACAATGGTGGAAAAACCCCACATGTAATAATTAATTTATCCAATCCTGTGCTTGCCCATTATTAATTTCTTATTGTTAAACATGTCAGTGTTGTAACAAAATATTCACAACTTAAAATACTTTTTTTTCAAAAATCCTGAGGCCGAAATTTTGCCGCAAAAAAAGAATCACCCAATTACTGAGATTAAAAGAGATAAAGTGCTGAATATTGATATTTGTTTCCCACCTTGTTTTCATTGCTAATTATTGTGAGATAATTAACGTGATCAGTGCCTTCTCATGGATGAGTATTCTCATGGATAAGTATCATTAATCATTATTGATAATATATAACTAACGGCAAACTGAGTAAATTTGTTATTTCAGAAGAGAGTGGCAAACTGGTAGCCCATTGTATGACTCAGTACCCATGAAGTAGCTCTCAGTTTCAAAAAGGTTGGTGACCCCTGATCTACTTGCTGCAGCCAATCTGCAACGTATTTTTGTGCATTGTCTGTGAGCAATGCCAAACATGACACACTGAGTAATTCAAGGAGGGTCGGTTCGGCTGCTCCGTCAGAGCATCGGCGGTGGCTGTGGGAAGGCGGTGCTGGAACCACGCGGTGGCTATAGGCCGAGCGGCGCTTGGCTGCTCGGGCCGCTCGATGCTCCGCGGAGCTTTAATTATTTTTTTTTTTTTTATTTTTCTTCTGTCAAATGAATTGCCTTTTTGGGGGCTTTAACATATTCAAAAACTCACCAAAATTGGTAGGCCCATAGAGACTGTGAAAAATTTACGTATTTTAAGGTCCGCGCAAAAATCGCAAAAAAATTGGCTCAACGGCGCCCCCTAGAAAATTTCAAAAGACCCTTTCCTATTCAGTTACTTTATTGTAGAGACTTGAAATTTGGTACACTTGTAGAACTCCCCAAGACACTCAGAATTTATAATTGTTCTCATAGTGTATGTCAAACAGGAAGTCGGCCATTTTGGATTGAATTTGCAAATTTCACCCCATTTTGGCCGTTTATAGCCTTCGCATTTGATCGAACTCCTCCTAGGGCTTTTGATGGATCGGCTTCAAACTTGGTCAGTTGGTTCAGAAGGCATGCCCGATTAAAAGTTATCAAAACGGTGAGTTTTCGTGCATGCTGAAGGGGTGATACTAGGGGTCAAAGTTCACTGACTCACCATAAAATAATAAACAGTTATATCTCCTACAAAGAAACTCACAGAGCCACCAACCTTTCTGTGTGTGATCACCTTTGGATGCCCTACAAGACCCAATTGTGAAATTTTGAGATCACGTAAGCCACGCCCCCTTAGAACAGGAAGTGTCATGTTTTATTGTGATCGGTCCCTATCTGACCTCTTTAACCTAATCAACATGAAACTGTGTCCACAAACAGAAGACATGTTGGTGTGTTATGGTTTCCAACGCTGTTTGTTTTGGATGCAGCAGGTGGGCGTGGCGGCGTGGCGAATATACCTGTAACGCCGTGTCCATACGTTTGGCTGTTAATTCCACAATTGTGAGTCCAGCTGCACCAAACTCACTGAGATCGATCCTTATCCAACTCCGGACATAATCCAGTGCAATATTTGGTGGGCGTGGCCTAATGTCTCAACAGCGCCCCCTAGAAGAGTTTAAATCATCAGCCCCAAGCCATGCTTTAACCTAGAATTATGAAACTTGGTACACATGTGTAACTTGTCAGGATGTACAAAAAAGTCGCTTAGAGCCATGGTCCAAACCCAACAGGAAGGCGGCCATGTTGGATCAAAGCCGCCATTTCCGGTTTGTCATAGACGTCGCATCTGGCCGAACTCCTCCTACAGCTTTTGACATACAGACTTCAAACTCGCTCAGCACACACTTAAGACATTGAAGATGAAAAGTTATCAAAAGAATTCTCGTACATCAAAGCATGTGGGCGTGGCTAAGTGTCAAACTTTGGCTTTGTGCCATGAAATACTAAAATGCAATAACTTCTACAAGAAAAGGGACAACTTCATCAGACTTTCCATTTCTCATTATTGGCCAGCCTTGATCACATTCACAAGGTCATATGATGACATCACCTTAGCCACGCCCCTCTCCAACAGGAAGTCACCTGTTTTTGTCTGCCGGAAGTCTTGCTTTTACTCTGACTCAAATGGGTTCAATGCTGTGCAAATTAATATAAAATGACATGATGATGAACTCTGTGTATGTTTACTGCTAGCTGAAGCATGTGGGCATGCCTTATTAGCAAATAGCAATGCCAGCCATGTCTACAATCGTCTCTAAATCAACCAGGCTTCTTCCAATTTGCACCAGATTTTCTATGATTGACTGTGGTGATCCTCTAAAGATTGGATTATAACTTGACTTCACTTCACTCCCTAGGCTAATCAAAAAGCTGTATCTTATCTCTACATTGGCTAATCTGCATGAAATGTTGTGGGCTGCAGCAGGGAGCGCTGCTGTGAACACAATGCAGCTAATGTCAACACAAGTGACTAGATAAAGTATAAATAAAGCTGTTCTGATGCACAAACATTCTCCCAAAACTTAAACTGTCATGATTTGTGGTTGTTGGTGGTGAGGATGAACACTGAGACCCAGGTGATGATGATGATGTTTATTATAATTTAATAAAGTGAAGCTCAAACACAGTCCAGTACGGGCAATACCGGCAGGAAACTTGGCATACAGCTAATACAGGTAGCCACTGAAACAACTGAACAACAAAGTATTTTATTATACATTTAGATGTTGCACGCCAGCTGGAGATGGGCACCAGCAGCCCTCCCAACCCCACTAAGGGACAAGGGTGCAGGAAAATGGATGGAATTAGATGTTTACCATTATTCAAATATAAACAAAATGCCATTTAAATATTATTTTGTTCTTTACCCATCTTTTTGTTGATGGACATGTCAACCAGATACTTAAGCATTCTTCAAAATAAAGACTTCTTTTATTCAAATAAATCATGTCTTGCACTTAATATATTTCACTTCATCCTTGTATTTTATACAATCATGTTCAATTCAATTAATAATAATCATGTATTCTATGCTTAACATATAATTGTAAATCAGTCATTTATACTGAACAACATATGAGTGTAAAAAAGTCACAACAGTTGTGGTTTCTGACATGGGCAATATGAGCAACCACCCAGGGTGGTATTTTTCTAGGGATAGAAGGAGACCTCTGCGGATTGTAGCACAGCGATGAAAGCAAAACAGAATTAATTATATGTAAAACTTAAAGTTCCACCCTGTTAGGAAAGACTGTGAAAAATGTTTATTCAGTAGAATTTAGAAAACATAATGTTAGATTTAGTGATTAAAGGTTTGTGATTTGTTGAAGGTTAGCTAGCTAAATGTTTACCACATAAAGAGCTAAAATGAATTAGTTAGAAAGTTCCACCCTGTTATGTTCCACCCTGTTAGGAAAGATTGTGAAAATGTTAATTCAGTAGAATTTAAAAACATAATGTTAGATTTAGTCACTAAGGGTTTGTTATTCGGTTTAATGTTAGCTAGCTAAAGGTTGACCACATAAAGAGCTACAGGTAAATTAGTTAGAAAGTTCCACCCTGTTATCTTCCACCTTGTTATGTTCATGAACCAAATAAGGTAGAAATTAGGGTGAAAAGAAATAATTTTAAGTCAAATAAAAAGTTTTGAGTTGATGGAATAGAGTTGCAGAGTAGTCTGAGGTATTATCAGATGTCTTTGCCATTTGTCTGTTTTCATTTCACTAGTTACCCCCATTTACTCATGTGAGGGGAACAATGAGTACATGTCATGGGAAAATCAACTACAGGGATATCAAATGATCTTGCGAAACAGAACCAGGAAAACACTCTACCTGTACTTTGACTGAGCCAATCCTGCAACTAATAATGAAAATCATCTGATTTTAGAATCAAATACTTTGATTTTCCACCCTGTTATGGTACAATCCAGCATGTTATGTTCCATTCCACACATGTTTTTATTAAATATTGTTACAGAAACATTAAGTACTGTGGATTTTTCTGAGCCATGTTGGGAGTTAAAGACGAATAAATGAAAATATTGGTATAAGTTTTTGAAATTACCAATATTTTCAATGCTGTCAGTAATAATGAGTAAAAAAGGTGTTTTCTTTGCAATACAGTCATAAATTATTCGTAACTTCATGATGTGTTACAATTTCAAGAAAAAAACATATTATATAGTAAAAGGGACACACCCTATGTAAAAAAAGTCATTATTTCTCAAAATTTAAATGTTTAACTATTTGTGGTCCATATGTAAATGTTCATAAAAGGGTGGAACACTGAATTCAGAGACAATGGTGAAAAAACCCACATGTAATAATTAATTTATCCAATCCTGTGCTTGCCCATTATTATTAATTTCTTATTGTTAAACATGTCAGTGTTGTAACAAAATATTCAAAACTTAAAACAATACTTTTTTTTCAAAAATCCTGAGGCGGAAATGTTGCCACAAAAAAGAACACCCAATTAATGAGATTAAAAGAGATAAAGTGCTGAATATTGATATCTGTTTCCCACGTAGTTTTCATTGCTAATTATTGTGAGAAATCATTAACGTGATCAGTGTCTTCTCATGGATGAGTATTCTCATGGATCAGTATCATTAATCATTATTGATTATATATAACTAAAGGCAAACTGAGTAAATTTGTTATTTTAGAGTAGTGTCAAGCTGGTAGCCCTTTATATAACTTGGTACCCATGAAGTAGCTCTCAGTTTCAAAAAGGTTGGTGACCCCTGATCTAATCGCTGCAGCCAAACAGCAACAGACTTTTGTGCATTGTCAGTGAGCAATGCCAAACATGACACACGGAGTACTTGAAGGGGGCGGGTTTGGCTTATCCGTCAGAGCATCGGCGGTGGCTGGGGAAGGCGGTGCTGGGACCACGCGGTGGCTATAGGCCGAGCGGCGCTTGGCTGCAAAAATCGCATAAAAAATGGCTCAACAGCGCCCCCTAGAAATTTCAAAAGACCCTTTCCTATTCACTTACTTTATCGTAGAGACTTGAAATTCGCTACAGTTGTAGAGCTCCCCAAGACACTCAGAATTTACAATTAATGTCATAGTGCAATTATCCTAGGAAGTCGGCCATTTTGGATTGAAGTTCCGATTTGACCCCATTTGGCCGTTTACACACTCGCATTTGATCGAACTCCTCCTAGGGCTTTTGATGGAACGGCTTCAAACTTTGTCAGTTGGTTCATAAGGCATGCCCGATTAAAAGTTATCAAAACGGTGAGTTTTCGTGCATGCTGAAGGGTGATACCAGGGGTCAAAGTTCACTGACTCACCATAAAATAATCACATTATATCTCCTACAAAGAAACTCATAGAGCCACCAAACTTTCTGTGTGTGATCACCTTTGGATGACCTACGAACCCAGTTGTGAAATTTTGAGATACTAAGCCACGCCCCCTTAGAACAGGAAGTGTCATGTTTTATTGTGATCGGTCCCTATCTGACCTCTTTAACATAATCAAATGAAACTGTGTCCACAAACAGAAGACATGTTGGTGTGTCAGAGTGTCCAACCCCGTTTGGTTTGGATGCAGCAGGTGGGCGTGGCGGCGTGGCGAATATACCTGTCCGTACGTTTGGCTGTATTCCACAATTTGAGTCCAGTTGCACCAAACTCACTGAGATGGATCCTGATCCAACTCCGGACAGTAATCCATTGCAATATTTGGTGGGCGTGGCCTGATGTCTCAACAGCGCCCTCTAGAATATTTAAATCATCAGCCCCAAGCCATGCTTTAACCTAGAATTATGAAACTTGATACACATGTTATCTTGTCAGGATGTACAAAAAGTCTCTTGGAGCCATCGTCAAACCCAACAGGAAGTCGGCCATTTTGGATCAAAGCCGCCATTTCCTGTTTTTATAGACGTCGCATCTGATCGAACTCCTCCTAAGCTTTTGAGATACAGACTTCAAACTCGCTCAGCACACACTTAAGACATTGAAGATGAAAAGTTATCAAAAAATTCTCGTACATCAAAGCATGTGGGCGTGGCTAAGTGTCAAACTTTGGCTTTGTGCCATGAAATACTAAAATGCAATAACTTCTACAGGAAAAGTGACCACTTCATCAGACTTTACATGTCTCACTATTGGCCAGCGTTGACCTCATTCACGAGGTCATATGATGACATCACCTTAGCCAGCCCCCTCCAACAGGAAGTCACCTGTTTTTGTCTGCAGGAAGTCTTCTTTTACTCTCACTCAAACGGTTCAGTGCTGTGCAAATTGATATAAAATGACATGATGATGAACTCTGTGTATGTTGACTGCTAGCTGAAGCATGTGGACGTTCCTTATTAGCAAATAGCAATGCTAGCCATGTCTACAATCATCTCTAAATCATCCACGCTTCATCCAATTTGCACCAGATTTTCTATGATCGACTGTGGTGATCCTCTAAAGATTAGATTATAACTTGACTTCACTTCACTCCCTAGGTTAATCAAACAGCTGTATCTTATCTCTACATTGGCTAATCTGCATGAGATGTTGTGGGCTGCAGCAGGGAGCGCTGCTGTAAACACAATGCAGCTAATGTCAAGACAATGACAAGATAAAGTATCAATCAAGCTGTTCAGATGCACATACATTCTCCCAAAACTTAAACTGTCATGATTTGTTTTGTTGGTGGTGAGGATGAATACTGAGACCCAGGTGATGATAATGATGATGATGTTTATTATAATTTAATAAGAGAAGCTCAAACACAGTCCAGTACGGGCAACACCGGCAGGAAAACTTGCAACAACTAATACAGGTAGCCACTGAAACAACTGAAGACTGAATGCGACAGCTACATTATAAATTGATTCCACTTAGCCCAGTAGTTAAGTGGAATCAAACCAAACCAACTTTATTTACAAAGCACTTTAATACAAACACAGCTGATAAAAGTGCTGTACATTAAAACACACATAATAAAAAAATTAAGACATACAGCTTAAAAATACAACATACAATTTAAAACTAGATCCGCTGGTGTTGAAAGCAAGTAAAATGATGGTGCTGTGGTGTATGCACAGCAGCTATGAAGGTTACCAGCCTGTTTGGTTCAGCCTATCTCTGTTAATCAGCGTTTTCTGACATGAACTTCATCAAGAACAAACACAGAACATGCCTCACTGATGCACATCTGAAAGACGCACTCACAGTTGAAGTTTCAAGTTACACACCACATTATGGAGCACTGGTGAACTGCATGCAATGCCAGTCTTCTCACTAATAAGAAACCAATACCAGATGTCAGTGGCAACATGGCAGTGTCATGGCAAAGTTGAATTAAAATATTGAGGAATTGTGTTCAATTTAAAAGTGTGTTCATGACATGCAAGAGTTACAATTTTCTTAAAAATGCAGCAGATTTGGTCATGAGTTCAAAATTTTACATTTAAAAATATGTAAGTTGATTCTTTTTTGAGGCAACATTCCAAGGCCCCATGTTTTGCTTACAATTATTTTTTTTAAATGTGCCAAATTTGTACAACAAAGTATTTAAATACATTTAGATGTTTGCACGCTAGCTGGAGATGGCACCAGCAACCCTCCCGACCACACTAAGGGAAAAGGGTGCAGGAAAATGGATGGATGGATGGATTAGATGTTTACCATTATTCAAATATAAACAAAATGCCTTTTAAATATATTTTGTTCTTTACACACCTTTTGTTGATGGATATGTTCAATTTCATGTGTCCCCAGTGCAGCGTAATAGATTAATCATGACATTTAAACTATAAAATATATTTTATATTTATGTTTTTCTTCAATAAGTTGATTGACTGGACTTAACCTTATTTTAATATGCAATTTAAACTACTGAAACTATTTTCTCATTTGATATTTTCTTCATATTATACATGTGCCAGTACTAACTTTCCACCCTGTTAGTATGTTTCAATTCTGCCTTCAAAAAGTCAAAATTCCATAAAAACCATTTAATGTAAATGACATCAATTGGTTCTGATGTGAATTCAACCATGGAAAGCAAAGTAAGCTTCAACTGTCACCATCTCTGTATTTTCTTATTTTAAATATGTTAAACCTGTATATGTAAAGCTTAAAGTTCCACCCTGTTAGGAAAGATTGTGAAAAATGTTTATTCAGTAGAATTAAAAAAACCTAATATTATAATTAGTCATTAAAGTTTTATTTTGTTGAAGTTTAGCTAGCTAAATGTTGACCACATAAAGAGTTACAGGTAGATTAGTTAGACATCTACCTATAACTAGAATTCCTGTTTGGAACATACCAGAGTGTTATGTTCCACTCTTTTATGTTCCACCCTGATAGGAAAGATTGTGAAAATGTTTAATCAGTAGAAATTAAAAAAACATAATGTTAGATTTAGTCACTAAAAGTTTGTTATTCAGTTGAATGTTAGCTGGCTAAATGTTGACCACACAAAGAGAAACAGGTAGATTAGTTTGAAAAGTTCCACCCTGTTATGTTCCACCCTGTTAGGAAAGATTGTGAAAAATGGTTATTCAGTAGAATTTAAAAAATATAATGTTAGATTTAGTCACTAAAAGTTTGTTATTGTGTTGAATGTTAGCTAGCTAAATGTTGACCACATAAAGAACTACAGGTAAATTAGTTAGAAAAGTTCCACCCTGTTATGTTCCACCCTGGTATGTTCTTGAACCAAATAAGGTAGAAATTGGGGTGGAAAGAAATAACTTTGTCAATAAAAATTTTGAGATGATGGAATAGAGTTGCAGAGTAGTCTGAGGTATTATCAGATGACTTTGCCATTTGTCTGTTTTCATTTAACTAGTTACCCCATTGACTCTTGTGAGGGGAACAATGAGTACCTGTCATGGAAAAATCCACTACAGGGATATCACATGTTCTTGCCAAATAGAGCCAGGAAAAATCTCTACATATACTTTGACTTGAAAGAGCAAATCCTGCAACTAATAATGAAAATTATCAGATTTTAGAGTCAAAGACTTTGATTTTCCACCCTGTTATTGGAGAATCCACCATGTTATGTTCCATTCCACAAATGTTTTTATTAAATATTGCTACAGAAACATAAGTACTGTGGATTTTTCTGAAGCATGTTGGGAGTTGAAGACCAATAAATGCAAATATTGGTATAAGTTTTTAAAATTACCAATATTTTCAATGCTGTCAGTAATAATGAATTAAAAAACAGATATTTCTTTACAATAGTCATAAATGATTCGTAACGTCATGATGTATTACAATTTCAAGAATAAAACATATTATATAGTAAAAGGGAAAAACCTATGTAAGAAATGTCATTTTTCAAAATTTAAATGTTTAACTATTTGTGGTCCATATCTAAATGTTCATAACAGGGTGGAACACATTCAGAGACAATGGTGAAAAAACCCACATGTAATAATTAATTTATCCAATCCTGAGCTTGCCCATTATTAATTTCTTATTGTTAAACATGTCAGTGTTGTAACAAAATATTTAAAACTTAAAACAATACTTTTTTTCAAAAATCCTGAGGCCGAAATGTTGCTGCAAAAAAGAATCACACAATTACTGAGATTAAAAGAGATAAAGTGCTGAATATTGATATCTGTTTCCCACCTTGTTTTGTTGCTAATTGTTGTGAGAAATCATTAACGTGAACAGTGCCTTCTCATGGATGAGTATTCTCATGGATCAGTATCATTAATCATTACTGATAATGTATAAGGCAAACTGAGTAAATTTGTTATTTCAGAAGAGCGTGTCAAACTGGTAGCCTTTATATGACTCGGTACCCATGAAGTAGCTCTCAGTTTCAAAAAGGTTGGTGACCCCTGATTTACTCGCTGCAGCCAATCAGCAACAGATTTTGTGCATTGTCTGTGAGCAAAGCCAAACATGACACACTGAGTAAATTCAAGGAGGGCGGGTTCGGCTGTTCCGTCAGAGCATCAGCGGTGGCTGGGGGAAGGCGGTGCTGGGCACACGCGGTGGCTATAGGCCGAGCGGCGCTTGGCTGCCGGGCCGCTCGATGCTCCGCGGAGCTTTAATTATTTATTTTTTATTTTCTTCTGTCAAATGAATTGCTTTTGGGGGCTTTACATATTCAAAAACTCACCAAATTGGTGGGCCATAGAGACTGTGAAAATTTACGTATTTTAAGGTCTCGCAAAAATCGCAAAAAATGGCTCAAGCGCCCCTAGAAATTTCAAAAGACCCTTTCCTATTCACTTACTTTATGTAGAGACTTGAAATTGGTACATTGTAGAGTCCCCAAGACACTCAGAATTTAAATTGTTCATAGTGTATGTCCAGGAAGTCGGCCATTTTGGATTGAATTCCAATTTCACCCCATTTTGGCCGTTTACACACGTCGCATTTGATCGAACTCCTCCTAGGGCTTTGATGGATCGGCTTCAAACTGGTCAGTTGGTTCAGAAGGCATGCCGATTAAAGTTATCAAACGGTGAGTTTTCGGCATGCTGAAGGGTGTACAGGGGTCAAAGTTCACGACTCACCATAATAATAAACGTTATATCTCTACAAAAAACTCACAGAGCCACCAACCTTTCTGTGTGTGATCACCTTTGGATGCCTACAAGACCCATGTGAAATTTGAGATCACTAAGCCACGCCCCCTTAGAACAGGAAGTGTCATGTTTTATTGGACGTCCTATCTGACCCTTTACCTAATCAACATGAAACTGTGTCCACAACAGAAGACATGTTGGTGTGTATGGTTTCCAACGCGTTTGGTTTGGATGCAGCAGGTGGGCGTGGCGGCGTGGCGAAGTGACCTTTAACGCCGTCTCCTTACGTTTGGCCTTGAATTCCACAGTTTAAAGCCCAGCTGCACCAACTCACTAGGTTTGATCCTTGTGGCCCCTCGACAGGAATCCAGTGTGATTTTGGTGGGCGTGGCCTAATGTCTCAACAGCGCCCCCTTGAAGATTTAAATAATCAGCCCCAAGCCATTCTTTAACCTAGAATTATGAAACTTGGTACACTTGTGTACGTGTAAGGACCTACAAAAAGCCTCTTGGAGCCATGGTCCAAACCCAACAGAAAGTCGGCCATTTTGGATTAAATTCGCCATTTGCTGTTTTTCACAGACGTCGTATTGATCGAACTCCTCCTACAGCGTTTGACATACAGACTTCAAACTCAGTCAGCAGAGAGTTAGACATTACAGGTCTAAAGTTATCACAGGAATTTTTGTATGTCAAAGCATGTGGGCGTGGCTAAGTGCCAAACTTTGACTATTCCCATAAAACATCAAAGTGACATAACTTCCACATACAAGGTCACAGCTGCTTCAGACTTCCTATGTCTCACTACTGACCAACCCTCATTAACAGATGATGACGAACCTTAGCTCCGCCCACTTTTAACAGGAATTCAGCTGTTTTTTCTACTGTATGTCTTATTTTACTGAGTAATACATATGGAATTAATCTTCTACCACCTGACATAATATGACCTGATGATGAATTGTGAGGATGAACTCTGACTCATGGGGCTGGCAACTGTCTGTCCTTCGCCATATGCATACAACTGTCTCTGAATCACACACGCATCTTCCGATTGGCACCAAACTGGATACGTTTGACCTGTGCTAATGCTAAAGAGCCCAACAGGTTTGAATTGTGATATTACTCTACAGCGCCCCTAGATTATCCCATCATCAATATCTCCTCTCTACATCGACCGATCTGCACGAAATTTGTGGTGTGTCTCAGGAACCATGCCGAAGTAACGGTGCAACTGCCTGCGGAGGCGCGCCTCAACTGTGCGAAAGGGTACGCGGTGGTTGGCGGGCGGCGGTTCTGGTCCCCGCGGTGGCTATAGGCCGGAGCGGCGCTTGGCTGCTCGGGCCGCTTGAGGCTCCGCGGAGCTTTAATTTTATTTTATTTTTTTATTTTCTCGCTCAAATGAATTGCCTTTTTGGGGGCTTTAACATATTCAAAAGTCACCAAAATTGGTAGGCCCATAGAGACTTGAAAAATTTACGTAATTAAGGTCCGCGCAAAAATCCCAAAAATTGGCTCAACGGCGCCCCTAGAAATTTCAAAAGACCCTTTCCTATTCAGTTACTTTATTGTAGAGACTTGAAATTTGGTACACTTGTAGAACTCCCCAAGCACTCAGAATTTATAATTGTTCTCATAGTGCATGGCAAACAGGAAGTCGGCCATTTTGGATTGAATTTGCAAATTTCACCCCATTTTGGCCGTTTATAGCCTTCGCATTTGATCGAACTCCTCCTAGGGCTTTTGATGGATCGCTTCAAACTTGGTCAGTTGTTCAGAAGGCATGCCCGATTAAAAGTTATCAAAACGGTGAGTTTTCGTGCATGCTGAAGGGGTGATACTAGGGGTCAAAGTTCACTGACTCACCATAAAATAATAACAGTTATATCTCCTACAAAAAACTCACAGAGCCACCAACCTTTCTGTGTGTGATCACCTTTGGATGCCCTACAAGACCCAATTGTGAAATTTTGAGATCACGTAAGCCACGCCCCCTTAGAACAGGAAGTGTCATGTTTTATTGTGATCGGTCCCTATCTGACCTCTTTAACCTAATCAACATGAAACTGTGTCCACAAACAGAAGACATGTTGGTGTGTTATGGTTTCCAACGCTGTTTGTTTTGGATGCAGCAGGTGTGCGTGGCGGCGTGGCAATATACCTGTAACGCCGTGTCCATACGTTTGGCTGTTAATTCCACAATTGTGAGTCCAGCTGCACCAAACTCACTGAGATGATCCTTATCCGACTCCGGACAGTAATCCAGTGCAATATTTGGTGGGCGTGGCCTAATGTCTCAACAGCGCCCCCTAGAAGAGTTTAAATCATCAGCCCCAAGCCATGCTTTAACCTAGAATTATGAAACTTGGTACACATGTGTATCTTGTAAGGATGTACAAAAAAGTCTCTTGGAGCCATGGTCCAAACCCAACAGGAAGTCGGCCATTTTGGATCAAAGCCGCCATTTCCGGTTTTTCATAGACGTCGCATCTGATCGAACTCCTCCTACAGCTTTTGAGATACAGATTTCAAACTCGCTCAGCAATCGCTTAAGACATTGAAGATGAAAAGTTATCAAAAGAATTCTCGTACATCAAAGCGTGTGGGCGTGGCTAAGTGTCAAACTTTGGCTTTGTGCCATGAAATACTAAAATGCAATAACTTCTACAGGAAAAGTCACAACTTCATCAGACTTTCCATGTCTCATTATTGGCCAGCCTTGATCACATTCACAAGGTCATATGATGACATCACCTTAGCCACGCCCCCCTCCAACAGGAAGTCACCTGTTTTTGTCTGCAGGAAGTCTTTCTTTTACTCTCACTCAAATGGGTTCAGTGCGGTGCAAATTGATATAAAATGACATGATGATGAACTCTGTGTATGTTGACTGCTAGCTGAAGCATGTGGACGTTCCTTATTAGCAAATAGCAATGCTAGCCATGTCTACGATCATCTCTAAATCAACCAGGCTTCATCCAATTTGCACCAGATTTTCTATGATCGACTGTGGTGATCCTCTAAAGATTAGATTATAACTTGACTCCACTTCACTCCATAGGTTAATCAAACAGCTGTATCTTATCTCTACATTGGCTAATCTGCATGAGATGTTGTGGGCTGCAGCAGGGAGCGCTGCTGTAAACACAATGTAGCTAATTTCAACACAAGTGACAAGATAAAGTATCAATCAAGCTGTTCAGATGCACAAACATTCTCCCCAAACTCAAACTGTCATGATTTGTGGTTGATTGTGAGGATGAACACTGAAACCCAGGTGATGATGATGACGATGATGATGTTTATTATAATTTAATAAAGAGAAGCTCAAACACAATCCAGTACAGGCAACACCAGCAGGAATTCTTGCACACAGCTAATACAGGTAGCCACTGAAACAACTGAACAACAAAGTTTTTTAATTATACATTTAGATGTTTGCACGCCAGCTGGAGATGGGCACCAGCAACCCTCCCGACCCCACTAAGGGACAAGGGTGCAGGAAAAAGGAAGTATGGATTTAGATGTTTACCATTATTCAAATATAAACAAAATGCCATTTAAATATTATTTTGTTCTTTACACACCTTTTTGTTGCTGGACATGTTCAATTTCATGTGTCCCCAGTGCAGCGTAATAGACTTCCTCATGACATTTAAACTATAAATATATTTATATTTATTTTTTTCTTCAACAAGCTGATTGACTGGACTACACCTTATTTTAATATGTAATTTAATCTACTGAAACTATTTTCACATTTGATATTTCTTCATATTATACATGTCCCAGTACTAACTTTCCACCCTGTTATGATGTTTCATTTCTGCCTTCAAAAGTCTAAAATTCCACAAAATCCATTTAATATATGTGACATCAATTGATTTTGATGTGAATTCAACCATGGAAAGCAAAGTGAGCTTCAACTGTCACCATCTCTGTAGTCTTACATTTACTCTGACTCAAATGGGTTCAATGCTGTGCAAATTGATATAAAATGACATGATGATCAACTCTGTGTAAAACAGTTTTACACAGACTCAGTTTTGAGTCTGTTTTACACAGACTAATTTTGTGTAAACACAAACTGAGTCTGTGTAAAAGACTCAGTTTTTTATTGAGTAAAAACTGAGTAAAAAACTCAGTTTTTTACTGAGTTTTTTACTCAGTAAAAAAACCCCATCTCTAATGGTGATGTCACCCCCCCCTCCCCCCGTTTCCAACTGCTGATTTCAAGTGTGCTTCAGCTGAAGCGTGCTGAAGCATGTGGCTTCAGCTAGCATTCTTCAGCACATGCTAGCTGAAACATGTGGCTTCAGCTAGCAGCCGAAGCCACATGCTTCGGCTGCTAGCTGAAGCATGTGGGCGTGCCTTATTAGCAAATAGCAATACCAGCCATGTCTACGATCGTCTCTAAATCAACCAGGCTTCATGTGATTTCCACCAGATATTTATGGCTGACTTCAGTGAACCTCTAAAGACCCCAATAGCATTAGATTATAACTTGACTCCACTTCCCCCTTCGGTTAATCAAATAGCTATATCTCCTCTCTACATTGGCTAATCTGCATGAGATGTTGCAGACTGCAGCAGGGAGCGCTGCTGCAAACAGTGGTGGGAAGTACTGTACTTAAGTAGAGTTTTCGTATTTCTGTACTTAAGTAGATTTAATAATGGGTTCTTTCTACTTTTACTCCACTACATTTTACAGTAAGTATCTGTACTTTCTACTTCACTACATTTCTACAAAACTGTCTCGTTACTCGTTACATCCAAGTCGCGTTGCTCTTTTCTTCCGTTAAAATGTGAAGTTAAGGGATTTAAGGTGGCGCCGTAAAATCCCAGCAATAACGTGACGTAGTGTCTGTTGTTACCCATCGGCTCCACCTTTACTCGCACGCGGAGCTCCAAGACATGCGCAGTGGTTTCCTCTGAGCGGGTGAAGCTGCCTAATCATCAGTAATATAAAAGCGCTGCATAAATCAAAATAACTGGCGACATGTAAAATCAGCAGCGCTTCGCTTTCACAGACGGCGGGGACTTCGTCCAACTTTTAGCGTCACTTGGAAGGATAGCTTAAAGAAAGGTAATATCTGTGGACGTGATGCTAGCTAAGCTAGCTGTACAGACACACATGTTGCATCTGATTAAAAAAAGTTGTCACTATGCGCTGAATTATACGGTGTTGACTGAGGTGTCGCATATATGGGACAACGCTGTGACCAAAGTCTGCAATATAGTGATATAACATTCAGGAACGATCTGATTCTTCTGGACGGATCTTTACTAATTCCTAAGGACTGAAGCCTCACTTAGAGCCCTTATTTGTTTATATATATATATATATATATATATATATATATATATATATATATATATATATATATATATATATATATATATATATATATATATATATATATATATATATATATATATATATACACACACACACATTTATTTAATCGCTGAATAAGTAAAAGTTGAACGTATGAACACATAGCATGCTCATTGCTAATTGATTTCGTCTCCTATATAATGGCAAACATTGCAGTGGGAGGGAGGATAAAACAGTCACGATGCTCCTTCTGCTTGGTTACTTGTTGCGCCGTTGGACAGTGGAAGATTGTTAGGAAAGATTGTGAAAAATGTTTATTCAGTAAAATTTAAAAAGCATAATGTTAGATTTAGTCATTAAAGGTTTGTTATTCTGTTGAAGGTTAGCTAGCTTGTGTTCAATTTAAAAGTGTGTTCATGACATATAACAGTTACAATTTTATTAAAATGCAGCAGATTTGGTCATGAGTTCAAATGTGACAAGATTTTTTTTAAAATATGTAAGTTGATTTTTCTTTAACATTACATAATTGATAACTTTTTGAAGCATGGTGCAACATAGTTCATGATTTGTTGAAAAAATTGTTTGAGTGGCTAGTGAAAATTGGATATTTTTCCTATGAAATGTAGAGATGTAAGTGGTTATCTAAAAATGTAACAGTTGGGTGACTGTTTTGTGGCAACATTCCATGTCCCCATGTTTTGCTTACTATTAATTTTTGTAAAATGTGCCAAATATTTACAACAAAGTATTTTAATTATACATTTAGATGTTTGTCATTATTCAAATATAACGAAATGCCTTTCAAATATTTTGTTCTTTACACACCTTTTGTTGACGAACATGTTCAATTTCATGTTTGACCAGTGCAGCGTAATAGACTTCCTCATGACATTTAAACTATAAAATATATATATATATTTATGTTTTTCTTCATTATGTTGATTGACTGGACTACACCTTATTTTAATATGCAATTTAATCTACTGAAACTATTTTCACAGTTGATATTTTCTTATTATACATGTCCCAGTACTAACTTTCCACCCTGTTATGATGTTTCATTTCTGCCTTGAAAAAGTCTAAAATTCCATAAAACCATTTAAAGTGAGTGACATCAATTGGTTCTGATGTGAATTCAACCATGTGAAACAAAGTGAGCTTCAACTGTCACCATCTCTGTACTTTTTCATTTCTTAAATATGTTAAACCTGTATATGTTAGAATTAAAGTTCCATGCTGTTAGGAAAGATTGTGAAAAATGTTTATTCAGTAGAATTTAAAAAGCATAATGTTATATTTAGTCACTAAAGGTTTGTTATTCGGTTTAATGTTAGCTAGCTAAATGTTGACAACATAAAGAGCTACAGGTAAATTAGTTAGAATTTATCTTCCACCCTGTTATGTTCATGAACCAAATAAGGTAGAAATTAGGGTGAAAAGAAATAATTTTAAGTCAAATAAAAAAATTTGAGTTGATGGAATAGAGTTGCAGAGTAGTCTGAGGTATTATCAGATGTCTTTGCCATTTGTCTGTTTTCATTTCACTAGTTACCCCCATTGACTCATGTGAGGGGAACAATGAGTACATGTCATGGGAAAATCAACTACAGGGATATCAAATGTTCTTGCCAAACAGAACCAGGACAAACACTCTACCAGTACATTGACTGAGCCAATCCTGCAACTAATAATGAAAATCATCAGATTTTAGAATCAAAGACTTTGATTTTCCACCATTTTATGGGAAAAACCACCATGTTATATTCCATTCCACACGTTTTTATGAAATATTGTTACAGAAACATTAAGTACTGTAAATTTTTCTGAGCCATGTTGGGAGTTGAAGACCAATAAATGCAAATATTGGTATAAGTTTTTAAAATTACCAATATTTTCCATGCTGTCAGTAATAATGAGTAAAAAAACAGATTTTTCTTTACAATAGTGATAAATGATTTGTAACTTCATGATGTGTTACAATTTCAAGAATAAAACATTATATAGTAAAAGGGACACACTCTTTCTAAGAAAAAGTCATAATTTTTTTAATTTAAATGTTTAACTATTTGTGGTCCATATGTAAATGTTCATAACAGGGTGGAACACATTCAGAGACAATGGTGAAAAAACACATGTAATTATTAATTTATCCAATCCTCAGCTTGCCCATTATTAATTTCTTATTGTTAAACATGTAAGTGTTGTAACAAAATATTCCAAACTTAAAACAATACTTTTTTTTCAAAAATCCTCAGGCCGAAATGTTGCCGCAAAAAAGAATCACCCAATCAGAGATTAAAAGAGATAAAGTGCTGAATATTGATATCTGTTTCCCACATAGTTTTCATGGCTAATTATTGTTAGAAATCATTAACGTGATCAGTTTCTTCATAGATGAGAATCATTAATCATTAGTGATAATGTATAAGGCAAACTGAGTAAATTTGTTATTTCAGAACAGAGTGTAAAACTGGTAGCCTTTATATAAAACAGTACACATGAAGTAGCTCTCAGTTTCAAAAAAGTTGGTGACCCCTGATCTAATCGCTGCAGCCAAACAGCAACAGACTTTTGTGCATTGTCTGTGAGCAAAGCCAAACATGACACACTGAGTAAATTCAAGGAGGGTGGGTTCGGCTGCTCCGTCAGAGCATCAGCGGTGGCTGGGGGAAGGCGGTGCTGGGAAGACGCGGTGGCTATAGGCCGAGCGGCGCTTGGCTGCTCGGGGCGCTGGAGGCTCCGCGGAGCTTTAATTAGGCCCGAGCAGCTAAGCGCTGCGAAGGCCTATTGTTTTTCAAATGTTTATTATTTTTTTTTTTTTTTTTTTTTTTATTTTTCTTCCGTCAAATGAATTGCCTTTTTGGGGGCTTTAACATATTCAAAAACTCACCAAAATTGGTAGGCCCATAGAGACTGTGAAAAATTTACGTATTTTAAGGTCCGCGCAAAAATCGCAAAAAAAATGGCTCAACGGCGCCCCCTAGAAAATTTCAAAAGACCCTTTCCTATTCAGTTACTTTATTGTAGAGACCTGAAATTTGGTACACTTGTAGAACTCCCCAAGCCAATCAGAATTTATAATTGTTCTCATAGTGAAAGTCCAACAGGAAGTCGGCCATGTTGGATTGAATTTGCAAATTTCACCCCATTTTGGCCGTTCATAGCCTTCGCATTTGATCGAACTCCTCCTAGGGCTTTTGATGGATCGGCTTCAAACTTGGTCAGTTTGTTCATAAGGCATGCCCGATTAAAAGTTATCAAAACGGTGAGTTTTCGTGCATGCTGAAGGGGTGATACTAGGGGTCAAAGTTCACTGACTCACCATAAAATAATTAACAGTTATATCTCCTAAAAAGAAGGTCACAGAGCCACCAAACTTTCTGTGTGTGATCACCTTTGGATGCCCTACAAGACCCAATTGTGAAATTTTGAGATCACATAAGCCACGCCCCCTTAGAACAGGAAGTGTCATGTTTTATTGTGATCGGTCCCTATCTGACCTCTTTAACCTAATCAACATGAAACTGTGTCCACAAACAGAAGACATGTTGGTGTGTTATGGTTTCCAACGCTGTTTGTTTTGGATGCAGCAGGTGTGCGTGGCGGCGTGGCGAATATACCTGTAACGCCGTGTCCATACGTTTGGCTGTTAATTCCACAATTGTGAGTCCAGCTGCACCAAACTCACTGAGATCGATCCTTATCCAACTCCGGACAGTAATCCAGTGCAATATTTGGTGGGCGTGGCCTAATGTCTCAACAGCGCCCCTAGAAGAGTTTAAATCATCAGCCCCAAGCCATGCTTTAACCTAGAATTATGAAACTTGGTACACATGTGTATCTTGTCAGGATGTACAAAGAAGTCTCTTGGAGCCATGGTCCAAATCCAACAGGAAGTCGGCCATTTTGGATCAAAGCCGCCGTTTCCGGTTTTTCATAGACGTCGCATCTGATCGAACTCCTCCTACAGCTTTTGAGATACAGACTTCAAACTTGCTCAGCACACACTTAAGACATTGAAGATGAAAAGTTATCAAAAGAATTCTCGTACATCAAAGCATGTGGGCGTGGCTAAGTGTCAAACTTTGGCTTTGTGCCATGAAATACTAAAATGCAATAACTTCTACAGGAAAAGTGACAACTTCATCAGACTTTCCATGTCTCATTATTGGCCAGCCTTGATCACATTCACAAGGTCATATGATTACATCACCTTAGCCACGCCCCCCTCCAACAGGAAGTCACCTGTTTTTGTCTGCCGGAAGTCTTGCTTTTACTCTGACTCAAATGGGTTCAGTGCTGTGCAAATTGATATAAAATGACATGATGATGAACTCTGAATGTTGCCTGCTAGCTGAAGCATGTGGGCGTGCCTTATTAGCAAATAGCAATGCCAGCCATGGCTACAATCGTCTCTAAATCAACCAGGCTTCATGTGATTTGCACCAGATTTTTTATGATCGATTCTGGTGGACCTCTAAAGAGCCCAATAGCATTAGATTATAACTTGACTCCACTGCCCCCCTTTGGTTAATCAAATAGCTGCATTTCCTCTGTACATTGGCCAATCTACATGAGATGCTGCGGGCTGCACCAGAGAGCGCTGCTGTAAACACAATGTAGCTAATGTCAATCAAGCTTTTCAGATGCACATACATTCTCCCAAAACTCAAACTGTCATGATTTGTGGTTGTTGGTGGTGAGGATGAACACTGAGACCCAGGTGATGATGATGATGTTTAATATAATTCATTAAAGAGAAGCTCAAACACAGTCCAGTATGGGCAGCACGGCAGGAAAACTTGCACACATCTAATGCAGGTAGCCACTGAAACAACTGAAGACTGAATGTGACAGCTACATTATAACTTGCTTCCACTTAGCCCTGTAGGTTAAGTGGAATCAATCTAAACCATCGTTATTTACAAAGCCCTTTAAAACAACCACAGCTGATACATTAAAACACAACATAATAAAAATTGAAACATACAGCTTAAAAAAAACATACAATTTAAAACTAGATCCCGCTGGTGTTGAAAGTCAAGTAAAATAGATGGTGCAATGTTGTATGCACAGCAGCTATGAAGGTTGCCAGCCTGTTTGGTTCAACCTATCTCTGTGAATCAGTGTTTTCTGACATGAACTTCATCAAGAACAAACACAGAACAAGCCTCACTTATGCACATCTGAAAGATGCACTCACAGTTGCAGTTTCAAGTTACACACCACATAATGGAGTACTGGTGAACAGCATGCAATGCCAGTCTTCTTACTAATAAGGAAACCAATACCAGATGTCAGTGGCATCATGGAAGTGTCATGGCAAAGTTTAAATAAATATTGAGGAATTGTGTTCAATTTAAAAGTGTGTTTATGATATATAACAGTTACATTTTGTTAAAAATGCAGCAGCAGATTTGGTCATGAGTTCAAAATGTGATAAGATTTATTTAAAATATGTAAGTTGATATTTCTTTAACATTACATAATTGATAACTTTTTGAACCATGGTGCAACATAGTTCATTATTTGTTGAAAAAATGAATGAGTGGCTAGTGAAAATTGGAAATTTTCCCTATGAAATATAGTGATGTAAGTGGTTATCTAAAAATTTAACAATTAGGTGATTCTTTTTTTGCGGCAACATTCCATGTCCCCATGTTTCGCTTACAAATATTTTTTGTAAAATGTGCCAAATATTTACAACAAAGTATTTTAAGTATACATTTAGATGTTTTCTATTATTCAAATATAAACGAAATGACTTTTAAATATTATTTAGTACTTTACACACCTTTTTGTTGACGGACATGTTCAATTTCATGTGTCCCCAGTGCAGCGTAACTTCATGATGTGTTACAATTTCAACAATAAAACACATTATATAGTAAAAGGGACACATTCTTTCTAAGAAAAAGTGATTATTTTTAAAAAGTTAAATGTTTAACTATTTATGGTCCATATGTATATGTTCATAACAGGGTGGAACACATTCAGAGACAATGGTGAAAAAAACACATGTAATTATTAATTCATCCAATCCTGAGCTTGCCCATTATTCATTTCTTATTGTTAAACATGTCAGTGTTGTAACAAAATATTTAAAGCTTAAAACAATGTTTTTTTTCCAAAAATCTTGAGGCCGACATGTTGCCGCAAAAAATGAATCACCCAGTTAAACACAAAGCAGCTAATGCCAATGTAAGTGACTAGATAAAGTGTCAATCCAGCTGTTCAGACACACATATTTTCTCCCAAAACTTAAACTGTCGTAAACTGTTGTTGGTGGTGTTAAAGATGAACGCAGAGACCAAGATGATGATGATGATGTTTATTATAATTTAAAACAAAATCCTGAGGCCGAAATGTTGCCGCAAAAAAAGAATCACCCAATTACTGAGATTAAAAGAGATAAAGTGCTGAATATTGATATCTCTTTCCCACCTTGTTTTCATTGCTAATTATTGTGAGAAATCATTAACGTAATCAGTGTCTTTTCATGGATGAGTATTCTCATGGATCAGTATAATTAATCATTATTGATTATATATAACTAAAGGCAAACTGAGTAAATTTGTTATTTCAGAAGAGCGTGTAAAACTGGTAACCCATTGTATAACTCAGTACCCATGAAGTAGCTCTCAGTTTCAAAAAGGTTGGTGACCCATGATCTACTCGCTGCAGCAAATCTGCAACAGATTTTTGTGCATTGTCTGTGAGCAATGCCAAACATGAAACACTGAGTAATTGCAGGAGGGCGGGTTTGGCTGCTCCGTCAGAGCATCGGCGGTGGCTGGGGGAAGGCGGTGCTGGGACCACGCGGTGGCTATAGGCCGAGCGGCGCTTGGCTGCTCGGGCCGCTCGATGCTCCGCGGAGCTTTAATTAGGCCCGAGCAGCTAAGCGCTGCGAAGGCCTATTGTTTTTCAAATGTTTATTATTAGGCCCGAGCAGCTAAGCGCTGCGAAGGCCTATTGTTTTTCAAATGTTTCTTATTTTTATTTTTCTTCTGTCAAATGAATTGCCTTTTTGGGGGCTTTAACATATTCAAAAACTCACCAAAATTGGTGGGCCCATAGAGACTGTGAAAAATTTACGTATTTTAAGGTCTACGCAAAAATCGCATAAAAAATGGCTCAACAGCGCCCCCTAGAAATTTTCAAAAGACCCTTTCCTATTCACTTACTTTATCGTAGAGACTTGAAATTCGCTACAGTTGTAGAGCTCCCAAGACACTCAGAATTTACAATTAATGTCATAGTGCAAGTATCCTAGGAAGTCGGCCATTTTGGATTGAAGTCCCGATTTTGAGCCCATTTTGGCCGTTTACCCATGTCGTATTTGATCGAAATTCTCCTAGGGCTTTTGATGGAACGGCTTCAAACTTGATCAGTTGGTTCATAAGGCATGCCCGATTAAAAGTTATCAAAACGGTGAGTTTTCGTGCATGCTGAAGGGGTGATACCAGGGGTCAAAGTTCACTGACTCACCATAAAATAATAAACTATTATATATCCTACAAAGAAACTCATAGAGCCACCAAACTTTCTGTGTGATCACCTTTGGATGACCTACGACACCCAGTTGTGAAATTTTGAGAATACCTAAGCCACGCCCCCTTAGAACAGGAAGTGTCATGTTTTATTGTGATCGGTCCCTATCTGACCTCTTTAACCTAATCAACATGAAACTGTGTCCACAAACAGAAGACATGTTGGTGTGCCAGGGTGTCCAACCCCGTTTGGTTTGGATGCAGCAGGTGGGCGTGGCGGCGTGGCGAATATACCTGTCCTTACGTTTGGCTCTGTATTCCACAATTTTGAGTCCAGCTGCACCAAACTCATTGAGATGGATCCTGACCCAACTCCGGAAAGTAATCCAGTGCAATATTTGGTGGGCGTTGCCTAATGTCTCAACAGCGCCCTCTAGAATATTTAAATCATCAGCCCCAAGCCATGCGCCCATAGAGACTGTGAAAAATTTACGTATTTTAAGGTCCGCGCAAAAATCGCAAAAAATTGGCTGAACGGCGCCCCCTAGAAATTTTCAAAGACCCTTTCCTATTCAGTTACTTTATTGTAGAGACTTGAAATTTGGTACACTTGTAGAACTCCCCAAGGCACTCAGAATTTATAATTGTTCTCATAGTGTATGTCAAACAGGAAGTCAGCCATTTTGGATTGAATTTGAAAATTTCACCCCATTTTGGCCGTTTATAGCCTTCGCATTTGATCAAACTCCTCCTAGGGCTTTTGATGGATCGGCTTCAAACTTGGTCAGTTGGTTCAGAAGGCATGCCCGATTAAAAGTTATCAAAACGGTGAGTTTTCGTGCATGCTGAAGGGGTGATACTAGGGGTCAAAGTTCACTGACTCACCATAAAATAATAAACAGTTATATCTCCTACAAAGAAACTCACAGAGCCACCAACCTTTCTGTGTGTGATCACCTTTGGATGCCCTACAAGACCCAATTGTGAAATTTTGAGATCACCCCTTAGAACAGGAAGTGTCATGTTTTATTGTGATCGGTCCCTATCTGACCTCTTTAACCTAATCAACATGAAACTGTGTCCACAAACAGAAGACATGTTGGTATGTTATGGTTTCCAACGCTGTTTGTTTTGGATGCAGCAGGTGTGCGTGGCGGCGTGGCGAATATACCTGTAACGCCGTGTCCATACGTTTGGCTGTTAATTCCACAATTGTGAGTCCAGCTGCACCAAACTCTCTGAGATCGATCCTTATCCAACTCCGGACAGTAATCCAGTGCAATATTTGGTGGGCGTGGCCTAATGTCTTAACAGCGCCCCCTAGAAGAGTTTAAATCATCAGCCCCAAGCCATGCTTTAACCTAGAATTTTGAAACGTGGTACACATGTGTATCTTGTCAGGATGTACAAAAAGTCTCTTGGAGCCATGGTCCAAACCCAACAGGAAGTCGGCCATTTTGGATCAAAGCCGCCATTTCCGGTTTTTCATAGACGTTGCATCTGATCGAACTCCTCCTACAGCTTTGAGATACAGACTTCAAACTCGCTCAGCACACACTTAAGACATTGAAGATGAAAAGTTATCAAAAGAATTCTCGTACATCAAAGCGTGTGAGCGTGGCTAAGTGTCAAACTTTGGCTTTGTGCCATAAAATACTAAAATGCAATAACTTCTACAGAAAAAGTGACAACTTCATCAGACTTTCCATGTCTCATTATTGGCCAGCCTTGATCACATTCACATGGTCAATTGATGACATCGCCTAAGCCACGCCCCCCTCCAACAGGGACTCACCTGTTTTTGTCTGCAGGAAGTCTTTCTTTTACTCTCACTCAAACGGGTTCAGTGCTGTGCAAATTGATATAAAATGACATGATGATGAACTCTGTGTATGTTGACTGCTAGCTGAAGCATGTGGACGTTCCTTATTAGCAAATAGCAATGCTAGCCAGGTCTACGATCATCTCTAAATCAAACAAGCTTCATCCAATTTGCACCAGATTTTCTATGATCGACTGTGGTGATCCTCTAAAGATTAGCTTATAACTTGACTTCACTTCACTCTCTAGGTTAATCAAACAGCTGTATCTTATCTCTACATTGGCTAATCTGCATGAGATGTTGTGGGCTGCAGCAGGGAGCGCTGCTGTAAACACAATGCAGCTAATGTCAACACAAGTGACTAGATAAAGTATCAATCAAGCTGTTCAGATGCACATACATTCTCCTCAAACTTAAACTGTCATGATTTGTGGTTGATTGTGAGGATGAACACTGAAACCCAGGTGATGATGATGACGATGATGATGTTTATTATAATTTAATAAAGAGAAGCTCAAACACAATCCAGTACGGGCAACACCGGCAGGAATTCTTGCACACAGGTAGCCACTGAAACGACTGAACAACAAAGGTTTTTAATTATACATTTAGATGTTTGCACGCCAGCTGGAGATGGGCACCAGCAGCCCTCACGGCCCCACTAAGGGACAAGGGTACAGGAAAAAGGAAGGATGGATTTAGATGTTTACCATTATTCAAAGATAAACAAAATGCCTTGTAAATATTATTTTGATCTTTACACACCTTTTTGTTGCTGGACATGTTCAATTTCACACCTTCTTCAGCACATGCTAGCTGAAACATGTGGCTTCAGCTAGCAGCCGAAGCCACATGCTTCGGCTGCTAGCTGAAGCATGTGGGCGTGCCTTATTAGCAAATAGCAAAACCAGCCATGTCAACTATCGTCTCTAAATCAACCAGGCTTCATGTGATTTCCACCAGATATTTATGGCTGACTTCAGTGAACCTCTAAAGACCCCAATAGCATTAGATTATAACTTGACTCCACTTCCCCCCTTCGGTTAATCAAATAGCTATATCTCCTCTCTACATTGGCTAATCTGCATGAGATGTTGCAGGCTGCAGCAGGGAGCGCTGCTGTAAACAGTGGTGGGAAGTACTGTACTTAAGTAGAGTTTTCGTGTTTCTGTACTTTACTTAAGCAGATTTAATAATGGGTTCTTTCTACTTTTACTCCACTACATTTTACAGTAAGTATCTGTACTTTCTACTTCACTACATTTCTACAAAACTGCAGCGTTACTGTTACATCCAAGTCGCGTTGCTCTTTTCTTCCGTTAAAATGTGAAGTTCAGGGATTAAGGTGGCGCCGTAAAATCCCAGCATAACGTGACGTAGTGTCTGTTGTTACCCATCGGCTCCACCTTTACTCGCACGCGGAGCTCCACGACATGCGCAGTGGTTTCCTCTAAGCGGGTGAAGCTGCCTAATCATCAGTAATATAAAAGCGCTGCATAAATCAAAATAAATGGCGACATGTAAATCAGCAGCGCTTCGCTTTCACAGACGGCGGGGACTTCGTCCAACTTTTAGCGTCACTTGGAAGGATAGCTTAAAGAAAGGTAATATCTGTGGACGTGATGCTAGCTAAACTAGCTGTACAGACACACATGTTGCATCTGATTAAAAAAAGTTGTCACTATGCGCTGAATTATACGGTGTTGACTGAGGTGTCGCATATATGGACAACGCTGTGACCAAAGTCTGCAATATAGTGATATAACATTCAGGAACGATCTGATTCTTCTGGACGGATCTTTACTAATTACTAAGGACTGAAGCCTCACTTAGAGCCCTTATTAGTTTATATATATATATATATATATATATATATATATATATATATACACACACACATTTATTTAATCGCTGAATAAGTAAAAGTTGAACGTATGAACACAGAGCATGCTCATTGCTAATTGATTTCGTCTCCTATTATGATGGCAAACATTGCAGTGGGAGGGAGGATGAAAACAGTCACGATGCTCCTTCTGCTTGGTTACTTGTTGCGCCGTTGGACAGTGGAAAGATTGTTAGGAAAGATTGTGATAAATGTTTATTCAGTAAAATTTAAAAAGCATAATGTTAGATTTAGTCATTAAAGATTTGTTATTTTGTTGAAGGTTAGCTAGCTAAATGTTGACCACATGAAGAGCTACAGGTAGATTAGTTAGAAAGTTCCACCCTGTTATGTTCCACCCTGTTAGGAAAGATTGTGAAAAATGTTTATTCAGTAGAATTTAAAAAACATAATGTTAGATTTAGTCATTAAAGGTTTGTTATTCTGTTGAAGGTTAGCTAGCTAAATGTTGACCACATAAAGAGCTACAGGTAGATTAGTTAGAAAGTTCCACCCTGTTATGTTCCACCCTGTTAGGAAAGATTGTGAAAAATGTTTATTCAGTAGAATTTAAAAAACATAATGTTAGATTTAGTCATTAAAATTTGCTATTCTGTTGAAGGTTAGCTAGCTAAATGTTGACCACATAAAGAGCTACAGGTAGATAAGTTAGAAAAGTTCCACCATGTTGCAAAGGCCTATTGTTATTGTGCAGATTACAGAGCACTGGTGAACGACATGCAATGCCAGTCTTCTCACTAATAAGGAAACCAATACCCGATGTAAATGGCAACATGGCAGTGTCATGGCAAAGGTCAAATAAATATTGAGGAATTGTGTTCAATTTAAAAGTATGTTCATGACATATAACAGTTATAATTTTGTTAAAATGCAGCAGATTTGGTCATGAGTTCCAAATGTGACTAGATTTTTTTTAAATATGTAAGTTGATTTTTCTTTAACATTACATAATTGATAACTTTTTGAAGCATGGTGCAACATAGTTCATGATTTGTTGAAAAAATTGTTTGAGTGGCTAGTGAAAATTGGATATTTTTCCTATGAAATGTAGAGATGTAAGTGGTTATCTAAAAATGTAACAATTGGGTGATTTTTTTTGCGGCAACAATCAATGTCCCCATGTTTTGCTTACTATTAATTTTTGTAAAATGTGCCAAATATTTACAACAAAGTATTTTAATTATACATTTAGATGTTTGTCATTATTCAAATATAAACGAAATGCCTTTCAAATATTTTGTTCTTTACACACCTTTTGTTGACGGACATGTTCAATTTCATGTTTGACCAGTGCAGCGTAATAGACTTCCTCATGACATTTAAACTATAAAATATATTTATATTTATGTTTTTCTTCAATAAGTTGATTGACTGGAGTACACCTTATTTTAATATGCAATTTAATCTACTGAAACCATTTTCTCATTTGATATTTTCTTCATCTATACATGTGCCAGTACTAACTTTCCACCCTGTTAGGATGTTTCATTTCTGCATTCAAAAAGTCTAAATTCCTTAAAAACCATTTAATGTAAGTGACATCAATTGGTTTTGATGTGAGTTCAACCATGGAAAACAAAGTGAGCTTCAACAATCACCGTCTCTGTACTTTTTCTTATCTTAAATATGTTAAACCTGTATATGTAAAGCTTAAAGTTCCACCCTGTTAGGAAACCTGCAACTAATAATGAAAATCATCAGATTTTAGAATCAAATACTTTTATTTCCACCCTGTTATGGGACAATCCACCATGTTATGTTCCATTCCACACATGTTTTTATTAAATATTGTTACAGACACATTAAGTACTGTGGATTTTTCTGAGCCATGTTGGGAGTTGAAGACCAATAAATGCAAATATTGGTCTAAGTTTTGAAATTACCAATATATTCAATGCTGTCAGTAATAATGAGTAAAAAACAGGGTTTTCTTTACAATACAGTCATAAATGATTTGTAACTTCATGATGTTGACAATTTCAATAAAAAAACATATTATATAGTAAAAGGGACACATTCTTTCTAAGAAAAATTCATTATTTTTTCAATTTAAATGTTTAACTATTTGTGGTCCATATGTAAATGTTCATAAAAGGGTGGAACACATTCAGAGACAATGGTGAAAAAACCCCACATGTAATATTAATTTATCCAATCCTGTGCTTGCCCATTATTAATTTCTTATTGTTAAACATGTCAGTGTTGTAACAAAATATCACAACTTAAAATACTTTTTTTTTCAAAATCCTGAGGCCGAAATTTTGCCGCAAAAAAGAATCACCCAATTACTGAGATAAAAGAGATAAAGTGCTGAATATTGATATTTGTTTCCCACCTTGTTTTCATTGCTAATTATTGTGAGATAATTAACGTGATCAGTGTGTTCTCATGGATGAGTATTCTCATGGATAAGTATCATTAATCATTATTGATAATATATAACTAACGGCAAACTGAGTAAATTTGTTATTTCAGAAGAGAGTGGCAAACTGGTAGCCCATTGTATGACTCAGTACCCATGAAGTAGCTCTCAGTTTCAAAAAGGTTGGTGACCCCTGATCTACTTGCTGCAGCCAATCTGCAACGTATTTTTGTGCATTGTCTGTGAGCAATGCCAAACATGACACACTGAGTAATTCAAGGAGGGTCGGTTCGGCTGCTCCGTCAGAGCATCGGCGGTGGCTGTTGGAAGGCGGTGCTGGAACCAACGGTGGCAATAGGCCGAGCGCGCTTGGCTGCTCGGGCCGCTCGATGCTCCGTGGAGCTTAATTATTATTATTTTTTTTTTTTTTTTTTTTTTTTTTTATTTTTCTTCCGTCAAATGAATTGCCGTGTTGGGGGCTTTAACATATTCAAAAACTCACCAAAATTGGTAGGCCCATAGAGACTGTGAAAAATTTACGTATTTTAAGGTCTGCGCAAAAATTGCAAAAAAATTGGCTCAACGGCGCCCCCTAGAAAATTTCAAAAGACCCTTTCCTATTCACTTACTTTATTGTAGAGACTTGAAATTTGGTACACTTGTAGAACTCCCCAAGACACTCAGAATTTATAATTGTTCTCATAGTTTATGTCAAACAGGAAGTCGGCCATTTGGATTGAATTTGCAAATTTCACCCCATTTTGGCCGTTTATAGCCTTCGCATTTGATCGAACTCCTCCTAGGGCTTTTGATGGATCGGCTTCAAACTTAGTCAGTTGGTTCAGAAGGCATGCCCGATTAAAAGTTATCAAAACGGTGAGTTTTCGTGCATGCTGAAGGGGTGATACTAGGGGTCAAATTTCACTGACTCACCCTAAAATAATAAACAGTTATATCTCCTACAAAAAACTCACAGAGCCACCAACCTTTCTGTGTGTGATCACCTTTGCATGCCCTACAAGACCCAATTGTGAAATTTTGAGATCACGTAAGCCACACCCCCTTAGAACAGGAAGTTTCATGTTTTATTGTGATCGGTCCCTACCTGACCTCTTTAACCTAATCAACATGAAACTGTGTCCACAGACAGAAGACAGGTTGGTGTCTTACGGTTTCCAACGCTGTTTGTTTGGAGGAAGCAAGTGGGCGTGGCGGCATGGCAAGTTTACCTGTAACGCCGTGTCCATACGTTTGGCTGTTAATTCCACATTGTGAGTCCAGCTGCACCAAACTCACTGAGATCGATCCTTATCCAACTCCGGACAGTAATCCAGTGCAATATTTGGTGGGCGTGGCCCATTGTCTCAACAGCGCCCCTAGAAGAGTTTAACTCATCAGCCCCACGCCATGCTTTAACCTAGAATTATGAACCTTGGTACACATGTGTATCTTGTCAGGATGTACAAAAAAGTCTCTTGGAGCCATGGTCCAAACCCAACAGGAAGTCGGCCATTTTGGATCAAAGCCACCATTTCCGGTTTTTCATAGACGTCGCATCTGATCGAACTCCTCCTACAGCTTTTGAGATACAGACTTCAAACTCGCTCAGCACACACTTAAGACATGAAGATGAAAAGTTATCAAAAGAAATCTCGTACATCAAAACATGTGGGCGTGGCTAAGTGTCAAACTTTGGCTTTGTGCCATGAAATACTAAAATGCAATAACTTCTACAGGAAAAGTGACAACTTCATCAGACTTTCCATGTCTCATTATTGGCCAGCCTTGATCACATTCACAAGGTAATATGATGACATCACCTTAGCCACGCCCCTCTCCAACAGGAAGTCACCTGTTTTTGTCTGCCGGAAGTCTTTCTTTTACTCTGACTCAAATGGGTTCAGTGCTGTGCAAATTGATATAAAATGACATGATGATGAACTCTGTGTATGTTGGCTGCTAGCTGAAGCATGTGGACGTTCATTATTAGCAAATAGCAAAGCTAGCCATGTCTACGATCATCTCTAAATCAACCAGGCTCATCCAATTTGCACCAGATTTTCTATGATCGACTGTGGTGATCCTCTAAAGCTTGGATTATAACTTGACTTCACTTCACTCCCTAGGTTAATCAAACAGCTGTATCTTATCTCTACATTGGCTAATCTGCATGAGATGTTATGGGCTGCAGCAGGGAACGCTGCTGTAAACACAATGCAGCTAATGTCAACACAAGTGACAAGATAGTATCAATAAAGCTGTTCAGATGCACATTCATTCTCCCAAAACTTAAACTGACATTTTTTGTGGTTGTTGGTGGTGAGGCTGAACACTGAGACCCAGGTGATGATGATTTTTATTATAATTCATTAAAGAGAAGCTCAAACACAGTCCAGAATGGGCAACACGGCAGGAAAACTTGCACACATCTAATACAGGTAGCCACTGAAACAACTGAAGACTGAATGCGACAGCTACATTATAACTTGATTCCACTTAGCCCTGTAGGTTAAGTGGAATCAAACCAAACCAACTTTATTTACAAATCACTTTAAAACAACCACAGCTGATGCATAGTTCTGTAAATTAAAACACAACAATAAAAAAATTAAAAAACATACAATTTAAACCTAGATCCCGCTGGTATTGAAAGTAAAATAGATGGTGCAGTGGTGTAAGCCAGCAGCTATGAAGGTTACCAGCCTATTTGGTTCAACCCATCTCTGAATCAGCGTTTCTGACATGAACTTCATCAAGAACAAACACAGAACATGCCTCACTGATGCACATCTGAAAGATGCACTCACGGTTGCACTTTCAAGTTACACACCACATTATGGAGTACTGGTGAACAGCAAGCAATGCCAGTCTTCTCACTAATAAGTAAACCAATACCAGATGTGAGTGGCAACATGGCAGTGTCATGGCAAAGTTGAATTAAAATATTGAGGAATTGTGTTCAATTTAAAAGTGTGTTCATGACATGCAAGAGTTACAATTTTCTTAAAAATGCAGCAGATTTGGTCATGGGTTCAAAATGTGATAGGATTTATTTAAAAATATGTAAGTTGATTCTTTTTGAGGCAATATTCCATGTCCCCATGTTTTGCTTACAATTATTTTTGTAAAATGTGCCAAATTTGTACAACAAAGTATTTAATTATACATTTAGATGCTTGCACGCTAGCTGGAGATGTGCATCAGCAACCCTCCCGACCACACTAAGGGAAAGGGTGCAGGAAAATGGATGGATGGATGGATTGAGATGTTTACCATTATTCAAATATAACAAATGCCTTTTAAATATAATTTTGTTTTTTACACACCTTTTTGTTGATGGATATGTTCAATTTCATGTGTCCCCAGTGCAGCGTAATAGACTTAATCATGACATTTAAACTATAAAATATATTTTATATTTATGTTTTTCTTCAATAAGTTAATTGACTGGACTAAACCTTATTTTAATATGCAATTTATACTACTGAAACTATTTTCTCATTTGATATTTTCTTCATATTATACATGTGCCAGTACTAACTTTCCACCCTGTTAGGATATTTCAATTCTGCCTTCAAAAGTCTAAATTCCATAAAAACCATTTAATGTAAATGACATCAATTGGTTCTGATGTGAATTCAACCATGGAAAACAAAGTAAGCTTCAACTGTCACCATCTCTGTACTTTTCTTATTTTAAATATGTTAAACCTGTATATGTAAACTTAAAGTTCCGCCCTGTTAGGAAAGATTGTGAAAATGTTTATTCAGTAGAATTAAAAAACCTAATATTACAATTATCATTAAAGTTTTGTTATTTTGTTGAAGTTTAGCTAGCTAAATGTTGACCACATAAAGAGTTACAGGTAGATTAGTTAGACATCTACCTATAACTAGAATTCCTGTTTGGAACATACCAGAGTGTTATGTTCCACTCTGTTATGATCCACCCTGATAGGAAAGATTGTGAAAATGTTTATCCAGTAGAAATTAAAAAACATAATGTTAGATTTATTCACTAAAAGTTTGTAATTCGGTTGAATGTTAGCTAGCTAAATGTTGACCACATAAAGAACTACAGGTAAATTAGTTAGAAAAGTTCCACCCTCTTATGTTCCACCCTGGTATGTTCTTGAACCAAATAAGGTAGAAATTAGGGTGAAAGAAATAACTTTGTCAATTAAAAAATTTTGAGATGATGGAATAGAGTTGCAGTGTAGTCTGAGGTATTATCAGATACTTTGCCATTTGTCTGTTTTCATTTAACTAGTTACCCCCATTGACTCTTGTGAGGGGAACAATGATACCTGTCATGGAAAATCCACTACAGGGATATCACATGTTCTTGCCAATAGAGCCAGGAAAAAATCTCTACATATACTTTACTTCAAAGAGCAAATCCTGCAACTAATAATGAAATCATCAGATTTTAGAATCAAAGACTTGATTTTCCACCCTGTTATTGGAGAATACACCATATTATGTTCCATTCCACAAAAGTTTTATTAAATATTGTTACAGAACATTAAGTACAGTGGATTTTCTGAAGCATGTTGGGATTGAAGACCAATAAATGCAATATTGGTATAAGTTTTAAAATTACCAATATTTTCAATGCTGTCAGTAATAATAAATTAAAAAACAGATTTTTCTTTACAATACAGTCAAAAATGATTTGTAACTTCATGATGTGTACAATTTCAAGAATAACATATTATAAGTAAAAGGACACACTCTTGTAACAGGTGGAACACATTGAGAGACAATGGTGAAAACCCCCCACATATAATTATTAATTATTAATCCTGATGCCCAATATCATTCTTATTGTTAAACATTCAGTGTTGTAACAAAATATGTAAAACTTAAAACAATATATTTTTTCAAAAATCCTGAGTCCGAAATGTTGCGCAAAATAGAATCACCCAATTACTGAGTTAAGAGATAAAGTGCTGAATATTGATATCTGTTTCCACCGAGTTTTCAATGCTAATTATTGTGAGAAATCATTAACGTGATCAGTTTCTTTCCATAGATGAGAATCACTAATCATTAATGATAATGTCTAAGGTAAACTGAGTTAATTTGTTATTTCAGAAGACCGTGTAAAACTGGTAGTCTTTATATGACTCGGTAGCCTCGAAGTAGCTCTCAGTTTCAAAAAGGTTGGTGACCCCTGATCTACATACTGCAGCCAATCCTTAACAGATTTTTGTGCTTTTTCTGTGAGCAAAGCCAAACATGACACTGAGTAATTCAAGGAGGGCGGGTTCGGCTGCTCCGTCAGAGCATCGGCGGTGGCTGGGAGGCGGTGCTGGGACCACGCGGTGGCTATAGGCGAGCGCGCTTGGCTGCGAGGGCCGCTCGATGCTCCGCGGAGCTTTAATTAGGCCCGAGCAGCTAAGCGCTGCGAAGGCCTATTGTTTTTCGAATGTTTATTATTTATTTTTTTTTTTTCTTCTGTCAAATGAATTGCCTTTTTGGGGGCTTTAACATATTCAAAAACTCACCAAAATTGGTAGGCCCATAGAGACTGTGAAAAATTTACGTATTTTAAGGTCCGCGCAAAAATCGCAAAAAAATGGCTCAACGGCGCCCCCTAGAAAATTTCAAAAGACCCTTTCCTATTCACTTACTTTATTGTAGAGACGTGAAATTTGGTACACTTGTAGAACTCCCCAAGGCACTCAGAATTTATTATTGTTCTTATAGTGCATGTCAAACAGGAAGTCGGCCATTTTGGATTGAAGTTCCGATTTTGACCCCATTTTGGCTGTTTACACACGTCGCATTTGATCGAACTCCTCCTAGGGCTTTTGATGGATTGGCTTCAAACTTGGTCAGTTGGTTCAGAAGGCATGCCCGATTAAAAGTTATCAAAACGGTGAGTTTTCGTGCATGCTGAAGGGGTGATACAGGGGTCAAAGTTCACTGACTCACCATAAATAATAAACAATTATATCTCCTACAAAGAAACTCACAGAGCCACCAAACTTTCTGTGTGTGATCACCTTTGCATGCCCTACAAGACCCAATTGTGAAATTTTGAGATCACATAAGCCACGCCCCTTAGAACAGGAAGTTCATGTTTTATTGTGATCGGTCCTACTGACCTCTTTAACCTAATCAACATGAAACTGTGTCCACAGACAGAAGACAGGTTGGTGTCTTATGGTTTCCAACGCTGTTTGTTTTGGAGGAAGCAAGTGGGCGTGGCGGCGTGGCAAGTGTACCTGTAACGCCGTGTCCATATGTTTGGCTGTTAATTCCACAATTGTGAGTCCAGCTGCACCAAACTCGCTGAGATCGATCTTTATCCAACACCGGACAGTAATCCAGTGCAATATTTGGTGGGCGTGGCCTAATGTCTCAACAGCGCCCCCTAGAAGAGTTTAAATCATCAGCCCCAAGCCATGCTTTAACCTAGAATTATGAACTTGGTACACATGTGTATCTTGTCAGGATGTACAAAAAGTCTCTTGGAGCCATGGTCCAAACCCAACAGGAAGTCGGCCATTTTGGATCAAAGCCGCCATTTCCGGTTTTTCATAGACGTCGCATCTGATCGAACTCCTCCTACAGCTTTGAGATACAGACTTCAAACTCGCTCAGCACACACTTAAGACATTGAAGATGAAAAGTTATCAAAGAATTCTCGTACATCAAAGCATGTGGGCGTGGCTAAGTGTCAAACTTTGGCTTTGTGCCATGAAATACTAAAATGCAATAACTTCTACAGTAAAAGTGACAACTTCATCAGACTTTCCATGTCTCAGTACTGGCCAGCCTTGATCACATTCACAAGGTCATATGATGACATCACCTTAGCCACGCCCCCCTCCAACAGGAAGTCACCTGTTTTTGTCTACCGGAAGTCTTTCTTTTACTCCACTCAAATGGGTTCAGTGCTGTGCAAATTAATATAAATGACATGATGATGAACTCTGTGTATGTTGGCTGCTAGCTGAAGCATGTGGACGTTCCTTATTAGCAAATAGCAATGCTAGCCATGTCTACGATCATCTCTAAATCAACCAGGCTTCATCCAATTCGTACCAGATTTTCTATGATCGACTGTGGTGATCCTCTAAAGATTAGATTATAACTTGACTTCACTTCACTCCCTAGGTTAATCAAACAGCTGTATCTTATCTCTACATTGGCTAATCTGCATGAGATGTTGTGGGCTGCAGCAGGGAGCGCTGCTGTAAACACAATGCAGCTAATGTCAACACAAGTGACTAGATAAAGTATCAATAAAGCTGTTCAGATGCACAAACATTCTCCCAAAACTTAAACAGTCATGATTTGTGGTTGTTGGTGGTGAGGATGAACACTGAGACCCAGGTGATGATGATGATGTTTATTATAATTTAATAAAGAGAAGCTCAAACACAGTCCAGTACGGGCAACACAGCAGGAAATCTTGCACAGAGCTAATACAGGTAGCCACTGAAACAACTGAAGACTGAATGTGACAGCTACATTATAACTTGATTCCACTTAGCCCTGTAAATTAAGTGGAATCAAACCAAACCAAACCAACTTTATTTACAAAGCACTTTAAAACAACCACAGCTGATACAAAGTGCTGTACATTAAAACACAATATTATTAAAAAAATTAAACATACAGCTTAAAACCAAAACATACAATTTAAACTAGATCCCTCTGGTGTGGAAAGCCAAGTAAAATTGATGGTGCAGTGGTGTATGCACAGCAGCTATGAAGGTTAACAGCCTTTTTGGTTCAACCTATCTCTTTGAATCAGCGTTTTCTGACATGAACTTCATCAAGAACAAACACAGAACATGTCTCACTGATGCACATCTGAAAGATGCACTCATGGTTGCAGTTTCAAGTTACACACCAGATTATGGAGTACTGGTGAACAGCATGCAATGCCAGTCTTCTCACTAATAAGGATACCAATACCAGATGACAGTGGCAATATGGCACTGTCATGGCAAAGTTTAATTAAAATATTGAGGAATTGTGTTCAATTTAAAAGTGTATTCATGACATGTAACAGTTACAATTTTAAGAAAAATGCAGCAGATTTTGTCAGTTCAAAATGTGATAAGATTTATTTTAAAAATGTAAGCTGATTCTTTTTTGCGGCAACATTCCATGTCCCCATGTTTTGCTTACAATTATTTTTGTAAAATGTGCCAAATATGTACAACAAAGTATTTTAATTATACATTTAGATGTTTTCACGCCAGCTGGAGATGGACACCAGCAACCCTCCCTGCCCACTAAGGGACAAGGGTGCAGATAAATGGATGGATGGATGGATGAATTAAGATGTTTGCCATTATTCAAATATAAACAAAATGCCTTTTAAATATTATTTTGTTTTTTACACACCTTTTTGTTGACTGACATGTTCAATTTCATGTGTCCCCAGTGCAGCGTAATAGATTTCCTCATGACATTTAAACTGTAACATGAGTTGTTTCCTGTATTTGTACATATTGATTTTGAAATTTATAGTGTGTTAAAATTGTCAGGAGAAGTAATTGCCAGGATTTAAATATATTTATGAAAGTTATACATTTTTTGGAATCTTGATTTGATATTTTGTAAATTATAGCACAGGAACGAATGGATTACCTACATTTTATTGATAATAATTTGATATACATGAGTTGCTTGCTATGTTTGTACATATTAATTTTGAAATATAGAGTATACTTTAGACTTCTAAACCATAAAACGTAATTATTATACATATTTGTGGGTTTCACAGTGACAACAACAAAAACTTTTTCTACTCAAATTTTCTTTTTTTGTGTGATTTAGGCCCAAAATGCAATGTCAGTATGTCCAAATGACAAAATACGTGTAAATTGACAAAGTTAAGGTTGTCCTAAAAAATGTTAGCACATAAAGAAATATTCATGTTTTTATTAAGAAATATAAAGGTAAAATCAAAAATTGATAAAAAACGGCCATTTAGAACACTGAATCCCATGGGTTAATGGTTTGTAATTCTGTTGATGGTTAGCTAGCTAAATGTTGACCACATAAAGAGCTACAGGTAGATTAGTTAGAAAGTTCCATCCTGTTATGTTCCTCCCTGTTAAGAAAGATTGTGAGAAATTTTTATTCAGTAGAATTTAAAAAACATAATGTTAGATTTAGTCATTAAATATTTGTAATTCTGTTGAAGGTTAGCTAGCTAAATGTTGACCACATAAAGAGCTACAGGTAAATTAGTTAGAAAAGTTCCACCCTGTTATGTTCATGAACCAAATAAGGTAGAAATTAGGGTGAAAAGAAATAATTTTAAGTCAAATAAAAAATTTTGAGATGATGGAATAGAGTTGCAGAGTAGTCTGAGGTATTATCAGATGTTTATTCCATTTGTCTGCTTTCATTTCACTAGTTACCCCCATTGATTCCTGTGAGGGAACAATGAGTACATGTCATGGGAAAATCCACTACAGGGATATCACATGTTCTTTCCAAATAGAGCCAGGATAAATACTCTACCTATACTTTGACTTGAAAGAGCCAATCCTGCAATAAAGAAAATCCTAATAATGAAAATCATCAGATTTAAGAATAAATCTGATGATTATATCTGATGATGACACCCTGTTATGGGACAATCCACCATGTTATGTTCCATTCCACACGTTTTTATTAAATATTGTTACAGAAACATTAAGTACTGTGGATTTTTCTGAGCAATGTTGGGAGTTGAAGTCCAATAAATGCAAATATTGGTATAAGTTTTTAAAATTACCAATATTTTCCATGCTGTCAGTAATAATGAGTAAAAAAACAGATTTTTCTTTAAAATAGTCATAAATGATTTTTAACTTCATGATGTGTTACAATTTCAAGAAAAAAACATTATATAGTAAAAGGGACACACTCTTTCTAAGAAAAAAATAATTATTTTTTTAATTTAAATGTTTAACAATTTGTGGTCCATATGTAAATGTTCATAAAAGGGTGGAACACATTCAGAGACAATGGTGAAAAAACCCCACATGTAATTATTAATTTATCCAATCATCAGCTTACCCATTATTAATTTCTTATTGTTAAACATGTCAGTGTTGTAACAAAATATTCAAAACCTAAAACAATACTTTTTTTCAAAAATCCTGAGGCCGAAATGTTGCCGCAAAAAAAAGAATCACCGAATCACTGAGATTAAAAGAGATAAAGTGCTGAATATTGATATCTGTTTCCCACCTAGTTTTCATGGCTAATTATTGTTAGAAATCATTAATGTGATAGGTTCTTCATAGATGAAAATCATTAATCATTAGTGATAATGTATAAAGAAAACTGAGTAAATTTGTTATTTCAGAACAGCGTGTCAAACTGGTAGCCTTTATATGACACGGTACCCATGAAGTAGCTCTCAGTTTCAAAAAGGTTGGTGACCCCTGATCTAATCGCTGCAGCAAAACAGCAACATACTTTTGTGCATTGTCTGTGAGCAAAGCCAAACATGACACACTGAGTAAATTCAAGGAGGGCGGGTTTGGCTGCTCCGTCAGAGCATCGGCGGTGGCTGGGGAAGGCGGTGCTGGGAACACGCGGTGGCTATAGGCCGAGCGGCGCTTGGCTGCGAGGGCCGCTCGATGCTCCGCGGAGCTTTAATTTTTTTTTATTTTTCTTCTGTCAAATGAATTGCCTTTTTGGGGGCTTTAACATATTCAAAAACTCACCAAAATTGGTAGGCCATAGAGACTGTGAAAAATTTACGTATTTTAAGGTCCGCGCAAAATCGCAAAAAATTGGCTCAACGGCGCCCCCTAGAAAATTTCAAAAGACCCTTTCCTATTCAGTTACTTTATTGTAGAGACTTGAAATTTGGTACACTTGTAGAACTCCCCAAGACACTCAGAATTTATAATTGTTCTCATAGTGTATGTCAAACAGGAAGTCGGCCATTTTGGATTGAATTTGCAAATTTCACCCCATTTTGGCCGTTTATAGCCTTCGCATTTGATCGAACTCCTCCTAGGGCTTTTGATGGATCGGCTTCAAACTTGGTCAGTTGGTTCAGAAGGCATGCCCGATTAAAAGTTATCAAAACGGTGAGTTTTCGTGCATGCTGAAGGGGTGATACTAGGGGTCAAAGTTCACTGACTCACCATAAAATAATAAACAGTTATATCTCCTACAAAGAAACTCACAGAGCCACCAACCTTTCTGTGTGTGATCACCTTTGGATGCCCTACAAGACCCAATTGTGAAATTTTGAGATCACGTAAGCCACGCCCCCTTAGAACAGGAAGTGTCATGTTTTATTGTGATCGGTCCCTATCTGACCTCTTTAACCTAATCAACATGAAACTGTGTCCACAAACAGAAGACATGTTGGTGTGTTATGGTTTCCAACGCTGTTTGTTTGGATGCAGCAGGTGGGCGTGGCGGCGTGGCGAATATACCTGTAACGCCGTGTCCATACGTTTGGCTGTTAATTCCACAATTGTGAGTCCAGCTGCACCAAACTCACTGAGATCGATCCTTATCCAACTCCGGACAGTTATCCAGTGCAATATTTGGTGGGCGTGGCCTAATGTCTCCACAGCGCCCCCTAGAAGAGATTAAATCATCAGCCCCAAGCCATGCTTTAACCTAGCATTATGAAACTTGGTACACATGTGTATCTTCTCAGGATGTACAAAAAGTCTCTTAGAGCCATGGTCCAAACCCAACAGGAAGTCGGCCATTTTCGATCAAACCCGCCATTTCCTGTTTTCCATAGACATCGCATCTGATCGAACTCCTCCTACAGCTTTTGAGATACAGACTTCAAACTCACTCAGCACACACTTAAGACATTGAAGATGAAAGTTATCAAAAGAATTCTCGTACATAAAAGCATGTGGGCGTGGCTAAGTGTCAAACTTTGGCTTTGTGCCATGAAATACTAAAATGCAATAACTTCTACAAGAAAAGGGACAACTTCATCAGACTTTCCATTTCTCATTATTGGCCAGCCTTGATCACATTCACAAGGTCATATGATGACATCACCTTAGCCACGCCCCTCTCCAACAGGAAGTCACCTGTTTTTGTCTGCCGGAAGTCTTGCTTTTACTCTGACTCAAATGGGTTCAATGCTGTGAAATTAATATAAAATGACATGATGATGAACTCTGTGTATGTTTACTGCTAGCTGAAGCATGTGGGCATGCCTTATTAGCAAATAGCAATGCCAGCCATGTCTACAATCGTCTCTAAATCAACCAGGCTTCTTCCAATTTGCACCAGATTTTCTATGATTGACTGTGGTGATCCTCTAAAGATTGGATTATAACTTGACTTCACTTCACTCCCTAGGCTAATCAAAAAGCTGTATCTTATCTCTACATTGGCTAATCTGCATGAAATGTTGTGGGCTGCAGCAGGGAGCGCTGCTGTGAACACAATGCAGCTAAAGTAAACACAAGTGACTAGATAAAGTATAAATAAAGCTGTTCTGATGCACAACATTCTCCCAAAACTTAAACTGTCATGATTGTGGTTGTTGGTGGTGAGGATGAACACTGAGACCCAGGTGATGATGATGATGTTTATTATAATTTAATAAAGTGAAGCTCAAACACAGTCCAGTACGGGCAATACCGGCAGGAAAACTTGGCATACAGCTAATACAGGTAGCCACTGAAACAACTGAACAACAAAGTATTTTATTATACATTTAGATGTTTGCACGCCAGCTGGAGATGGGCACCAGCAGCCCTCCCAACCCCACTAAGGGACAAGGGTGCAGGAAAATGGATGGAATTAGATGTTTACCATTATTCAAATATAAACAAAATGCCATTTAAATATTATTTTGTTCTTTACCCATCTTTTTGTTGATGGACATGTCAACCAGATACTTAAGCATTCTTCAAAATAAAAGACTTCTTTTATTCAAATAAATCATGTCTTGCACTTAAATATATTTCACTTCATCCTTGTATTTATACAATCATGTTCAATTCAATTAATAATAATCATGTATTCTATGCTTAACATATAATTGTAAATCAGTCATTTATACTGAACAACATATGAGTGTAAAAAAGTCACAACAGTTGTGGTTTCTGACATGGGCAATATGAGCAACCACCCAGGGTGGTATTTTTCTAGGATAGAAGGAGACCTCTGCGGATTGTAGCACAGCGATGAAAGCAAAACAGAATTAATTATATGTAAACTTAAAGTTCCACCCTGTTAGGAAAGACTGTGAAAAATGTTTATTCAGTAGAATTTAGAAACATAATGTTAGATTTAGTGATTAAAGGTTTGTGATTTTGTTGAAGGTTAGCTAGCTAAATGTTTACCACATAAAGAGCTAAAAATGAATTAGTTAGAAAGTTCCACCCTGTTATGTTCCACCCTGTTAGGAAAGATTGTGAAAAATGTTAATTCAGTAGAATTTAAAAAACATAATGTTAGATTTAGTCACTAAGGGTTTGTTATTCGGTTTAATGTTAGCTAGCTAAAGGTTGACCACATAAAGAGCTACAGGTAAATTAGTTAGAAAAGTTCCACCCTGTTATCTTCCACCTTGTTATGTTCATGAACCAAATAAGGTAGAAATTAGGGTGAAAAGAAATAATTTTAAGTCAAATAAAAAGTTTTGAGTTGATGGAATAGAGTTGCAGAGTAGTCTGAGGTATTATCAGATGTCTTTGCCATTTGTCTGTTTTCATTTCACTAGTTACCCCCATTTACTCATGTGAGGGGAACAATGAGTACATGTCATGGGAAAATCAACTACAGGGATATCAAATGATCTTGCGAAACAGAACCAGGAAAAACACTCTACCTGTACTTTGACTGAGCCAATCCTGCAACTAATAATGAAAATCATCTGATTTTAGAATCAAATACTTTGATTTTCCACCCTGTTATGGTACAATCCAGCATGTTATGTTCCATTCCACACATGTTTTTATTAAATATTGTTACAGAAACATTAAGTACTGTGGATTTTTCTGAGCCATGTTGGGAGTTAAAGACGAATAAATGAAAATATTGGTATAAGTTTTTGAAATTACCAATATTTTCAATGCTGTCAGTAATAATGAGTAAAAAAGTGTTTTCTTTGCAATACAGTCATAAATTATTTGTAACTTCATGATGTGTTACAATTTCAAGAAAAAAACATTATATAGTAAAAGGGACACACCCTATGTAAAAAAAGTCATTATTTCTCAAAATTTAATGTTTAACTATTTGTGGTCCATATGTAAATGTTCATAAAAGGGTGGAACACTGAATTCAGAGACAATGGTGAAAAAACCCACATGTAATAATTAATTTATCCAATCCTGTGCTTGCCCATTATTATTAATTTCTTATTGTTAAACATGTCAGTGTTGTAACAAATATTCAAAACTTAAAACAATACTTTTTTTTCAAAATCCTGAGGCGGAAATGTTGCCACAAAAAGAAACACCCAATTAATGAGATTAAAAGAGATAAAGTGCTGAATATTGATATCTGTTTCCCACCTAGTTTTCATTGCTAATTATTGTGAGAAATCATTAACGTGATCAGTGTCTTCTCATGGATGAGTATTCTCATGGATCAGTATCATTAATCATTATTGATTATAAATAACTAAAGGCAAACTGAATACATTTGTTATTTCAGAATAGTGTCAAACTGGTAGCCCTTTATATGACTCGGTAGCCATGAAGTAGCTCTCAGTTTCAAAAAGGTTGGTGACCCCTGATCTACTCGCTGCAGCCAATCTGCAACAGATTTTTGTGCATTGTCTGTGAGAAATGCCAAACATGACACACTGAGTACTTGAAGGGGGCGGGTTTGGCTTATCCGTCAGAGCATCGGCGGTGGCTGGGGGAAGGCGGTGCTGGGACCACGCGGTGGCTATAGGCCGAGCGGCGCTTGGCTGCAAAAATCGCATAAAAATGGCTCAACAGCGCCCCCTAGAAATTTTCAAAAGACCCTTCCTATTCACTTACTTTATCGTAGAGACTTGAAATTCGCTACAGTTGTAGAGCTCCCCAAGACACTCAGAATTTACAATTAATGTCATAGTGCAATTATCCTAGGAAGTCGGCCATTTTGGATTGAAGTTCCGATTTTGACCCCATTTTGGCCGTTTACACACGTCGCATTTGATCGAACTCCTCCTAGGGCTTTTGATGGAACGGCTTCAAACTTGGTCAGTTGGTTCATAAGGCATGCCCGATTAAAAGTTATCAAAACGGTGAGTTTTCGTGCATGCTGAAGGGGTGATACCAGGGGTCAAAGTTCACTGACTCACCATAAAATAATCAGCAATTATATCTCCTACAAAGAAACTCATAGAGCCACCAAACTTTCTGTGTGTGATCACCTTTGGATGACCTACGACACCCAGTTGTGAAATTTTGAGATTACCTAAGCCACGCCCCCTTAGAACAGGAAGTGTCATGTTTTATTGTGATCGGTCCCTATCTGACCTCTTTAACATAATCAAATGAAACTGTGTCCACAAACAGAAGACATGTTGGTGTGTCAGAGTGTCCAACCCCGTTTGGTTTGGATGCAGCAGGTGGGCGTGGCGGCGTGGCGAATATACCTGTCCGTACGTTTGGCTCTGTATTCCACAATTTTGAGTCCAGTTGCACCAAACTCACTGAGATGGATCCTGATCCAACTCCGGACAGTAATCCATTGCAATATTTGGTGGGCGTGGCCTGATGTCTCAACAGCGCCCTCTAGAATATTTTAAATCATCAGCCCCAAGCCATGCTTTAACCTAGAATTATGAAACTTGATACACATGTATATCTTGTCAGGATGTACAAAAAGTCTCTTGGAGCCATCGTCAAACCCAACAGGAAGTCGGCCATTTTGGATCAAAGCCGCCATTTCCTGTTTTTATAGACGTCGCATCTGATCGAACTCCTCCTAAAGCTTTTGAGATACAGACTTCAAACTCGCTCAGCACACACTTAAGACATTGAAGTGAAAAGTTATCAAAAAATTCTCGTACATCAAAGCATGTGGGCGTGGCTAAGTGTCAAACTTTGGCTTTGTGCCATGAAATACTAAAATGCAATAACTTCTACAGGAAAAGTGACAACTTCATCAGACTTTCCATGTCTCATTATTGGCCAGCCTTGATCACATTCACAAGGTCATATGATGACATCACCTTAGCCATGCCCCCCTCCAACAGGAATCACCTGTTTTTGTCTGCAGGAAGTCTTTCTTTTACTCTCATCAAATGGGTTCTATGATGTGCAAATTGATATAAAATGACATGATGATGAACTCTGTGTATGTTGACTGCTAGCTGAAGCATGTGGATGCCTTATTAGCAAATAGCAATGCCAGCCATGTCTACAATCGACTCTAAATCAACCAGGCTTCATTGATTTGCACCAGATTTTCTATGATCGACTGTTGGACCTCTAAAGATTAGATTATAACTTGACTCCACTGCACCCTTTGATTAATGAAATAGCTGTATCTCTCTATACATTGGCCAATCTGCATGAGATGTTGCAGGCTGCAGCAGGGAGCACTGCTGTAAACATAATGTAGCTAATGTCAACACAAGTGAAAGATAAAGTATCAATAAGCTGTTCAGATGCACAAACATTCTCCCAAAACTTAAACTGCATGATTTGTGGTTGTTGGTGAGGATGAACACTGAGACCCAGGTGATGATGATGATGTTTATTATAATTTAATAAAGAAGCTCAAACACAGTCCAGTACGGGCAACACAGCAGGAAATCTTGCACACATCTAATACAGGTAGCCACTGAAACAACTGAAGACTGAATGTGACAGCTACATTATAACTTGATTCCACTTAGCCCTGTAAATTAAGTGGAATCAAACCAAACCAACTTTATTTACAAAGCACTTTAAAACAACCACAGCTGATACAAAGTGCTGTAAATTAAAACACAATATTAAAAATAAAATACAGCTTAAAACATACAATTTAAAACTAGATCCTCTGGTGTGGAAAGCAAGTAAAATTGATGGTGCAGTGGTGTATGCACAGCAGCTATGAAGGTTACCAGCTTGTTTGGTTCAACCGATCTCTGTGAATCAGTGTTTTCTGACATGAACTTCATCAAGAACAAACACAGAACATGTCTCACTGATGCACATCTGAAAGATGCACTCACGGTTGCAGTTTCAAGTTACACACCAGATTATGGAGTACTGGTGAACAGCATGCAATGCCAGTCTTCTCACTAATAAGGATACCAATACCAGATGTCAGTGGCAACATGGCAGTGTTATGGCAAAGTTTAATTAAAATATTGAGGAATTGTGTTCAATTTAAAAGTGTATTCATGACATGTAACAGTTACAATTTTGTGAAAAATGCAGCAGATTTTGTCAGTTCAAAATGTGATAAGATTTATTTTAAAAAATGTAAGCTGATTCTTTTTTGCGGCAACATTCCATGTCCCCATGTTTTGCTTACAATTATTTTTTGTAAAATGTGCCAAATATGTACAACAAAGTATTTTAATTATACATTTAGATGTTTTCACGCCAGCTGGAGATGGACACCAGCAACCCTCCCCTGCCCACTAAGGGACAAGGGTGCAGATAAATGGATGGATGGATGAATTGAGATGTTTGCCATTATTCAAATATAAACAAAATGCCTTTTAAATATTATTTTGTTTTTTACACACCTTTTTGTTGACTGACATGTTCAATTTCATGTGTCCCCAGTGCAGCGTAATAGATTTCCTCATGACATTTAAACTGTAATATATATATATATATTTATGTTTTTCTTCAATAAGTTGATTGACTGGACTACACCTTATTTTAATATGCAATTTAATCTACTGGAACTATTTTCACATTTGATATTTTCTTAATATTATACATGTCCCAGTACTAACTTTCCACAATGTTATTATGTTTCATTTCTGCCTTCAAAATGTCTGAAATTCCACAAAAACCATTTAATGTAAGTGACATCAATTGGTTCTGATGTGAATTCAAACATGAAAAACAAAGCGAGCTTCAACTGTCACCATTTCTGTACTTTTTCTTATCTTAAATATGTTAAACCTGTATATGTTAAGCTTAAAGTTCCACCCTGTTAGGAAATACTGTGAAAAATGTTTATTCAGTATAATTTAAAAAACATAATGTTAGATTAAGTCATTAAAGGGTTAACCCTTCGGAGACAATTGACGCGTATCCGAGTTTTTTTTACATGTCTGATTTGGCGTGTCGTAGCAGCAAGACTCCGCCTCCCCCAGTCTCACTTTCTACTGGTGTTTAAAGTGCACATGTTAAACTACACAACAGTTTTTAAATTGTGTTAATAGGTCAAGTAAAACCGGAGTTATGCTTAAATATGTAAACCATATTTGTTTCAATTAGCGAAATTGTAAAACCCGCTCCTTTCCACAGTGAAACGGAGCGCTCTCTCAACACAAAGAATACAATATAACAGATCCCCTCACTCGAGCTCACGTATTAAACTGATAAGAGTTGACATTTTGTTGCAGATAAACGAAGCGCAAGTAACAGCGTAACAGCGCTGTTACTTGCGCTGTTATGCAAGTAACAGCGCGAAAATAGAGAAAAAAAATGTACCGCGGGAACAGAGAACAGAAAAAAGAGAGGCACGTCAACAGATAGTTGTGATATCAGACGATCAGTAAAATCTACCTCGTAATTTGTATTTCGGACATTGTATTTTGTTTTTTTCTGTAAAGAATGATGAGAAGAATGAATGTGGGGCAGGCAGCAAAGCTCTTTTTTGAGCTCGAAGATGAGGGAAACTCGCAGTCTGAGTCTGGAGCAGACAGCGAGGATTCTGATGACAATGTAGCGATTCAGTCATTCATATTAGGAAGAGAGAGAGAACATGGCTATCAGGAAGAAGATGAGGTAGGGACAAACGTAGCTAAGCAACGATTGAAACTGAAAAGTTGGCGGCGCTGTGCAACTGCGCGGTCTCGATCACCGAGAGATGACGCTGCTGAGCCACTCCCCCACAGTGATCCCTGGAAGACAGAGGAGGATCCTGACAGTGTGCCGGGAGTAAAGCAGGTTTCAGCCACGGCGAACACCCGGTGTCCAAATAAACAACCTGTCTTCTCATAGTCCAAAAGATCTTTTTTTATTATATTTTGCCTCTGACACAGTGAAAACAATTTGCCTCAACACAAACAAAATGCAGCAAAAAACATTAGGGAAAAGTACAAATGGAATGACATTGAAATGGAAGATTTGTAATTTTTTTGGTCTATTGATATATATGTATTTAGTTTCACTGCCCAGTATTCAGGACTATTGGAAGCAAAACAATATTTTGTCTGTGCCCCTTCCATGCAGTGATGTGTTTGTGCACAAATGAATGAATTACCTACATTTTTTGATAATAATCTTCTAAACATGAGTTGTTTCCTGTATTTTTACATATAGATTTTGAAATTTATAGTGTGTTAAAATTGTCAGGAGAAGTAATTGCCAGGATTTAAATATATTTATGAAAGTTATACATTTTTTGGAATCTTGATTTGATATTTTGTAAATAGTAGCACAGGAACGAATGGATTACCTACATTTTATTGATAATAATTTAATATACATGAGTTGCTTGCTATATTTGTACATATTAATTTTGAAATATAGAGTATACTTTAGAATTCTAAACCATAAAACGTAATTGTTATACATATTTGTGGGTTTCACAGTGACAAAAACAAAAACTTTCTACTCGAATTTTCTTTTTTTGTGTGATTTTAGGCCCAAAATGCAATGTCAGTATGTCCAAATGACAAAAATTGACAAAGTTCAGGTTGTCCTAAAAAAAGTTTAGCACATAAATAAATATTCATGTTTTTTATTGAGAAATATAAAGGTAAAATCAAGAATTAATAAAAAACGGCCATTTAGAACACTGAATCCCATGGGTTAATGGTTGTAATTCTGTTGATGGTTAGCTAGCTAAATGTTGACCACATAAAGAGCTAAGGTAGATTAGTTAGAAAGTTCCATCCTGTTATGTTCCTCCCTTTTAAGAAAGATTGTGAAAATGTTTATTCAGTAGAATTTAAAAAACATAATTTAGATAGTTATTGTTATTAGTAGGTACCACATAAAGAAATATAGAGCACCTTATGTCACCTTAGTTCATGACAATAAGAAATAGGTGAAAGAAATAATTTAGTATATAGATATCACATGTTCTTTCCAATATTATAACTTGGCTCCACTGCCCCTTTGGTTAATCAATAGCTGCATTCCTCTCTACATTGGCCAATCTACATGAGATGCGGGCTGCACCAGAGAGCGCTGCTGTAAACAATGTAGCTAATGTCAATCAAGCTGTTCAATGCACATACATTCTCCAAACTTAAACTGTCATGATTGTGTTGTTGGTGTGAGGATGAAGACTGAGACCAGGTGATGATGATGACGATGATGATGTTTATTATAATTCATTAAAGAGAAGCTCAAAACAGTCCATACGGCAGCACGGCAGGAAACTTGCACACATCTAATGCAGTAGCCACTGAAACAACTGAAGACTGAATGTTATTGATAATGTCTAAGGTAAACTGAGTTAATTGTTATTCAGAAGAGCGTGTCAAACTGGTAGTCTTTATATGACTCGTACCTCGAAGTAGCTCTCAGTTCAAAAGGTTGTGACCCTGATTACATGCTAGCATCTTAAAGATTTTGTGCTTTTCTGCGAGCAAAGCCAAACATGAACACTGAGTAATTCAAGGAGGCGGTTCGTGCTCCGTCAGATCGCGGTGGCTGCTGGGACACGGTGCTATAGGCGGCGGGCTTCTGTTCGATGTCCGGAGCTTTAATTAGGCCCGAGCAGCTAAGCGCTGCGAAGGCCTATTGTTTTTCGAATGTTTATTATTTTTTTTTTTTTTATTTTTCTCGCCTCAAATGAATTGCCTTTTTGGGGGCTTTAACATATTCAAAAACTCACCAAAATTGGTGGGCCCATAGAGACTGTGAAAAATTTACGTATTTTAAGGTCTACGCAAAAATCGCATGAAAAATGGCTCAACAGCGCCCCCTAGAAATTTTCAAAAGACCCTTTCCTATTCACTTACTTTATCGTAGAGACTTGAAATTCGCTACAGTTGTAGAGCTCCCCAAGACACTCAGAATTTACAATTAATGTCATAGTGCAAGTATCCCAGGAAGTCGGCCATTTTGGATTGAAGTTCCGATTTTGACCCCATTTTGGCCGTTTACACACGTCGCATTTGATCGAACTCCTCCTAGGGCTTTTGATGGAACGGCTTCAAACTTGGTCAGTTGGTTCATAAGGCATGCCCGATTAAAAGTTATCAAAACGGTGAGTTTTCGTGCATGCTGAAGGGGTGATACCAGGGGTCAAAGTTCACTGACTCACCATAAAATAATAAACAGTTATATATCCTACAAAGAAACTCATAGAGCCACCAAACCTTCTGAGTGTGATCACCTTTGGATGACCTACGACACCCAGTTGTGAAATTTTGAGATTACCTAAGCCACGCCCCCTTAGAACAGGAAGTGTCATGTTTTATTGTGATCGGTCCCTATCTGACCTCTTTAACATAATCAACATGAAACTGTGTCCACAAACAGAAGACATGTTGGTGTGTCAGGGTGTCCAACCCCGTTTGGTTTGGATGCAGCAGGTGGGCGTGGCGGCGTGGCGAATATACCTGTCCTTACGTTTGGCTCTGTATTCCACAATCTTGAGTCCAGCTGCACCAAACTCACTGAGATGGATCCTGATCCATCTCCGGACAGTAATCCAGTGCAATATTTGGTGGGCGTGGCCTAATGTCTCAACAGCGCCCTCTAGAATATTTTAAATCATCAGCCCCAAGCCATGCTTTAACCTAGAATTATGAAACTTGATACACATGTGTATCTTGTCAGGATGTACAAAAAAGTCTCTTGGAGCCATGGTCCAAACCCAACAGGAAGTCGGCCATTTTGGATCAAAGCCGCCATTTCCGGTTTTTCATAGACGTCGCATCTGATCGAACTCCTCCTACAGCTTTTGAGATACAGACTTCAAACTCGCTCAGCACACACTTAAGACATTGAAGGTGAAAAGTTATCAAAAGAATTCTCGTACATCAAAGCATGTGGGCGTGGCTAAGTGTCAAACTTTGGCTTTGTGCCATGAAATACTAAAATGCAATAACTTCTACAGGAAAAGTGACAACTTCATCAGACTTTCCATGTCTCATTATTGGCCAGCCTTGATCACATTCACAAGGTCATATGATGACATCACCTTAGCCACGCCCCCTCCAACAGGAAGTCACCTGTTTTTGTCTGCCGGAAGTCTTTTACTCTGACTCAAATGGGTTCAGTGCTGTGCTAATTGATATAAAATGACATGATGATGATGAACTCTGAGTATGTTGGCTGCTAGCTGAAGCATGTGGGCATGCCTTATTAGCAAATAGCAATGCTAGCCATGTCTACGATCATCTCTAAATCAACAAGGCTTCATCCAATTTGCACCAGATTTTCTATGATCGACTGTGGTGATCCTCTAAAGATTAGATTATAACTTTACTCCACTTCACTCCCTAGGTTAATCAAACAGCTGTATCTTATCTCTACATTGGCTAATCTGCATGAGATGTTGTGGGTTGCAGCAGGGAGTGCTGCTGTAAACACAATGCAGCTAATGTCAACACAAGTGACTAGATAAAGTATCAATCAAGCTGTTCAGATGCACATACATTCTCCCAAAACTTAAACTGTAATGATTTGTGGATGTTGGTGGTGAGGATGAACACTGAAACCCAGGTGATGATGATGACGATGATGATGTTTATTATAATTTAATAAAGAGAAGCTCAAACACAGTCCAGTACAGGCAACACTGGCAGGAAAACTTGCACACATCTAATACAGGTAGCCACTGAAACAACTGAAGACTGAATGTGACAGCTACACTATAACTTCATTCCACTTAGCCCTGTAGGTTAAGTGGAATCAAACCAAACCAACTTTATTTACATAGCAATTTAAAACAACCACAGCTGATGCAAAGTTCTGTAAATTAAAACACAACAATAAAAAAATTAAAACATACAATTTAAACCTAGATCCCGCTGGTATTGAAAGTAAAATAGATGGTGCAGTGGTGTAAGCACAGCAGCTATGAAGGTTACCAGCCTGTTTGGTTCAGCCTATCTCTGTGAATCAGCATTTTCTGACATGAACTTCAACAAGAACAAACACAGAACATGTCTCACTGATGCACATCTGAAAGATGCACTCACAGTTGAAGTTTCAAGTTACACACCACATTATGGAGTACTGGTGAACTGCATGCAATGCCAGTCTTCTCACTAATAAGAAAACCAATACCAGATGTCAGTGGCAACATGGCAGTGTCATGGCAATGTTGAATTAAAATATTGAGGAATTGCGTTCAATTTAAAAGTGTGTTCATGACATGTAACAGGTACAATTTTCTTAAAAATTCAGCAGATTTGGTCCTGAGTTCCAAATGAGATAAGATTTATTTTTAAAAATGTAAGTTGATTCTTTTTTGCGGCAACATTCCATGTCCCCATGTTTTGCTTACAATTATTTTTTGTAAAATGTGCCAAATTTGTACAACAAAGTATTTAATTATACATTTAGATGCTTGCACGCTAGCTGGAGATGTGCACCAGCAAGCTTCCCGACCACACTAAGGGAAAAGGGTGCAGGAAAATGGATGGATGGATGGATTTAGATGTTTACCATTATTCAAATATAAACAAAATGCCTTTTAAATATAATTTTGTTCTTTACACACCTTTTTGTTGATGGATATGTTCAATTTCATGTGTCCCCAGTGCAGCGTAATAGACTTAATCATGACATTTAAACTATAAAATATATTTTTATATTTATGTTTTTCTTCAATAAGTTGACTGACTGGACTTAACCTTATTTTAATATGCAATTTAAACTACTGAAACTATTTTCTCATTTGATATTTTCTTCATATTATACATGTGCCAGTTCTAACTTTCCACCCTGTTAGGATCTTTCAATTCTGCCTTCAAATGTCTAAAATTCCATAAAAACCATTTAATGTAAATGACTTCAATTGGTTCTGATGTGAATTCAACCATGGAAAACAAAGTAAGCTTCAACTGTCACCATCTCTATACTTTTCTTATTTTAAATATGTTAAACCTGTATATGTAAACTTAAAGTTCCGCCCTGTTAGGAAAGATTGTGAAAAATTTTTATTCAGTAGAATTAAAAAAACCTAATATAATTAGTCATTAAAGTTTTGTTATTTTGTTGAAGTTTAGCTAGCTATATGTTGACCACATAAAGAGTTACAGGTAGGTTAGTTAGACATCTACCTATAACTAGAATTCCTGTTTGGAACATACCAGAGTGTTATGTTCCACTCTGTTATGATCCACCCTGATAGGAAAGATTGTGAAAATGTTTAATCAGTAGAAATTAAAAAACATACTGTTAGATTTAGTCACTAAAAGTTTGTTATTCGGTTGAATGTTAGCTAGCTAAATGTTGACCACACAAAGAGAAACAGGTAGATTAGTTAGAAAAGTTCCACCATGTTATTTTCCACCCTGTTAGGAAAGATTGTGAAAAATGGTTATTCAGTAGAATTTAAAAGATATAATGTTAGATTTAGTCACTAAAAGTTTGTTATTCGGTTGAATGTTAGCTAGCTAAATGTTGACCACATAAAGAACTACAGGTAAATTAGTTAGAAAAGTTCCACCCTCTTATGTTCCACCCTGGTATGTTCTTGAACCAAATAAGGTAGAAATTAGGGTGAAAAGAAATAACTTTGTAAATTAAAAAATTTTGAGATGATGGAATAGAGTTGCAGAGTAGTCTGAGGTATTATCAGATGACTTTGCCATTTGTCTGTTTTCATTTAACTAGTTACCCCCATTGACTCTTGTGAGGGGAACAATGAGTACCTGTCATGGAAAAATCCACTACAGGGATATCACATGTTCTTGCCAAATAGAGCCAGGAAAAAATCTCTACATATACTTTGATTTCAAAGAGCAAATCCTGCAACTAATAATGAAAATCATCAGATTTTAGAATCAAAGACTTTGATTTTCCACCCTGTTATTGGAGAATACACCATGTTATATTCCATTCCACAAAAGTTTTTATTAAATATTGTTACAGAAACATTAAGTACTGTGGATTTTTCTGAAGCATGTTGGGAGTTGAAGACCAATAAATGCAAATATTGGTATAAGTTTTTAAAATTACCAATATTTTCAATGCTGTCAGTAATAATGAGTAAAAGAACAGATTTTTCTTTACAATAGTCATAAATGATTCGTAACGTCATGATGTGTTACAATTTCAAGAATAAAAGATATTATATAGTAAAAGGGAAAAACTCTATGTAAGAAATGTCATTATTTTTCAAAATTTAAATGTTTAACTATGTGTGGTCCATATCTAAATGTTCATAACAGGGTGGAACACATTCAGAGACAATGGTGAAAAAACCCCACATGTAATAATTAATTTATCCAATCCTGAGCTTGCCCATTATTAAGTTCTTATTGTTAAACATGTCAGTGTTGTAACAAAATATTTAAAACTTAAAACAATACTTTTTTTCAAAAATCCTGAGGCCGAAATGTTGCTGCAAAAAAGAATCACACAATTACTGAGATTAAAAGAGATAAAGTGCTGAATATTGATATCTGTTTCCCACCTTGTTTTTGTTGCTAATTGTTGTGAGAAATCATTAACGTGAACAGTGCCTTCTCATGGATGAGTATTCTCATGGATCAGTATCATTAATCATTACTGATAATGTATAAGGCAAACTGAGTAAATTTGTTATTTCAGAAGAGCGTGTCAAACTGGTAGCCCATTGTATAACTCAGTACCCATGAAGTAGCTCTCAGTTTCAAAAAGGTTGGTGACCCCTGATTTACTGCTGCAGCCAATCAGCAACAGATTTTGTGCATTGTCTGTGAGCAAAGCCAAACATGACACACTGAGTAAATTCAAGGAGGCGGGTTCGCTGTTCCATCAGAGCATCGGGCGGCTGGGGAAGGCGGTGCTCAACAGATTTTGTGCATTGTCTGTGAGCAAAGCCAAACATGACACACTGAGTAAATTCAAGGAGGGCGGGTTCGGCTGTTCCGTCAGAGCACCGGCGGTGGCTGGGGGAAGGCGGTGCTGGGAACACGCGGTGGCTATAGGCCGAGCGGCGCTTGGCTGCGAGGGCCGCTCGATGCTCCGCGGAGCTTTAATTAGGCCCGAGCAGCTAAGCGCTGCGAAGGCCTATTGTTCGTGCTGTATTATTATTATTCTTCGCCAAATGAATTGGCTTTTTGGGGGCTTTATCATATTCAAAAACTCACCAAACTTGGCGGCCGCATAGAGCCCGGTGAAAATTTACGTATTTAAGGTCCTCGCAAAAATCGCAGAAGAAACGGCTCAAGGGCGCCCCCTAGAACTTTCAAAAGACCCTTTCTATTCACTTACTTTATCGTAGAGACTGAAATTCGGTACACTTGTAGAGCTCCCCAAGACACTCGAATTTACAATTAATGTCATAGTGCACTGTCCTAGGAAGTCGGCCATTTTGGATTGAAGTTCCGATTTTGAGCCCATTTTGGCCGTTTACAGACGTCGCATTTGATCGAACTCCTCCTAGGGATTTCGATCGATCGGCTTCAAACTCGGTCAGATTGTTCATAAGGCATGGCCGATTCAAAGTTATCAAATTCGTGAGTTTTCGAGCATGCTGAAGGGGTCGTACCAGGGGTCAAAGTTCACCGACTCACCAGAATGTAATAAACTGTTATATCTCTTACAAATAAACTCACAGAGCCACCAAACTTTCTGTGTGTGATCACCTTTGGATGACCTACGACACCCAGTTGTGAAATTTTGAGATTACCTAAGCCACGCCCCCTTAGAACAGGAAGTGTCATGTTTTACTGCGAACGTTCACTATCTGACCCCTTTGACCTAATCAACATGAAACACTGTCGACAGACAGAAGATATGTTGGTGTGTGAGGGTGTCCAACCCCGTTTGGTTTGGATGCAGCAGGTGGGCGTGGCTGCGTGGCGAAGTGACCTTTAACGCCGTCTCCTTACGTTTGGCCTTGAATCCCACAATTTAAAGCCCAGCTGCACCAAACTCACTAGGTTTCATCCTTGTGGGCCCCTTGACAGGAATGCAGTGTATTTTTTGTGGGCGTGGCCTAATGTCTCAACAGCGCCCCCTTGAAGATTTTAAATAATCAGCCCCAAGCCATTGTTTAACCTAGAATTATGAAACTTGGTACACTTGTGTACGTGTCAGACCTACAAAAAAGCCTCTTGGAGCCATGGTCCAAACCCAACAGAAAGTCGGCCATTTTGGATTAAATTCGCCATTTGCTGTTTTTCACAGACGTCGTATTTGATCGAACTCCTCCTACAGCGTTTGACATACAGACTTCAAACTCATCAGCAGAGATTCAGACATTAAAGGTCTAAAGTTATCACAGGAATTTTGTATGTCAAAGCATGTGGCGTGGCTAAGTGCCAAACTTTGACTATTCGCCATAAAACATCAAAGTGACATAACTTCCACATAAAAGGTCACAGCTGGTTCAGACTTCCGATGACACACTACTTACCAACCCTCATTAGATTCTCATGGTCAGATGATGACGTAACCGTAGCTTCGCCCAATTTTAACAGGAATTCAGCTGTTTTTACTACATTATCTCTTATTATGACTGAGTAATACATATGGAATTAATCTTCTACCACCTGACATAATATGAGCTGATGATGAACTGTGAGGATGAACTCTGACTCATGGGGGCGTGGCCAACTGTCTGTCCTTCGCCATATGCATACAACTGTCTCTGAATCAAACACGCATCTTCTGATTGGCACCAAACTGGATACGTTTGACCTGTGCTCAATGCTAAAGAGCCCAACGGCTTTGAATTGTGATTTTACTCTACAGCGACCCTAGACTATCCCATCATCAATATCTCCTCTCTACATCGACCGATCTGCTCCAAATTTGTGGTGTGTCCTCAGGGAACAATGCCGAAGTGAACGGTGCGAACTGCCTGGCGGAGGCGCGCCTCAACTGTGCGAAAGGGTACGCGGTGGCAGGCGGGCGGCGGTGCTGGGTCCCCCGTGGTGGCTATAGGCCGGAGCGGCGCTTGGCTGCTCGGGCCGCTTGAGGCTCCGCGGAGCTTTAATTATTATTATTCTTTCCGTAAATAATTGGCTTTTGGGGGCTTTATCATATTCAAAAACTCACCAAACTTGGCGGCCGCATAGAGCCCGGTGAAAATTTACGTATTTTAAGGTCCTCGCAATAATCGCACAAGAAACGGCTCAAGGGCGCCCCCTAGCAACTTTCAAAAGACCCTTTCTATTCACTTACTTTATCGTAGAGACTTGAAATTTGGTACAGTTGTAGAGCTCCCCAAGACACTCAGAATTTACAATTAATGTCATAGTGCAAGTATCCTAGGAAGTCGGCCATTTTGGATTGAAGTTCCGATTTTGAGCCCATTTTGGCCGTTTACAGACGTCGCATTTGATCGAACTCCTCCTAGGGATTTCGATCGATCGGCTTCAAACTCGGTCAGATTGTTCATAAGGCATGGCCGATTCAAAGTTATCAAATTCGTGAGTTTTCGAGCATGCTGAAGGGGTCGTACCAGGGGTCAAAGTTCACCGACTCACCAGAATGTAATAAACTGTTATATCTCTTACAAATAAACTCACAGAGCCACCAAACTTTCTGTGTGTGATCACCTTTGGATGACCTACGACACCCAGTTGTGAAATTTTTAGATTACCTAAGCCACGCCCCCTTAGAACAGGAAGTGTCATGTTTTACTGCGAACGTTCACTTTCTGGCCCTTTTACCCTAGTCAACATGAAACAAGGTCCACGGAAAGGAGAAATATTGGTGTGTGAGGGTGTCCAATTCTGTTTGGTTTGGTTGTAGCAGGTGGAAGTGGCGGCGTGGCGAAGTGACCTTTAACGCCGTCTCCTTACGTTTGGCCTTGAATTCCACAGTTTAAAGCCCAGCTGCACCAAACTCACTAGGTTTGATCCTTGTGGGCCCTCGACAGGAATCCAGTGTATTTTTGTGGGCGTGGCCTAATGTCTCAACAGCGCCCCCTTGAAGATTTTAAATAATCAGCCCCAAGCCATTCTTTAACCTAGAATTATGAAACTTGGTACACTTGTGTATCTGTCAGGACCTACAAAAAAGCCTCTTGGAGCCATGGTCCAAACCCAACAGAAAGTCGGCCATTTTGGATTAAATCGCCATTTGCTGTTTTTCACAGACGTCGTATTTGATCAACTCCTCCTACAGCGTTTGACATACAGACTTCAAACTCAGTGAGCAGAGAGTTCAGACATTAAAGGTCTAAAGTTATCACAGGAATTTTGTATGTCAAAGCATGTGGGCGTGGCTAAGTGCAAAACTTTGACTATTCGCCATAAAACATCAAAGTGACATAACTTCCACATACAAGGTCACAGCTGCTTCAGACTTCCTATGTCTCACTACTGACCAACCCTCATAATCATGGTCAGATGATGACGTAACCTTAGCTCCGCCCACTTTTAACAGGAATTCAGCTGTTTTTTCTACTGTATGTCTTAATTTTACTGAGTAATACATATGGAATTAATCTTCTACCACCTGACATAATATGAGCTGATGATGAACTGTGATGATGAACTCTGACTCATGGGGGCGTGGCCAACTGTCTGTCCTTCGCCATATGCATACAACTGTCTCTGAATCAAACACGCATCTTCCGATTGGCACCAAACTGGATACGTTTGACCTGTGCTCAATGCTAAAGAGCCCAACGGGTTTGAATTGTGATTTTACTCTACAGCGACCCTAAACTATCCCATCATCAATATCTCCTCTCTACATCGACGATCTGCACGAAATTTGTGGTGTGTCCTCAGGGAACCATGCCGAAGTGAACGGTGCGAACTGCCTGGCGGAGGCGCGCCTCAACTGTGCGAAAGGGTACGCGGTGGCAGGCGGGCGGCGGTGCTGGATCCCGCGGTGGCTATAGGCCGGAGCGGCGCTTGGCTGCTCGGGCCGCTTGAGGCTCCGCGGAGCTTTAATTAGGCCCGAGCAGCTAAGCGCTGCGAAGGCCTATTGTAATCGTGCTGTTTATTATTATTATTTTTTTTCTTACGCCAAATGAATTGGCTTTTTGGGGGCTTTATCATATTCAAAAACTCACCAAACTTGGCGGCGCATAGAGCCCGTGTGAAATTTACGTATTTTAAGGTCCTCGCAAAAATCGCAAGAAACGGCTCAAGGGCGCCCCCTAGCAACTTTCAAAAGACCCTTTCTATTCACTTACTTTATCGTAGAGACTTGAAATTGGTACAGTTGTAGAGCTCCCCAAGACACTCAGAATTTACAATTAATGTCATAGTGCAAGTATCCAGGAAGTCGGCCATTTGGATTGAAGTTCCGATTTGACCCATTTTGGCCGTTTACAACGTCGCATTTGATCGAACTCCTCCTAGGATTTCGATCGATCGGCTTCAAACTCGGTCAGATTGTTCATAAGGCATGCCGATTCAAAGTTATCAAATTCGTGAGTTTTCGAGCATGCTGAAGGGGTCGTCCAGGGTCAAAGTTCACCGACTCACCAAAATAATAAACGTTATATCTCTACAAAAAACTCACAGAGCCACCAAACTTTCTGTGTGTATCACCTTTGGATGACCTACAACACCCAGTTGTGAAATTTTGAGATTACCTAAGCCACGCCCCCTTAGAACAGGAAGTGTCATGTTTACTGCGAACGTTCACTATCTGACCCTTTACCTAATCAACATGAACACTGTCGACAGACAGAAGACATGTTGGTGTGTCAGGGTGTCCAACCCCGTTTGGTTGGATGCAGCAGGTGGCGTGCGGCGTGGCGAATGACCTTAACGCGTCTCCTTACGTTTGGCCTTGAATTCCACAGTTTAAAGCCCAGCTGCACCAAACTCACTAGGTTGATCCTGTGGGCCCTCGACAGGAATCCAGTGTATTTTGTGGGCGTGGCCTAATGTCTCAACAGCGCCCCCTTGAAATTTTAAATAATCAGCCCCAAGCCATTCTTTAACCTAGAATATGAAACTTGGTACACTTGTGTATCTGTCAGACCTACAAAAAAGCTCTTGGAGCCATGGTCCAAACCCAACAGGAAGTCGGCCATTTTGGATAAAGCCGCCATTGCTGTTTTTCAGAGACGTCATATTTGATCGAACTCCTCCTACAGCGTTGACATACAGACTTCAAACTCAGTCAGCAGAGAGTTAGACATTAAAGGTCTAAAGTTATCACAGGAATTTTTGTATGCAAAGCATGTGGGCGTGGCTAAGTGCAAACTTGACTATTCGCCATAAAACATCAAAGTGACATAACTTCCACATAAAAGGTACAGCTGCTTCAGACTTCCTATGTCTCACTACTGACCAACCCTCATTACATTCTCATGGTCAGATGATGACGAACCTTAGCTCCGCCCACTTTAAAGGAATTCAGCTGTTTTCTACTGTAGTCTTATTTTACTGAGTAATACATATGGAATTAATCTTCTACCACCTGACATAATATGACCTGATGATGAACTGTGATGATGAACTCTGACTCATGGGGGCGTGGCCAACTGTCTCCTTCGCCATATGCATAAACTGTCTCTAATCACACACGCATCTTCCGATTGGACCAAACTGGATACGTTTGACCTGTGTTCAATGCTAAAGAGCCCAAGAGGTTTGAATTGTGATTTTACTCTACAGCGCCCCCTAGATTATCCATCATCAATATCTCCTCTCTACATCGACCGATCTGCACCAAATTTGTGGTGTCNCATTTGATCGAACTCCTCCTAGGGCTTTTGATGGATCGGCTTCAAACTTGGTCAGTTTGTTCAGAAGGCATGCCCGATTAAAAGTTATCAAAACGGTGAGTTTTCGTGCATGCTGAAGGGGTGATACCAGGGGTCAAAGTTCACTGACTCACCATAAAATAATTAACAGTTATATCTCCTAAAAAGAAGGTCACAGAGCCACCAAACTTTCTGTGTGTGATCACCTTTGGATGCCCTACAAGACCCAATCGTGAAATTTTGAGATCACGTAAGCCACGCCCCCTTAGAACAGGAAGTGTCATGTTTTATTGTGATCGGTCCCTACCTGACCTCTTTAACCTAATCAACATGAAACTGTGTCCACAAACAGAAGACATGTTGGTGTGTTATGGTTTCCAACTCTGTTTGATTTGGAGGCAGCAGGTGGGCGTGGCGGCGTGGCGAATATACCTGTAACAACGTGTCCATACGTTTGGCTCTGTATTCCACAATTTTGAGTCCAGCTGCACCAAACTCACTGAGATGGATCCTTATCCAACTCCGGACAGTAATCCAGTGCAATATGTGGTGGGCGTGGCCTAATGTCTCAACAGCGCCCCTAGAAGAGTTTAAATCATCAGCCCCAAGCCATGCTTTAACCTAGAATTATGAAACTTGGTACACATGTGTATCTTGTCAGGATGTACAAAAATGTCTCTTGGAGCCATGGTCCAAACCCAACAGGAAGTCGGCCATTTTGGATCAAAGCCGCCATTTCCGGTTTTTCATAGACGTCGCATCTGATCGAACTCCTCCTACAGCTTTTGAGATACAGACTTCAAACTTGCTCAGCACACACTTAAGACATTGACGATGAAAAGTTATCAAAAGAATTCTCGTACATCAAAGCATGTGGGCGTGGCTAAGTGTCAAACTTTGGCTTTGTGCCATGAAATACTAAAATGCAATAACTTCTACAGGAAAAGTGACAACTTCATCAGACTTTCCATGTTTCATTATTGGCCAGCCTTGATCACATTCACAAGGTCATATGATGACATCACCTTAGCCACGCCCCCCCTCCGACAGGAAGTCACCTGTTTTTGTCTGCCGGAAGTCTTGCTTTTACTCTGACTCAAATGGGTTCAGTGCTGTGCAAATTGATATAAAATGACATGATGATGAACTCTGTGAATATTGGCTGCTAGCTGAAGCATGTGGGCATGCCTTATTAGCAAATAGCAATGCCAGCCATGTCTACAATCGTCTCTAAATCAACCAGGCTTCATGTGATTTCCACCAGATATTTATGGCTGATTTCAGTGATTCTCTAAAGGATCCAATAGCATTAGATTATAACTTGACTCCACTGCACTCCCTAGGTTAATCAAACAGCTGTATCTCCTCTCTACATTGGCTAATCTGCATGAGATGTTGCGGGCTGCAGCAGGGAGCGCTGCTGTAAACAGTGGTGGGAAGTACTGTACTTAAGTAGAGTTTTCGTGTTTCTGTACTTAAGCAGATTTAATAATGGGTTCTTTCTACTTTTACTCCACTACATTTTACAGTAAGTATCTGTACTTTCTACTTCACTACATTTCTACAAAACTGTCTCGATACTCGTTACATCCAAGTCGCGTTGCTCTTTTCTTCCGTTAAAATGTGAAGTTCAGGGATTTAAGGTGGCGCCGTAAAATCCCAGCAATAACATGACGTAGTGTCTGTTGTTACCCATCGGCTCCACCTTTACTCGCACGCGGAGCTCCAAGACATGTGCAGTGGTTTCCTCTGAGCGGGTGAAGCTGCCTAATCATCAGTAATATAAAAGCGCTGCATAAATCAAAATAAATGGCGACATGTAAAATCAGCAGCGCTTCGCTTTCACAGACGGCGGGGACTTCGTCCAACTTTTAGCGTCACTTGGAAGGATAGCTTAAAGAAAGGTAATATCTGTGGACGTGATGCTAGCTAAGCTAGCTGTACAGACACACATGTTGCATCTGATTAAAAAAAGTTGTCACTATGCGCTGAATTATACGGTGTTGACTGAGGTGTCGCATATATGGGACAACGCTGTGACCAAAGTCTGCAATATAGTGATATAACATTCAGGAACGATCTGATTCTTTTGGACGGATCTTTACTAATTCCTAAAGACTGAAGCCTCACTTAGAGCCCTTATTTGTTTATATATATATATATATATATATATATATATATATATATATATATATATATATATATATATATATATATTAATATATTATATATAGATTTATGTTTTTCTTCAATAAGTTGATTGACTGGACTACACCTTATTTTAATATGTAATTTAATCTACTGAAACCATTTTCACATTTGATATTTCTTCATATTATACATGCCAGTACTAACTTTAAACCCTGTTATGATGTTTCATTTCTGCCTTCAAAAAGTCTAAAATTCCAAAAAACTTAATGTAAGTGACATCAATTGGTTTTGATGTGAATTCAACCATGGAAAACAAAGTGAGCTTCAACTGTCACCATCTCTGTAGTCTTACATTTACTCTGACTCAAATGGGTTCAATGCTGTGCTAATTGATAAAATGACATGATGATCAACCTGTGTATAACTGAGTTTTACACAGACAGTTTTGAGTCTGTGTTTTACACAGACTCATTTTGTGTAAAACAAAACTGAGTCTGTGTAAAAGACTCAGTTTTTTATTGAGTAAAAAACTGAGTAAAAACTCAGTTTTTTACTGAGTTTTTTACTCAGTAAAAAAAACCCCATCTCTAATGTGATGTCACCCCCCGTTTCCAACTGCTGATTTCAAGTGTGCTTCAGCTGAAGCATGTGGCTTCAGCTAGCAGCCGAAGCCACACGCTTCGGCTGCTAGCTGAAGCATGTGGCTTCGGCTGGCTTCAGCTAGCAGCCGAAGCCACATGCTTCGGCTGCTAGCTGAAGCATGTGGGCGTGCCTTATTAGCAAATAGCAATGCCAGCCATGTCTACGATCGTCTCTAAATCAACCAGGCTTCATGTGATTTCCACCAGATATTTATGGCTGACTTCAGTGAACATCTATAGACCACAATAGCATTAGATTATAACTTGACTCCACTTCCCCCTTCGGTTAATCAAATAGCTATATCTCCTCTCTACATTGGCTAATCTGCATGAGATGTTGCGGGCTGCAGCAGGGAGCGCTGCTGTAAACAGTGGTGGGAAGTACTGCACTTAAGTAGAGTTTTGGTGTAATCTGTACTTACTTAAGTAGATTTAATAATAGGCCTTCTACTTTTACTCCACTACATTTACAGTAAGTATCTGTACTTTCTACTTCACTACATTTCTACAAACTGCAGCGTTACTGTTACATCCAAGTCGCGCTCTTTTCTTCCGTTAAATGTGAAGTTCAGGGATTTAAGGTGGCGCCGTAAAATCCAAGCAATAACGTGACTTAGTGTCTGTTATCACCCATCGGCTCCACCTTTACTCGCACGCGGATCTCCAAGACATGCACAGTGGTTTCCTCTGAGCGGGTGAAGCTGCCTAATCATCAGTAATATAAAAGCGCTGCATAAATCAAAATGTATGGCGACATGTAAAATCAGCAGCGCTTCGCTTTCACAGACGGAGGGGACTTCGTCCAACTTTTAGCGTCACTTGGAAGGATAGCTTAAAGAAAGGTAATATCTGTGGACGTGATGCTAGCTAAGCTAGCTGTACAGAGACAATGTTGCATCTGATTAAAAAAGTTGTCACTATGCGCTGAATTATACGGTGTTGACTGAGGTGTCGCATATATGGGACAACGCTGTGACCAAAGTCTGCAATATAGTGATATAACATTCAGGAACGATCTGATTCTTCTGGACGGATCTTTACTAATTCCTAAGGACTGAAGCCTCACTTAGAGCCTTATTTGTTATATATTATATATATATATATATCAATATTAATATCTGATATATATATCAGATATTAATAAATGTGTGTGTGTATATATATTATATATATATAATATATATATATATATATATATATTATAATAATTACAATACACACACATTTATTTAATCGCTGAATAAGTAAAAGTTGAACGTATGAACACATAGCATGCTCATTGCTAATTGATTTCGTCTCCCTCCCACTGCAAACATGCAGTGGGAGGATAAAAACAGTCGCGATGCTCCTTCTGCTTGGTTACTTGTTGCGCCGTTGGACAGTGGAAAGATTGTTAGGAAAGATTGTGAAAAATGTTTATTCAGTAAATTTAAAAAGCATAATGTTAGATTTAGTCATTAAAGGTTTGTTATTTGTTTGAAGGTTAGCTAGCTTGTGTTTCAATTTAAAAGTGTGTTCATTGACATATAACGTTACAATTTATTAAAAATGCAGCAGATTTGGTCATGAGTTCAAAATGTGACAAGATTTTTTTTAAAATATGTAAGTTGATTTTTCTTTAACATTACATAATTAACTTTTTGAAGCATGGTGCAACATAGTTCATGATTTGTTGAAAAAAATTGTTTGAGTGGCTAGTGAAAATTGGATATTTTTCCTATGAAATGTAGAGATGTAAGTGGTTATCTAAAAATGTAACAGTTGGGTGATTGTTT